>NC_138503.1:34407243-34922243 GCF_964252035.2 Podarcis erhardii
TGAGGACGTGCAACCAACTGGGTCAGGCAAAATGAATCCATCTACGCTGCCGGAACAGGAATCTGACTGAGCATAGCTAATGTGCAGAAGGTGGGGTGGGGGGGGCTGGGGGCGGGTGGGTAGGAAAAGCCAGAGCAGGTGTAATTATACTAATGATTTATTGAATGTTTGATTAATTGGAAATTAAGTGAATGCACAGTGGCAGAATTGTCATAGCAAATCGCTCAGCTGTTTGGTTAAAAGGTGCTCTCTCTCCCTTCAGTAAAGCAATTAAGGGCATCTTAAATCATGAGAAAGAATTATCTGTGGAGAATCATCTGAGGCAGTTGACACTTCACATGCAAGGTTGTGGGGGGTGAGGAGAAGTGTGCTAAAACTTGCTGAAAAATAAAAATGTTTCAGGGCTCTAACATGTAACTTGTTGGCAGAATTTTCCATAAGATCATAGAGGACTCTTTACAGAAGCTGCAGCCAGTGTGGGGCCCCTAGATGGTCAGTGATCAGGGGTGATAGGAGTTGTAGTCCAGCAACATCTGGAGGGCAACACATTGGCTATCTAGGCGGAAGGAGCCATGCCTCAGTGGTAGAGCACCTGACATATGCATGTTGAAGGTCCCAGGTTCAATCCCTGGCATATTCAGGTAGGACTACTCCTGCCTCAGACCCTGCTTTAAAGATGAGCACTAAAAAGACCAAAAGATACAACTCACATAAGAAGAGCCCATCTAGTCCAGCACTTTGTACTCATGGTGGCTAACCAGATGTTGCAATGGGAAGCTCTCAAGCAAACCTGCAATTAACCCTCTTTTCAATTAATTGACAATTAATTGACAATTGACAATTAATTGACAATTAATTAATTGTCAATTTTTGACAACTACCAGTTGTCAAATTAATTAATTGTCAATTTTTGACAACTACCAGTTTGCATACAGGGCAAATAGATCCACAGAAGACGCTATCACCACCACTCTCCATGCTGCTCTGTCCCATCTGGAGCAGCCGGGGAGTTATGTGAGGCTGCTGTTTGTGGATTTTAGCTCTGCTTTTAACACTATCCTCCCCCATAGACTGGTGTCCAAGCTAGAGGCGATTGGACTCTCCAACTCCACCTGTCTCTGGGTTTTGGATTTTTTGTCAGAACGTTCTCAGAGGGTTAGAGTAGGGTCACATATGTCCAAAGCCCTTAGCCTTAACACCGGCTCACCACAGGGTTGTGTGTTGAGTCCCCTGCTCTTTACTCTCTACACGTATGACTGTACAGCCATCTATTCCAGCAACAAAATCATCAAGTTTGCTGATGACACTACGGTGGTGGGGCTCATTTCAGGAGGGGATGAGTCCGCCTATCGGGACGAGGTGGAGCGGCTCTGTGTTTGGTGTGGAGAGAACAATCTGGCTCTTAATACAGCTAAGACCAAGGAATTGGTGGTGGATTACAGGACAAAAAAGGCGGTCATTCAGCCCTTGTATATCAACGGGGAACGGGTGGAGAGGGTGGCGGAATTCAGGTTTTTGGGAGTGACTATCGATCAGGGCATGACTTGGAGCGCAAATACCACTGCTCTGGTGAAGAAGGCTCAGCAGAGAATTTATTTCCTCAGACTTTTAAAGAAGAACAATCTGAGTGAGAAACTGCTGGTGTCCTTCTACCGAGGCTCCATAGAGAGCATTCTCACATACTGTATTTGTGCTTGGTTCTCCAGTTGTACAGCTAGGGAGAAGAAGGTGCTCCAGAAGGTCATAACCACAGCCCAAAGGATTATTGGTCATCCTCTCCCATCTTTGGAAGAACTGTACGGTTCCCGTTGTCTTAGGAAAGCAAACAACATCCTGCAGGATTCATCTCACCCGGGATACAGTCTGTTTGCACTACTGCCTTCTGGCAGGAGATATAGAAACATCAAGTCAAGGACAAATAGACTGAAAAATAGTTTCTATCCAAGAGCTGTGGCCTTTTTGAATGCTGTAACTCGATAGTGTGACCTGGAAGTTTGATGGGTGTGGGTGTGGGTGTGGCTGGAATGTGGTTTGTTTGGTTGTTGTTGCTGTTTTGTTTTTGTTGTTTTTTTAAGGGATGGCATCCAATTTCGTTGCACTGTGCAATGTTGCACTTGTGTAATGACAATAAAGAATCTATCTATCTATCTATCTATCTATCTATCTATCTATCTAATGAGCAAATGCATGGGTAAGGTAAACAGAAATGTATTTTGCTTGGTATTTAAAAGCAACAATGACGGTGCCAGGCACATTTCGCTTGGGAGAGCATTTGACAAATGTTGAGTCACAACTCAGAATGCCCACTTTCAAGCTGAAATGTTCCCTAACAATGGAATAATCCACATATCTACATTCTGATCCAAGCACTGGCCTGAGAGGTGTAAATCAGCTAAAAGGCTGTGCCAAAATGAGCAGTGAATTAAATTCTGCCAAAATATGGGCTGTGACAGCATCTCAAGAGAGGAAATTTGGGTACCAGATGTTCCCTGATGCAGCCTGTCACACAGCTGACAGGTGTGCAACAATCCCAGAATTGCCAGTGTCAAAACCACTGAACAAAAGAGAGAGGGCGTATGTGTGTGTCACGGCACAGCATTAACCGGGCGATACCACAGCTGCAAGGAAGATACCTATTGTTCTGGGAAATGACTGAGCAAATTTTAGTTATGTCTTCAAGTTTCATTCAAAAAAGAAAAAGAAGTCTTTGGGGAAACACTTCCCAAAATGATCTGCTGTTTTGTCACAAAATGCAGTCTTGGACAGGAGATGGGGGTACTACCCAAAGCAGAGGCATAATTTCAGGAACACAAGGTTGTGTACCATTAGTCCAAATCCATGTTCCAGAAAGCAAAGTCAAGTCAAATTTCAGCAATACTAGATCAGACAAAGCAGAAGGAAGGTCAGGATAAGTGAAGTCAAGCAAAGTAGAGCTTAAGGCAAGCAAGCAAGGCAGGTAGCACCCTAGATAGTGCCAAGTGGACATACTGCAAGGCAGGCTTGAATTTTGTTCCAACAACCAGCTGACCCTGAGTCCCTGACTGAACCTTAAATATGACTGCATCTTCCTCATAGCAGCATTATTTAGGGAGTAGAGATGGTGCACATAAAAGAACCCCCAGCAACTTCAAGTTCTATATTGTAAACTCAAGACTCCTGCACTGTGATTTGCCCAGTTGCTGCAGGTAAAAAAAGGACCTTGAATTGGTCTCCATGTTCCCCAGCAGCCTGGCATAGCTTGATTCTTCATTCTGCACAACAATTAAGACAACTGCTGTGTATTTAACATATTGGGTTTACTGCTGCCTCCTCCACAAATGCAAGCAGCATCTCAGTGCTACAATAAGGCAACAACGACAACGACAACAACAACAATAATAAATTTTATTTATATCCCGCCCTCCCCAGCCGAAGCCGGGCTCAGGGCGGCTAACAACAATAAAACAGTACAAAAGTACAGCATAAACAACACTCTAAAATCATTCATTATAAAATTAATTAATTAAAGCCACTGGCAGCCATTGGGCCAGAGCTCCGCGAAGATTGCCGAGGGAGGGAGTCAGGCTGTGCCCTGGCCAAAGGCCTGGTGGAACAGCTCTGTCTTGCAGGCCCTGTGGAAAGGTGTCAAGTCAACTATGGTCAGCTTCCATCCTGATCTACAAGACCTGCTTTCTTTAGAAGATGCATGTTTTCAAACTCTGCAATCAAATTAACTTAACTGTTTCTCCACTCCCACTCTTGTCCCCAATGGCAACTCTGAAAGACCTCTAATTATTCAGTAGTGTATATACTTCATTTCTCTGCAAACTACATTCAGCATCCCCAAAGAACTGGGTTTTATTTACAGTGACAATTGTCACCAGGCCACTCCACTGCATTACTGCTCTCATTAAAGAAGAAGAAAGGGCAGTGAAGAAAGAGGGGAGGGCATGAGAGAGACAGAGAGAGAGAAATTGAAAGTACTTGTCACATAGGTACTCCAGCCCGACCACAAAGAATTGACTCCACTTCAGCCTGCTCCCACTTCAGTGGCAGAGTGGACCGGAAAGCTATTGAAAAACAAGTGGAGATGCATGTCTTACAAATCTAAGTGCTTCCTGCTAAATCCAGCTAAGTGGCAACTGAGGCTTGTGTTTATCCCTGCAAAACAAAAGCTGTTTGTTTAAGGGAAAATGTATTATTCTCATATCCCACAGAAAGCAGTTAGCAACGCCTGGTCAAGTCACCTGTGTATGTCAGGAAAGGGCAAGGAATATATTCTTTTACATGCCAGCTCTAACTCTGTCTTTACATTCCCACTCAGAATCCAAAAGCTGACACTTTAAAAGATTACTTGTGGAAGCAAATAACACCATGGTAGCTAGGCCCAACCACACTGTGTTCAGTTCAGCTGAGTTCTAACTCATTGTAGACTCATATGGTTACAGGCAGTGATGCTTCTTAATACCAGTTGTTGGAAACCATGAGGCAGGGAGAGTGCTCTTGTGCTCAGTTCCTGCTTGTACATTTCCTACAGCCATCTGGGTGACCGTTGGGAGAACAGGATGTTGGTCTAGTGGCCTGATCCAACAGGGCTCTTCTTATGATCTTATGCAGTGAAATTAATGGACCTAAGCTAGCCATGCCCATTACTTCCAATGGGCAACAACTAGGGATGATCAAAAATGTCAGTTTTAGCTGCTTCCTTCCATTTCTCGAGATCTCAAGTTTCTCAAGTTTTCCACATTTCTGCAGCAATTTGCATTAAAGAAGTCCTCATGAAAAGTAGACAGCACTTTAGAGGGAATTTCTCCAAATATATGCATTTGTATTAATTCTGTACCCAAGTTTTTGATTTGTGTACACACTCCTTGGCTGGAGAACTGAATTGCAAGATTCATAGAAGGGTGAATTTTGAAGGATAGATGTGCTTTGGTTTGCATACTGTTTAAGGATATAAAAAGAACCTGCTGGATCAGGCCAATGGCCTATCTAGTCCAGCATCCTGTTCTCACAGTGGCCAGGCTAGATGCCTGTGGGAAACCTGAAATCAAGACCAGAGTACAAGAACACTCTCTCCTCCTGTGGTTTTCAGCACCTTGTATCCAGAGGCATTACTGTCTGTGACCGTGGAGGCAGAGAACAACCATTATGGTGAGTAGCCATTGATAACCCTGCCCTACATTAGTTTGTCAAATCATCTTTTAAAACCATCCAAGTTGGAACCACCTCCTGTGGGAGTGAGTTTCATAGTTTAACTACTAGGCACTGCACAAAGAAGTACTTTTAAATTTGTCTTGAATCTTCCAACATTCAGCTTAACTGTATGTCCATGAGTTCTAGTACAATGAGAGAGGAAGAAGAACATTTCTCTATCCACTTACTCCATGCTACACACAATTGTACAGTAGGCTGACTACATGCTACACAAATGGAAATGGTTCCCATGCATTTCTTTATACCTCTCCATTCAGGCAATCAAGAGGCATTACTAAGTTCAAGACACCCCAGTCAGCCAAAACATCTAGGGAAGGCACAGAGCAGGCCATTAAGAGGTGTGACTTAATGAGAGGACTGTGACCTGGATAGAGAAGTTTGGAGAGCAACATTTAGCTTCCGAGTATGAGATTCCCCAGAGACGCGGATGGCGTTGTGGGTTAAACCACAGAGCCTAGGACTTGCCGATCAGAAGGTCGGCGGTTCGAATCCCTGTGACAGGGTGAGCTCCCGTTGCTCGGTCCCTGCTCCTGCCTACCCATCAGTTCGAAAGCACATCAAAGTGCAAGTAGATAAATAGGTACCGCTCCAGCATCTAGAAAGGTAAACAGCATTTCCGTGCGCTGCTCTGGTTCACCAGAAGTGGCTTAGTCATGCTGGCCACATGACCCGGAAGCTGTACGCCGGCTCCCTCGGCCAATAAAGTGAGATCAGCGCCACAACCCCAGAGTCAGCCACGACTGGACCTAATGGTCAGGGGTCCCTTTACCTTTACCTATGAGATTCCCCACATCTGCAACCATGAGAGATATCCCAGTGGAACTGTTATTCTAAAGCAGCAATGCTGCAGCAAGCAAAGGCTCTAGCAGCTCAGTCAGCTGCTTGTGGCTGCAAAGCCAGACAGGATGTATGTGACTGTTGCCATGGAAACAAAGGGGCAGTCCATTCTCCTTATTGAGCACAGGATGTGAGCTCAGTGTGTGTCATACTACCTGTACAGGATGTACATGGGTGGAGTTTGGAGTTTCTCTCTGTTTGTTGAAGAGAGCAGACATCTTTTACTGTATGACTGCTAAAGACAGGAATAAAAGCAATGTAGATACATTTCTGTCTGAGTCTGATTCCCCTCCCTGGGGATATGCAGGGAGGAGAAGGAGGAGAAGCAGTTGGTGTGTTTTTCTCACAGCCTGAGGAAAATCGCCGGAACGGACCTCGTGTGTTTTTCCTGCCGGGAGTCGCCTGAGGGAGGTCAAAGGAATTCAGCCGGTGCCTAGACCGATAGGCACATACCTCTGACCGAGCCTGAATTCCAACAGGAACAACTCAGATACTCCGGCTGAATGCAAAGACATAAATTCATCTGCCAGTATCATAAAAGTGTTGTTAAAGAGAGAGCATGGGGATAAAGATTCAGGTTCAAGAGGCTCACCTTGTCTATAGGGCAGTATATAATAATAATAATTCCATGTGAAATTAAGTTCTTATCCTTGTATACACTTTTGCAACACTGCTACTATAATTACTATCATGCTGAAGCTTTTCAAAAATATGTTTGCTTTGGAGCATCAAGAGTGCTTATTCTCCAAATGCAAACAATTCCTGTTTAATCCCTTGGAATTGTCGTGGCTGTGTATTACAAAACTGCCCTGATGAATGCCTTTATGATACAATTCATTATTGCTTATTGTTTGTCATACAACCTGACCGTGAATTACTCACCTCTGTATCTTCAGGTTGAGCTTTGTCTGCCCTGCCAGGTCAAACAGATGATATGAAACCATCCATTTCAGACTCAGACTTGTTTAGTGCCTAATGTTGCTCATAATAAACACACAGAGATTGCTTTATTGGATCAGGCTGAAGTCCACTGAGCCCAGAAGCAGCAGCCAGCCAGATGACCCTGGAAGCTGACAAGCAAGTGATGATGGTGATGTCCACCCTTCGTTCTGGGCCCCATCATTACTCTGAGACGTATTACCTTTGTACATGGAGGGGGATGCAGGTTACATCTAACTGTTGGGGCCAATAGCAATGGGGGCCAATAAGATCCAAGAGTATATGATCCCAAGGTGAAAGCAGCACATCTGCCCTACAAATCAATGTCATTAATGGGCTGCAAGATGAAAATGATTTTCACTGTTTGGGTCCTAAGGCCTATTTTGAAAATTTTTACATAGGAACAAAAGTTTGCAATCTGGGAAGTCCCTGATTGATAGGGCTAAACTTGCCATTGCTGCTGATGTTTAGAACGGCAGACTCTGCATTTGTTTGTGTGTCACTAAAGAGAGAGCAAGTGTGCATTGAGGGGAGCAAGTTGGCTTCATATCTACAGTTTTCCTTGTTGTGTCCTCTCTAACTCCCAATACATAAGAAAAGCATAATATTCTGCCTTATGACAAGTTACACAGTTTGTCAGAGAATAAGCTTGAGCTCTTTTGCTTGCACAGCATGTGCTCTAATACCAAGCTAAAATGTAACCCCCACTTCTACTACTGAATAAAAATAAAAAGTTACATCTTGTCATCTGCTGGTATTCAAAGACAAAGGTGAGCAAAGCCAAATAAGTTCACACAGACATTTTCATGTCTGCCCTATCCATGCTATCCTTTCCCTTATATTTAATTGTAACTTCATATTATTTTTGCAGTGCAGAGCACTTTGTTTTGTGATGAGGGGCACTCTTCACACTTTGGCAAGCTCCTAAATAATTCAACTGTATGGAGAAAGGGGAGAATTAGTTTGGCTCGGGCCACGCCCTGTGGAGTACTTACGCTAATGATTAAACCATCCCTGTCCAAAACTAAGCAGCAACAGCAGCGGCAACAACAAAGAAGGAAGGAAGGAAGCAGTGGCGTAGCGTGGGGGGTGCAGGGGGTGCCAGCCGCACCGGGCGCAACATTTTGGGGGGCGCACTCGCAGCTCTCTGCCCCTACCTGGTTCACTCCCGCTTGCAGCGGCGGCAGCAGCAGCAGCCTGGCGAATAGGGCGCGCGCGCGCAGGGCGCACGGAGTGGCAAAGGCGAAGGAGACGAGGCAGAGGCTGCGGGCTGGCGGAGGAAACAGGAGAGATTCAGATTGCAAGCAAGCCGGGACGCTTCGTCGGCTTGGGGAAAGCCCTGTGGGGGCCAAGGGCACGCGCCTCGCTTTGCTGGGCGCAGAGGTGGGGAGGGAAGAATCTCCACCCCTCTCTCTCTCCAAAGGGGATTTACGCCAGCTGAGCTGGGTTTCGCCTCCTCTGCCACCGCCTGGGGACAGCTCCTCGGAGGAGAAGGACGTTGGGGAGCGCAGAGAGGAATCGGGGGGGGGGGGGCGCAGCTCCAGCCATTGCCCATCGCCAGCAGTGTCCGTGCCTCCTTTGGGGGGCTCCTCAGGGGGCTCCTTGAGGAATCCGGGCAGCAGGATCTTGGAGACACTTTGCCTGCGAGGCAGCTGCCCACAACTCCCGGGGCCAGCCCGGGCAGCCAAGTGAGACCCCTGCTTCTTCAGAAATTTCTCCAAAGGCTTCAACCTGCCGACAGCAGTGGGGGCACCCCGGGGCTCAGCTGGGCCCCAGGACGAGGGCCCTTTTCAGCTTAGGCCAAAATTGGGGATCAGGGGCGGCGCACTCTGCGTGCCTGTGGCGGGGGTGGAGAGACGTGCGATCAAGAAGGTGGCAGGGAGCTGCCTCTTTGGAGAAGGGAAACGTGTCCTGCGTTGGGGAGGGGGGATGGAGCGGGGGCGCTGCTCTGGCCAACCTTACCGAGCGTGGAAAGGCTTTAGGGGGCGGGGTGCGCGGGGTCCTGCTTGACTCTCCCTGCAGGGGGAGTGACCAGAGGCGCCTCCGATGGCTTCGCATCCTGACGCCCTCCTGAAGTGGTAGGCGGCGAGAGGCAGACAGGTGGATTGCCGTCTACTCTTTGGCCATGCCAGAAACGTGGCGAGCGGGCGCAACATCTGGGGGTTAGGGTTAGGGGGTGCAAATCCACGGGTTAGGGGGCGCAAATTACTTGCCTTGCCCCGGGTGCTGACAAGCCACGCTACGCCACTGGAAGGAAGGAAGACGTGGCCTAAGACATATTTGTGCCTGTGGTAGAAAATCCAAATGATGCCCCTCCTCCCTCAAATGCCAAGTTTACTCCAGTAATCTACTCCAATTCTTTGCTCGAGGAGACCACATTCCCTTGGCTAATTGCGGACCATCCAAGTGTCTCTATTTTCCAGGGCTGTCCCTGATTTACAGAAGCGGTCCCAGTTTCTGACTGGATCCCGGAATGTCCTACTTTTCCTTAAAGGTAAAGGGACCCCTGACCATTAGCTCCAGTCATGGCCAACTCTGGGGTGTACACACACACACACACTCAATGTTTTATTATGTTGTGTTTTTTTTTTAATATGTTGGAAGCTGCTGAGTGGTTGGGGTAACCCAGTAAGATGTCTAGGGTTATAAATAGTAAAATTATCATTATGGGATGGGACGTCCCTATTTTCATCAGAGAAATGTTGGATGGTATGTAACAGTCAGGTGATTCTAGATGTGGTGAAGGTGGCACAGGCTTTTACAAAGTATGCACAGAGGTCTTGGCTGTGGAGGAGGTGGCAACAGCAGCAGCTGGGGAAAGAAATTTTATGTAAGTGCATAGGAGACCTTAAGTAAATTAGGAACTGGAGATGGAATTCTCTGCACAATGCTGGAGATATTGCAGATTAAAACATCCACCACTGATCCTAACATTTCCACCAAGAAGGAAACTTTCATGAACTAGTCCCTGGGATTATTATTTATGATGTTTTTGACATTTGTAAGCACACGCACACCCCATTACCCCAAGATGGGGTGGGAGTGACAGAAAACAGGGAGTAGGCAGCCTTTGATTTACCACAACCATTTTAAAGGCTGTTTTGGCTGCCTTTCCCTGGGGAAGGGCCTTGGCTCAGAGGCAGAAGGGCATCTATTTTACATGCAAAAGGCTGTGGTGCTCCTCTTTAGGCAAGAAGGTCAAAGGGAAAAGTGGATTCACACTTGTTCAAATCTAAAACTGCCAGTCTCTGTAATGATGCAGAACGTTCAAAAACAGCCACTCTGGACACAGAATGGACCTGTGCCACCATGGACAGCTGATGGTCCAAAATTACCACCTCCATTGGGTGTGCCGGCTGAGACCTACCTGTCTGCACATGGTCTCACCAGAGTGGTACATGCTCTGGTTATTTCCTGTTTGAACTACTACAATGGGGCTACATTTGAAGGTGACTCAGAAACCACAAATAATCCAGAATGCAGTTCCGAGGAAGGTGACTGGGGGTAGCAGCTAGGACCATATAACGCCTAAAAGATTTACATTGGCTCTCAGTGCGTTTCTGAGCACAATTTAAAGTGTTTGTGTTTACTTTTAAAGCCCTAAATGGCTTCAGCCCTGTATTCCTGAAGGAGCATCTCCACCCCCATCGTTCAGTCCAGACACTGAGGTCAATTTCTGAAGGCCCTCACTGCAAGAAGTGAATTTACAGGCAACCAGGCAGAGGGCCTTCTCAGTAGTGGTACCCACGCTGCTGTCAGATGTTGAATAAATAAACAATTATACAACGTTCCATAGTGTCTGAAGGCAGCCATATATCAAGAAGTTTTTAATATCTGATGTTTTGTTGTTGTTTTTTTAAATATACTGTTGGAAGCCATCCAGAGTGGCTGTGGCAGCCTAGTCAGATGGGCAGGATACAAATCATAAATTATGGTTTATGATTTATGATTTATGGTTTATGATTTATGATTTATGATATATCATTATCATCATTATAATCATCATAAATGTGAGGTGGTGAAGGCAATTGCCTAATTATACATCTGCTTTGGGTCAGCATGGAATTATCTATGCTGGCGAACTGATCTTAGCTGGATCTGAGACGAATAAAACCTAGTGCCCAAACACCTTCATTTCTGAGTTTTTCACACAACTCAAAATAAATGCCTGTAGCCAGGCAGTGGATTACAAAGTGGTATGCATTCCTCAAACCACAGGAAGGGCTTTTTATTCAGAAATTCACACTGCCCAGTACCCTACCTCTATCTCTACTATCTTCAAGATGAAGAAGGCTAAGACCACACCCAGAGGTATGACAGAAAAACACACACCAAAACATATATTGGACAGGAAATTCTGCATTTGTGATTTTTGCCAAACCTATTTTACTTTCCCGCCTGCTTAATCCAAAACTCGAAGATACAGTGGGGGAAAATTAATACACAATATAAAAATATTTTGGAACAGAAGGCAACTTGTGTTGACCAGACCTTTCAATATAGCAAGCCTAGCAGTTTTGTCTCCTGCATTGTGGAGAAGTTTAGGTTAAGCCCTGACATTTGAAATATGAACATGTGAATCAATAACAACCCTACACATGACTTGAAGGGGAGAGTAAACCGACTTGTTACGTTTCCTCCTGACTCTTATGGGGTCCTAATGAAGACAACCGATAAAATCTGTGTAATTAATCTGTGTCAGCCGAAGGTATTCTCATTCTCCCAAATAAATTGGTCATGATGATAAGAAGATAAATTGATTTCCTTACTCCTCCCAGTTTTCAAGGAAGCCCATCAGAGAGGATTATTGGTTTACTATTGCTCAGGCCGAACCTGAAGTTAACTAGTTGTTAAAAGATCATTTCAGGATAATAATAGAAATTTGCACATTCGCACAAATCAAAACATAGCAGATCTCTGAAAGTACATGGTAGTAAGGAAAATGCTTTCTTAATAAATATTTAACTACCCACCCACAGGCCTATCGACCGTTCATATCTGATTGTCACCATGTGATTGTGTTATAACATTTTAGAATGGTTTACAGATCCTGCAAGGATCCTTTACTATTTAATACAGCTACCAATGATAACTATGGTTACTACTACCCATAGCACCATAGGTATTAAAACTTATACCCCATCTTTTTTCACCAAGTGAACTCAGGGTAGCACACAAAACACAACTGAATCATATAAAAACCATCAAATCATGAGCAGCGTATCATAAACCAATCATAAAGTCAACAAAAGGGGGCCATAAAGGAAACTATTAAAACTTCCTTTCAGGAAAACATTCAGCCAAATGCCTTCTTGGACATCCATGTTTTAACCATATGCTAAACGGAACAAAATGTTGTGTGGCCTGGTGGATCTGGTCTAGGGAAAGGATTCTACAAGATGGGAGCCACCACGGAGGGGACTCTGACTCTCATTGTTACCTTGCAAAATCAGTGAACCTGGAGCAAGCCCTCACTGTTGAAGGAGGGATATGAGGAGGAAAACCTAGATGTTTTTAGAATAGGATTAGACAAATTAATGCAGTAGAGGGCTCTTGATGGCTACTAACCATGATGGCTGTTGCTCTGCCTCCACAGTCAAGAGGCAGCAGTGCTTCTGAATACTACCTACTGGAAACCTCAGGAGGGGAGAGTGTTCTTGTGCTTGTGGGCTTTCCATGGGCATCTGTTTGGCCAGTGTGAGAACAGGGCGCTGGACTAGACAGGTCATTGGCCTGATCTAGCAGTTTCTTCTTATGTTCTTAGGAGTTTGAACCACTGCAACATCCTTCTGTCCTCACTCCCTGCCCCCTTCTATACACACATTGCTATTTTCTTCATCAGATTGCTCCTTCTTTCAGGGAAATTCAGAGTAAGAAGCAGTTGCTTAAACTTTTCCTGCCAACCGTTTTCTCCACATTCTGAATCTCCAATTCACCACCGTCCTCAAGCATCTGAAACCGCACCTTAGACCTTCAGCCTCAACACCTGGTTGGCACTGGGTCAGAGTGCAGGGACATGATTGAGAGGATGGGGTCAGCATGTTGGGTCCAGTCTCCATCCCCACCAGGGATGGATCTACTATGAAACTAATGAAGCTTAAGCTTCTGGGTCCCTAAATCCTGGAGGGCCCCCAGAAGCGACTTTGGTCTGCATTGCTTAAAAAGAGGGGGTCTAGTAGACACAATTGGAGACATATGACTCAAACTGATTGTTTTGTTGTTGTGTATATTTCCACAATCCCAAAGTTTGAGAGTCAGTAGCAAAGATTTAAAGGTGTGGTGATCTGTCATGGAACAGCCCCACTGAAGAAGATAACAGTGTTTGCCCAGACCTTGCTTTTGGTTGTGAAGGGGCCCCCATAATAGTTCAAGCTTCAGGGCCCCCCAAATGTAGGTCTGCCACTGCTCCCCACCCCATGCAATTGTGATCATTTGAGGGCTTTTGATGCTCCAAAAGGGCTCATCTTTCGCTTCAACATAATAAAATAGGTTTGGTTGGAAGGACTGAGTGAAGCAACTGCAAATTGTTTCATCTGTACCCCAATAAAACTAAATACATATTTTTTAAAAAAAATGTGGGAGTCATATTGGCTCAAAAAGCTAGCATAGGAAATGATACGCTAAATCCAGGTTTCTGGGAAGCCTCCCCTAGAAGAGAAAGGAGGGGAGGTGCATAGAAAGACAGACAGACAACATTGCTAAGCACTAGGAAATAGCAACCTGAATTAATTTTTCACGGTTGTATGTGTAATGTTGTGGCAGTATATTATACATGCTTGAGAGTAGTCATGTCAGTGAGCAAATTTTTCTTTGCCTTTTAAGCACTTCAGAAATGTCTGGTTATGTAATAGCATGGTTTTTACACAATCATTAATATTTCAGGGGAGATATAAAGTGGGTCCTAAGAGTGCATCTTGCTCTGTCTGTTAAAAAGGAAAAGAAAGAACAAGAAAAATAAAGAAATAAAAGTGACAAGCAAACAAAACTTTCATCTGTGAAATGTCATTCCGGAAGAAGGTCAAAAGTGAAAAGAGTCACACATTTATTCATTTATCTGTTTGACTAATTAAGTTATTATCATTATTAGACAAAGAACCTCACCCTAGGTATGGTTACTCTGAACTGAGACACAGTAGAGCCGAATGAGGTTTATGGCTATGTGTACAGAATTGCAACACCGGACAGAAATTAGTGGGAACAACCACTGGCGGAGGAAGAGGAGTGCAGGGGGAGCGCACCGCCCCCGGCAGTGTGAACTTCGCAGGGTGCCATCATGGCTGCCCCCCCCCCCCCCGCCCATGCTGGGTGCCCCGCTCCCCCAGAACGCACGCCCTGCCCCCAGGACACGTGCCAGCCCCGCCCCGCCTGCTCTCTGCTCCCCAGTGCCAGAGTATGAAACTCTGCCACTGGGAACAACTCTGTGTGTGTGTGTGTGTTGTGTGTACACCCCCCACCCACCCACCCACAGATGTGTCAAGGAGCAGAGCGACAGAATCTGCTATGTCCAATAAAATGAAAGATGCCACCACATGCAAATAGGCATTTTTTTGATTTGGGTGTTAACACAAGTATACAGTAAAACCCCAGGGTACAAGGGGGAATAAGGTCCCTAAATATTACAAAATACTATTTTGTGAGTTTTTTGGCTTTTAAAATCATCATCATCATCATCATCACCAACACCACCAACACCAGGTATTGTCCATAAGCGAATAGGCAAGATGTAGATGCTTGCACTAATGTTTTAAACTTATCCTACAACTTCTGGACAGGATTTCACATTTAAAGTTCCTTATTACTTCTGTTAATTAATTATTTAGTCAAGCAGCTGAGTGCAGATTCTTTGTCCTCTACTGCCATCTTCTGGATATTTAAGCACAATAAAAAGCACAAGGAATGACATTAATTGCTCAATTATAGCCTTTGCAAAGCCAGATAGTGTTAGGCTGCAATCCTACCCAAACTTACCTGAGAGTAAATCCAGCTGAACTCAACAAGACTTACTTCCAAATAAAAAATTATACTGTCAACCATTATATAATTAATATGGATTATGGAATCATTAAAATAATCGCAAGTTCAAAGAGTTTTCTAAATAAAAAAAGACAAGTCTAAAATAATTTTAAAATGTACAACTTCCCATATCTAGATTCTAAAAACAAAACAAAACACCATTTAAATTTGAAATACAAGCACAGCCTTGCAGTGCAAATTTAAATAAGATAAATGCATGATCAACACACACAATTTAAATTTCACACAAAGCTAACTCCATCCATTCTCTAGCAATCCCTCTGAAGGGGGATGAATGACCAAGTGGCATAATCAATAAATCAGCCTTTAACAGGTCATATTCAGATACTGGCTCTGTCAACCAGGGGGGAAAGGGAGGGGGAATCAAGGGACAATAAAGGGGGGGTCTTTGATCTTCCTACATTTGTAAAAAGCGTTGTCTCTAATATTGGCATGAATTATTACTACTATTACTATTCCACCTTTCCTCCCAAAATGGAACTCACAGAAGATCACAAAAATTAAAACAAACAGAGATTTAAAAAAAAAAAAACACAGCTAAAAACATTTAAAAGATAAGCGTTAACAAATCACTAAACTGTAACGGAATTAAAACAATGCAAAAACAAATTAAAGCACAGTAAAAACAGCACCACTAAATTCCCTTTCCTTAAAAGCAGTCCATTCCCCAAAGCCTGCACAAACAAAAAACACCCACACACAAAAAAACCACCTGCAGATTGAAGGACAACAAAGAGGGATCCAATCTCATGCATGTTTATCATGAATTCCAACTGACTGCAGTAGGGGTTACCTTCACGCAAGTGTGTATAGGATTGCAGCCTCAAAGGGGTGTTGTTCATTTAAAGTTTAAAAATGAAATTGGGGAATATACACTGTTTACTTCACAGTAATAACTCTCTCTGAAGTAAGATAACTAGAGAAGCCAGACATTGAACCCAAGACCTGCTGCATGCAGAGCAGATACCCCACCACTGAGTTACAAACCTTCACCTCAGAGAAAGCAGAGAAAGCCCACTGTACATTGCTGGACTCGAGTCTTCATCATCCCTGGCTATAGGCTGTGGCTCCAGAGATCTTCAGTGGTTGCCTATTTGCTGCCAGGCCAGGTTCAAGGTGTTACTATGGGTATATAAGGGACGCGAGTGGTGCTGTGGGTTAAACCACAAAGCCTAGGGCTTGCCGATCAGAAGGTCGGCGGTTCGAATCCCCGCAACGGGGTGAGCTACCGTTGCTCAGTCCCTGCTCCTGCCAACCTAGCAGTTCAAAAGCACATCAAAAGTGCAAGTAGATAAATAGGTACCACTCCGGCGGGAAGGTAAACGGCATTTCCATGCGCTGCTCCAGTTCACCAGAAGTGGCTTAGTCATGCTGGCCACATGACCCAGAAGCTGTAGGCCGGCTCCCTCGGCTAATAAAGCGAGCTGAGCGTCGCAACCCCAGAGTCGTCCACGACTAGACCTAATGGTCAGGGGTCACTTTACCTTTATCTATGGGTATATAAAGCCCTTAAAAACTTGCAACCCCCAATTTACCTACGAGAGCGCCTTACCCCACCTGCGCCCCCTCAACCACTTTGATGGGCAGAATGGGCACTACTACAGGCAGTAATAATAATACCCATTCCACATTTGTAAGAACTCGGTTGTTTTGTGTGGCGGCGACTATACTTTGGAACTCCCTGCCTATTGAGAACAAGCAGGCACCTTCACTTTACTCTTCCTGGTGCCCGCCAAAAAACATCTTTGTTTAGACAAGTCTATCCATATGCTTAGAAAGTTGAGGTTGTTTTTATCTGTTTTAGTATTTTAACTTCTGAACATTTTAAAGTACGGTGGTAATTTTTTTCTGGATTCTCTTGCTTCATCTTTTCGTCAACTACTTTGAGGTGTGTTGTTTTTTGTTGTTGTTTTTTAAATACATTTTATGAAATAAAAATAAATAAGTAAATCCAAATAAACTACTCCCCCCTTAGTTGTTTATTATTATTATTATTATTATTATTATTATTACTACTACTACTACAGGAACAAGCTCTCAAAAGTGTTTACTTTTCTATCTCACACCTTCTGGATTGCTGTCTTTGGCTCATGAAGATCTAACATTCCCCTGAAAACGTTTGGCTTACCAAAGAGTAATTTCAGCTAAAAAAAAAAAAAGTTGCTTGTTCAAAGGGCACCTTGGAGAGTATTAAATGTAAAAAGTTTCCTCTGATGCAAAGAACACATGAGATGGTATTGGTTTCTAGCCATATTCATTAGACGAGAGAAAGAAAGTAAACCTGAAGAGAAAAGGCTTTTGAAAGTGGAGGGAGGGAGAAGGGGACTCTTTTCTGTTGTTATTTTTTTAAAAAAAAGTTTCTAAAGTTAATTATTTTCCCAAATTACTGAGGCCAGGAATCACTGTGTAGTGTGGCAAAATAAGCTCTTCTATTTAGTATAGAAGCACCTGTCAACATAGGAGCTTCCTTCCACTTTTTTAAAAAATACAAACCTTGACAAATTTCCTCCTTAACCACCCTTGCATCCCAGCTCCAAAATTTACACAACTTATCATTGCTCTTGAAGATAAGCTAACTGACCCCAACACCCTTGCAAAAAGAAAGTAAAAGCCCACCACAATTCAAATAACTTAGAATAAAGTAATACAACTTTTATGCAGTTGGAACTCATTCTATAATCAAAGATATGCTTTTAATGAGATTGTGTCTTTGATGGAAACTAAGGCTGTAATGAACAGATGGGTCATTACTCTGCTTGCAGGCATGCTACTTAATTTTTATTTAATTTCAGTACCCTGATGTTTTTGATAAAGTGCCCATAATTTAGGTTACTCCCCCCCCCCCAAACACTCACTTCATCTTTTGATGTAGGTACATTTTCTACTTCATTCATATATAATAAACTGTGAACTACATTTACTAGCATTTTGCGAAATGGTGTGTGAAAATGCACACACACACACACACACACACACACACACACACTTATAAAGGCATCAAACAGCACTTCATGCAAGCTTGCTCTAGATCCTTTTTTTAAGGATTTGGATAATCACTAAAATAATATCTATGTTGCTGTGATTAACAAAACACAGTTTGTTTGTTTGTTTGTTTGTTTGTTTGTTTGTTTGTTTGTTTGTTTTTAATGTGGTGAAATATTTCAGCTTTCCTTTTCATCAGCTGCTCTTATGCTGTTTCCAAGCTGGAAGTCATAGAGCTTTGAGCATGGAATGCTCTGAAGGCTTAATTCACTGAAAACTAAGCTAAGCAATGTTGGTGCTCTCTTCCAGATCAGCCCAGGCTTTGTTAACATGTCCAGCATGTGCTCCCAGAAGTTCTCTCAACAAATGTTTCAGATGCCAATTAAGAAAGTTGTGACCTTTAACTATAACACCGTCTTCTTTTCTTCATCCTGGAGTGTAATGCTTTTCAAGAGCATTTGTTGCAGTTACTTTATCTATCCTGGCAACTGTCTGAAATCCCCTGGAAAACTGCTAGCAGCTAATGTCGACCAACCTTTCCAAAGCTTGCTGCCCTCAAACTATTTCAGACTACAATTCCCATGAGACCCAGACAGCACCACTCACTGCATGATACTGGGGCTGATGGGAGTTGTAGTAAAAAACGGGGGGGGGGGACATCAGGTAGGAAGGGCTGGTATACACAATCATGTGCTAGATAGACCAAATTCTTCAAGTAGACTGAAACATGTCATGGATAGTGGTAGTGACACTGACTTCTCTATGATGTCTAGCTATGGTTGCTATGTTCTGCCTATGCTCTCAGAAACAGTATCCCTCTGAATACAATGTGGTTCTGCTCAGGTCCTGTTTGTGGAATCTCCCATAGCAATCTGGTTGGCCATTTTAAGAACAGGATACTGGAAGAGGTGGGCCTTTGGCTAGTCTCAGAAGACAGGCTCTTCTTACACTCAGCTGGATTTGAAGCTGGAGGTTCAAAAGTTAATCACATAGATTCTTATGTTCATCTGTTCTTCCGAAATGTTGCCTGTGAACATTGTCTGTTAGAAGGTAACATCGCTAATTCCTGCCTTTCCCCCACTCCCTACTATGGCAACACAATACACTAAGGAAGACTTAGATAGACAATGGAAATGCACAGTGATTAACCCTTGTTTCCAAGTGCCCGGTCAACCAAGCATTCAAGCTGCAACCTAATGCTTGTTTATAAGGGAGTTAAGACCTGCCTCCTGCTGCCCATTCTTAGCATCATAACAGAAGGGAAAAGATGTCTTGGAGTGTGTGCAGAGTGCCTTTCATTTCCATTCCCTCACTAAGTCACTGCCAGCTGAGGCTGTTTAGGATCCTGTTTCAGTTTTATTTTACTGGGTGCCACCTTACAAAAACAACACTGAGCAGGGCCATGAATGACTTGTAATTTTAAAAAAGTATTTTCAAAGCTATACTGTTTAAATTTTAATCCTAAAAAATGATAGGCAAAACCACTAAATGACACAACACCACAAGTTTTTTACCACATACAAGAGAATCCCCACTTGCACACAAATGTCATGCATGTTCCCGCTTACACGCATGCTAAAAACGGCACCAAAACAGGGCAGGGGCGGAACCAGGGAATCCCCACTTTTGCGTATTCCAGTGATGTGTGTGGTGGCCTGGAATGGAACTCCTACATAAGTGAGGATTCCCCTATATCCCACAGGGGACCCACAGAAATAATGTGGTAGGTCAAGGGAGCCGTGGACTCAAAAAAGGTTGAAAGCCTCTGGCCTACTAAGCTGTCAGTCATTAACATAGCTTGTGTTCACAAAACTCACTCCAACTATCAAGATTCAAATGTCAGCATTCACCAAATTCTAGGGAAACTATTGGAATTACATGTACACAGTCTCAATAGATAAACAGTCTCTCTCTCATATAGAGAAGCCTAGGAAGCTGCCTTATACTGTGTCAGACCCAGTGGCGTAGCGTGGGGGGTGCAGGGGGGGCCGGCCGCACCGGGCGCAACATCTGGGGTTAGGGCAAATCCACGGGTTAGGGGGCGCAAATCCACGGGTTAGGGGGCGCAAATTACTTGCCTTGCCCCGGGTGCTGACAACCCACGCTACGCCACTGGTCAGACCACTGATCCACCTAGTTCAGCATTGTCTACCCTGACTATCTTAAAGCTTTTCAGGCTTTAAGATAGGCGGCTTTCCCCAGTCCTAACTGGTGATGCCAAGGAATGAACCTGGGATCTATTTCATGCAAGGCAGCTGCTCTATGACTGAGCTGTGGCCCTTCCACAGGACATGGGGTACGCATGTACAACTGGAAGCTTTTTATAATGAGTTAGACCCTTAGTCCGTATAGCTCAGTATTGTCCAGGGTTTCAGGCAGGAGCCTCTTCCCAGTCCTGCCTGGAGATATCATTGGAGATTGAACCTGAAACCTTCTGCATGCAAAACAGATGTTCCACGACTGTGCTGTTTATGACCCTCCCCCACTCCCTCTCCCCACATACACTTATGCCAGCCTCCTGCTAAACCACCGTCATGAAACCACAGATTCCCCCACCCCGATCTATTCTTACAATATTGAATCAAGGCTCAATATTTCAGAATTCAAGCAGCTGAGATAAATGGCACAATCGCAGGGTCTTCTGACCTTGATCAACAAGAAGAGCATTCCAGTGAAACTGAGCAAAAACTGCTGAGATAACATAAATCATATCTGTGCGGCACATGCCTTATATATAAAAGCATGAAGACTTCCTATCGCCCATCAATCTGGAAGACAATAAAACGGGCTAGCTATGCTCCCACCCAAAAGAGAGAGGAAGACAAAGAAAGGGGGAAGTCAAGTCCCCCCCCCTCTTGAGTGCATTCATGCAGTTTATTACATATGCAGATAAAACCTTGTCAGGAAGCTTAAAACATTTCTAGTTCTTCGATAGTTAAAGCATCACATTTCACTGTAAAAAAAACCCTGATTCTTAGTCACTCACATCTATTATAGATTAATAGATCAGATATATAAGCTTTTGCAGAGAAGTAGGAATGCTTCCTAAGTTATCTTCATTAGAATATATCCATGATTTATTTATTTTTTAGTTCTGATCACCTAGTCTTTTTGACTGATATATTAAGAATTTAACATTGATTCATTTTTTTGTTTTGTTCTGAATTTCAAATTTCAAATTCAAGACAGTGCACGGTTTTGCTACAGTTCTCCACAACTTCCCAGCCCTGCCACACTTCCAAGAACACCCATGGGAAATCACACATTTCCCAAAGAAGCCTGAAAAATGTAGTGAGGTTGGGAATCAAGGAAAAGGGGTGGGTAGTGAAGGAGAAACTTGTGGCTATAGCATCCCTGTACTTATTTCAGTGCAGAAAGAAGGGTGGAATTTGATGGTTGTTGTTCAATGGTAGACTAACTTCTGCTGTCTATGCTCTGGTAACCTCTAGGCTGGATTACTGCAGCACATTATACGTGTTGGTTTCTATTTCCCTCACTGAGCAGCAAACGCAGTCACAAGGCATTGTTTTGCATTCCACAGTCAGAGTACTGTTGGGTTTCCCACGGGAATGGGAGACTGGATGTGACGTTCACTGGTTTCCTGTTTTTCATTGTTTCTCTTGGTGTTCTTTGTTTCCGAGAGGAGTTGCTTCTCTGCTCTCGCAGAGGCAAGATGCATGTTTGTATTCTCTCAGCATTGAAGTGTAAATAAAGTTAAAGAATGTGGCACATACTGCTCATCCTTCCGCTGTGTGGACTACACTGTTTAGGCTCAAGATAAGGAGCCTGCAAATCTCACATTTTTGGTTATGGGCCCAGAAAAACGCAATCAAACTGAAGAATGGCTCCTGGCAGAGGAACCAAGAACCAGAGGATCGGAATGCCGGCAGAGGAACAGAGGGACGGATCGGTGTTATCTGCTCTGCGCGTCACGATGATTGATGAGAGGTATGTGCTCATGCTCCGGGCAGCCTGCCAGCTCCTAATTAATGGCTTTATGGCTGGACTTTAAACTTTTAAAGCCGTTTGCCGCGGCCAAGGCGCAAAGGCTCACAGGCTCACAGGCACAAGCTCACAGGCTTGAGAGACTTGAAAACCGAAAGTACCTTTTAAAAGTGCTTTTGGAATGAAGCTGCAGTAAGCTCAGACGCAGCTTGTTTAAAGCAGCAGAGATGGCTAATGCAATGCTGGCTGATGCAAGTGGGGAGTCCGTTGCCACTCAGATTGCCGTTCAGCCAACTGCTCAGCTCACAGTAGCCCATGTTACTGCCGTGATTCTGAATGAAGCAGACCGCCGGGGTGCTAGCTGCATCGGTAAGGGGGAGTCTTCACAGACGTCATCCCTGAATGCAGTGGAACCACCAGATGGCGCCAAAGCTTTGAAGGCAGTGAAATGCTACTCGTGTGGACGTCTAGGCCATATGAAGAGGGAATGCAGATATCCCAGGGCCAAGACAGAGCAGCGCAGCGAAAGCTCATGGCGTGGAAAAGGCCACGGCCAAGGCAAAGGTCCGGTGTCCAGGACAACGCAGCACAAGGCAATGGTCTCACGCTTCACTCCAAGGGTTGCAAAGGTCCAGAAGACGTATAGATCTTTCTTTGTTGTTGATTCAGCAGCGACCCACCACTTATGCAACGACAAGCGACTGTTCGTGTCTTTTACACCGCAGGAAGGTGCGATTCACCAGGCGGATGACCACACGATCTCCAGTCAAGGCTACGGAACTGTTGTTCTTCACAGTTTGGACTTATCGATACAAGATGTGCTCTACGTTCCAGATGCCACACACAATCTACTCAGTGTTGCACAGCTGAATGAACGGAACATTGACGTTTCCTTCAAGAACAAGAAATGCACCATCACAAAGAAAAACGATTATGTATTGCATGCTGAATATGTTGATCGTTTGTTTGTTTTGTATTATGATGATGATGTGCAGGATGAAACTTGTTGCATTGCAGGTTCTAACAAAAGTTTGCATGCAGGTTGTATTCATGATTTTCACAGGAAATTTGGTCATTTGCATTTTGAGGCAGTATCTAAAATGCCTACCTTGGTTGAAGGTATGACTATTAAACCCTGCAGGTACCACATGAAGTGTAAGGCATGCGCAGCAAACAAGGTGAAAATGGCTGCGAAAGGTAAGGTGTCTAGTAGGCAAGCTACAGAACAATACCAGGTTGTTCATGCTGATTTGGTTGGTCCACTATCGCCCTCTTTGGGTGGAAACAGGTACTTCATGGTTCTCATTTATGCATTTTCCAGGTATATTTATGTGTACAATCTCAAGCAGAAATCAGAGGCTTTTCCAAGGTTCAAGGAATTCTGTGCTTGGTTGGAAAATGTGCATGGTAAGAAGATAAAGACTCTTTTCACTGATTGTGGGGGGGAATTCACTTCTCAGCAGTTTGAAGTTTTTCTGACTGAGAAAGGAATTCAACACGATTTGTCTAGTCCTCGCTCGCCATGGCAGAATGGACTTTGTGAGAGGGCAAATCAGACATTGCTTCAAGGGTTAAAAACCTTGCTGCATGATGCCAATCTTCCAGAGAGTTATTGGGCGGAATCTCTCTCGTGTTTTGTTTACAGTTATAATCGCAGGTTGTCTTCAGCGATTGGTTGTACCCCCTATGAGAAGATGTTTGGCAAGAAACCTTACATCAAACACATGAGAATTTTTGGTTCTGACATGTGGGTTCACACACCACAAAGTTAGGCAAGCGTGGATTGCATGGTATCTTTCTAGGTTATCAGAAAGGTTCTTACAGAATAATGATGACTGACTCTAAGACAATTAGGCTCACAAGAAGTGTTGAGTACAATGCCAAGTGGGGGGAGAATGTGGGAATTTTCCAATGTTATCCTGATGACAGTGATGAGACTGAGGATAGGCAACAGCAAAAGCAGCTGCAACAACCCACACCCACTGATGAAGGTCCTGAGTCTGAGACTGAATCGGATGATTCAGAGGATTTCAAGAGTGCGAAAGCCTCTATGCGACCCTCTGAAAGCTCTGGTCAAGAATTGGAGGAACCATTGTTCACAATAGGTCACTTTTCTCCTAAGAAGGAAGAGGAGAGTGTTGAAGACCTAAGGCTAATTCGCAGGTCACAAAGAGCCACAAAAGGCAGACCTCCAAAGAGATTTGCTGATGAATTTGCTAAGACAGCAGTAGCAGCTGTTAAAAGCTCCAAGAAGGTATTTGAACCTTCAAGTTTCCAAGAAATCCAGGATTTCGATTCAAAGGATGCTGAGCCATGGTTAAATGCCATGAAGGCTGAGCTTGATTCCTTAGAGAGGAACAAAACATGGGAGCTAGTTCCAGTAGTTCCAGGAATGAAACTGCTTGGAAGCAAATGGGTCTTCAAAGCGAAGACTGATCAAAATGGCAAGATAGTCAGACACAAAGCCAGATTGGTAGCCAGAGATTTTGCACAGGTACCAGGTGAAGACTATCACGAGACCTACTCACCCACCGTGAGGCATTAGGCTTATGCTCAAGCTGGCTGCAGAGGAGAATCTACACTTTAGTCACCACGATGTGAATACAGCATTTTTGTACGGATCTCTAGGTGAATCTCTTTATATGCTTCCACCTGATGGCGTACAGGTAAAACAGGGATTTGTTTATGCTCTGAAGAAATCCCTTTATGGTCTCAAACAAAGTGCACGGTGTTGGCACACAAAACTCACTGAAGTATTGTTTTCTCTAGGTTTTAAGCAAGGGAAAGCTGATCCATGTGTATTTGTCAAAGAGGAGGGGCAAAAGAAGCTGTGTTGCTTGTTTTATGTTGATGATATTTTGTTCTTTTGGAAAGATGTCACAATGTACAATAACGCCCTAGCTCAACTGAAAGAGCACTTTGGCATGAAAGATCTTGGTGAGGTAAACAACTACCTATCTCTGGAAATAGAGAGAGATCAAGATGGTAACATTCTAGTACACCAGTCACGGAAAATTGCTGATGTGTTAAGCAAACTAAACCTGATGGATGCTAACCCTGTAGACACACCGATGACAACAGGTTATCAGGTAGATGACACTGAAGAAGCATTTTCTGACACTACACTGTACAGAAGTGTGCTAGGCAAGCTAAACTTCATTGCCAGATGTTCAAGACCTGACATTGCTGTTAGCTGTAATTTGCTAAGCAGACAAGTCAACAATCCTACTGTTAAGGATTGGAAAGCTCTGAAACGCATTTGAAAGGCACTATGCATTACAGACTGAGATTTAACAATCAGAAGTCTGGTGGTCTTGAGATATTTGCAGATGCAAGTTTTGGAAGTGACACTACAGACAGGAAAAGTACGTCTGGAGTTTGCTACATGTACAATCAGGGTCTTTTTGATTGGTCATGCAAGAAGCAAACAACAGTTAGCTTAAGTACTTGTGAAGCTGAACTGAATGCACTGTCTTATTCACTTAAGGATTGTGAATGGTTGTTACAATTGTGCAAAGACATGAAAATTTCTGTCAAATGTCCAATCCAGGTTTACCAGGACAACAAAGCATGTTTGGCTTTGCTGAATTCTGAAGGTTGTAAGCAAAGCACGAAGCATTTGCAATTGAAGTTGCAACATGCTAGGGAACGTATTCAGAAGGGACTCGTAACGGTGTCCTATATGCCAGGTAATGAAATTCCTGCTGATGTATTGCCCAAGATTGTATCAAGGGATCAACACTGTACCTATGTGCAGAAGTTGGGTTTGTACTGATATTGTACGAACACGCTGCCCAGTGATGTTCACAGAAAGGGGGAGGATGTTGGTTTCTATTTCCCTCACTGAGCAGCAAACGCAGTCACAAGGCATTGTTTTGCATTCCACAGTCAGAGTACTGTTGGGTTTCCCACGGGAATGGGAGACTGGATGTGACGTTCACTGGTTTCCTATTTTTCACTGTTTCTCTCGGTGTTCTTTGTTTCCGAGAGGAGTTGCTTCTCTGCTCTCGCAGAGGCAAGATGCATGTTTGTATTCTCTCAGCATTGAAGTGTAAATAAAGTTAAAGAATGTGGCACATACTGCTCATCCTTCCGCTGTGTGGATTACGCTGTTTAGGCTCAAGATAAGGAGCCTGCAAATCTCACAATACGTAGGGTTGCCTCTGAAGCTGCTGCAGATGCAGTGGCTAGGTTACTCAGTGGGGCAAGATGGTTTGAGCATATTACAGTAATCCTGGACCAATTGCACTGGTTGCCAATTAGCTTCCATGTACAATTCAAAGTGCTGGCTCAGGACCACAATATCTCTAGGACTACCTCTCCCAATATAAACCAACTGAGACTCTGCATTTATCAGCTGAGGCCCTTCTTCCGTGTGCCTCCTCCATGTGAGATCTGGAGGGTAGCAACACAAGAACTGGAGTAGCTCTCCATTGGTGGAAATGTCTCCCCAGGGAGGCTCACCTCACACATTCATTATACACCTTTAAGTGCCAGGCAAAAACACTCTTGTTCAACCTTTGTCTGATTAATATTCTACATTCTTTTAAATGTAGAATTAATATTCTATATTCTTTTAAATGTGTTTGTGGGAGAAGGGGGGTTATTGTTTTATTGATTTTGTTTTAACTATTTATTTGTCCTTTTACATTGTATCTTGTGAAGCACCCTGAGATCTTGTGACAAAGGGTGGTATATAAATCTAATCATCAACATTATCGTCATCATCACAACCGGCTTCTCCTGACCGAGGAAGACATCTTCATCCCAACTCTCTTCAGGATTTTCCTCATTATTCAAATGGTTCCCACCCATCACTCATTAGTGAGCATTCCAAATAATATCCTCAGCTCCTTGAACACTGATGGTGCTTGTCTGAATGGGAGACAAAGGTGTGCAGTTCTGAGTGTGTGTAGAAGCTAGTCTATTGTACATTGGCAATAATAATAATAATCACATTTGTTGCTCCACCCACTTTAGTCCTTGGTCCCACCCACCACCAACAAGTGCCTCTCAGAAGTTTATAGCCCTCAGGCCCTCAGACTCCCCAACCCATTATGAAACCTGATAATGGATCTGCAAAGTAATCTGCTGCTGCTAGGAAGGCATTTCATTCTCATAAACCCCATCCACTAGCATCTGAGTTAGTAGAAGGCCTAGAAAAATGGTGTGGAAGTCATTTCCTCAAAGCCTATGTTTGATATTTGGGGGGGGGGGGAGAAAAGAAGCTGGACCCAGGTGCTGTGTCTATGTGTCACTCGATACCTGTCATTTGCAAGGCTGCATGCCCTTGGTCACCCCATTCTGTCATCTGCCTGCTTTCGTTTGTCCATTGGTATCTTGGCTTTTATAGAGATGGCATTTGTCTCTTCTTTCGCAGGTGCTTTTTAAATTAATCTCTGGAAAGTGCTGCAAGACCTTTTCACAGAAGGTGTTATTAAAAAAATCCTTATCCGTAGGCAAAGAAGCCACAAGTTTAACAGCGCACATTGTATCCCCAAGAAGATCATGCAGAGTTATAAAACATTACAGAACAAAGGGGGGGGGCAATTCTCTAACTTTGCTGACCTATCACATTATCAGCTCCAGCGCAAAGCATAAAGCCTTTTGATCTTGCAGGCCCCAAGGTGGCTCTTGCATGTAAAAAGTGGTGATTTTATCTGTCAAGATGCACCTCAAAAGGATTCCCTTGGCAAACCAACCCTCCCCCTGTTCCGGAGAAACAGGCAAATGGAGTGCGGTGCTGCGAATGACCTTGAACTACAAAGCTAATGCCACTCGGCTGCTCGTTAGCGGTCAGCCGCGTGGTTGCCTCCAGGGAACGCTGCCGAGAATGTCAATGCAGATGCCAGCGAGGTTGACTTGACAAAGGAGAAGTGGGCCTAATCAAAGGGCAGGGAAGCAAAGCAATCCTCAGACGAGGGATGGGGGAGGCATTTGGAGGGTTCGATTTTCAAAGCATGATCTCCACATCCTGGATGAATGTGCAGATTGGACGTGGGTCTCCTTCACAGTCCTAATTTGCCCTAGATTCTACAATGAGGTGATCTAGGGGCTAGCATCTTTTAAACACTTTTTAAAACATCTACTAATCACATTGAGCAGCTAACATGTGCACTCACGTCAAAAATGTGGCTGCAATTACCCAGAGAAAAGGAATGATATTATAAGGATGTGTTGTCATTCTCAGGGAGATTGTATGAATGGGGTGGGGGGTGGGGAGCCAGGAACTATAGTTTGCTAAAGGTTGCTGAGATTTGTTAGGAGACCCCTCTGTTTCCCCCACCCAGAGCTACAATTCCCAGAGTGGTTTAACAATCAATCTCTCTTCCCAGGGAACTCTGGGAATTGCAGCTCCGGGAGGTGACTAGAGGTCTACATCTCTCCCACTGAAATTAAGCGGATTTAAGAAGTGCTGAGTCCCAACTGGATTAGGCCCCATGATTTTGAGGCCTTTAATCTGTGTGAACTCTGGGGCACCTTTGCTCCCATAAAGCACAACAAAACCTAATCGAAATTTCAATCAAGCATACAGCTGAAAGTATCAAAAGCAATTTCAGAAACAATTTTGGAAAAGAGCCAGTAGAATACGTTGGCACACTGTGAACCCTCTAAACGTAAACCGAGCCTGTTTGTGTGCGTGCACCAGTGCCATAATGTAAGGCTCCTCATTGAACTTGTCACCCCTAGAATCTTATGTCACTTTAGCTGCAAAAGTACCCCCTTGTCCACAAGCACCATTGCTTGTTCATCACACATATGGCTGGGCTTTAGAATGGCAGGTGACAGTTTCACAAGAAATAAACTGTGCCTATTGAATCCAGCTCAGAAAACCATTTTGGTGGTTTTCATTTGAAAGCAATCTCCTTCTGCTTACTAATGTTCCTGAACTCTCTTCATATTTTCAACAAAAAAAACCTCCCCCCAAAAAACTGAATTATCTTACCTTACTCCGTTGACTTGAGAGAAAGAGGGGTAGTGAGTTTGAGATACCATCAAATACATTGTTGTTGGGAAGGGCAGATACACATTTTAGAAAAGATTTGTGAGAGGCACTCTGCAGAATAATCATATCCTCTTCTGCTCCCCTGCCCCGCATCGCCCCAAAATAATTGGATGTGGAATTTTTAAAAGCCTAATTGTTTTCAAATATGACTACGTTCTCTACAGCAGGTTTTTCTTCTTTTAGTGCTGCAAAACCCTGGGGGAAAAACTCTCTGGTTGAAGACCAAAGTTATTAGCATTGAAAATAAGGCCACTTTCTCCTCACACAAACACACACAACTTTCTGGGTCCAATCATAGTGTTTGTTATTGGTATTTTAAACCTGGGGGTGGATCTGCACTCATGGGTTTTAACATTAAGGAATGAGTTTTGATAACCATATGGACACATAATGTTCTGATTTGAACGTTCATAGTGTGTTATTAGAACGTGACACCAGAGGGGGCTGCAGAGCAAACAGGAACCAGCCGTAGGGAAACAGTGTTTTGACAGAGAAAACTGAGGTAAGAAGCACTTTATTTTATATGTCCTGTGACATTTTAGAACAATGTATCTAATATTGTTCTAACAACCGTAAACAAGTCAGTGTAGATCTAGCCCTGCAATCTCAGATGAAGGCCAATTTTAGTTAAATTCAGACATTTGCACTCTATCTTCATGTATTATCTTCAGTTACCACAACTGAGCAATTGCTAAACATTTTTTTTTAAAAGGGGGGAGGGAGTGTAGCTCTTCATTTTCTCTAAAGCTGCCTGTAGAGCCTCACATTTATGATCAAGGAGAAAACCAGAGGGATAGGGTACCCTCTCTGGTCCACTCCCAGACTCTGCCTCCCTCTCCCACTGGAAACCAGCCAGTTCATCTCAAATTGAGGCCTTAACCACAGGGCATCGTCTGGTTGACATTCTTTCTGCTCTGAAAACGAGAAAGACTTTCCCCTTTTAACTCCCATACACCCACCCCACCTCAAAGCGTCATTCAACAGCAAGCAGGGATGCAGGGCTTTTTAAATTGCTCAAAATATATTTCTGTTATGGGGACTTGATTGACAAAGTTAGGAAATCATTAAAACAGAAAGTGCTTTCTTCATATCCTTTCTTTACGGTGCCATTCAAAATCTTATTCTTTCTGCTACAAATGTTTCAGATGAGCAATATGAGTTTGAAGCGTGCCAAGGTGGTATCTCATTCAAATCCACTTAATATATTTTAGATGTTCAGCAGCTTCGAATACTACTAAACCCAACAGTTACACAAAGCAAGAAACACCCTGAATCAATGTAAATATTGGAACAACAACATACATACATGTGTGTGTGTGTGTGTGTGTGTGTGTGTGTGAAAATTAAAGTTTAGGTGGTGATGCATGGAAGCTACTTTTAGTGACAACAGTTTTGCTACTTTCAAAGCGCAAATTTCATACTCAAGGATCAGTAAGGGAAATCAAATAATGCTTTAGAAATATTTTTTTCACAGATATTTAAACATATGCCTATTGTAACATACTGGTGCAGTTCATGATTTGTGTTCACTGCATCACTTCCTTGGACAGCAGCTCAGAAACAGAGAGTTGGGGAAGGCCTGCTCTAGTCTCACCATTATTATTTGGGTTCCTTCCAACTCTACAATTATACCAGTCTATGCTTCCCTTCCCACCATCACTCCAGTAGCCAGCATTCAGAATCAGAACTGAAGAGCACCATTTAAATTCTTCAGAATACCTTGTGGTGTTGTTACATCAAGGTTACTTCAGGGCACTGCTGGAAATATTAATGCTTTCACCTTCCACTTATCCATTTGGAGGAATGCTGCTGTTTTCATAATTACCACTAGTGCCCACCAAGTAAGACCCACCGGAGGCCAATTGGTTGAGGATACCTTCAGATGTGGAGCTGGGGCAGCTCAAATGTAGTGATCCGGTGTTTCTAACCAAGGTTAGCAGATAGGAGGAACCCACAGGTGAGCACACTCACTCTTTTTCACTCCTGCGGCACACCCAACCTGTTTCCCTTCACACCATCTCTCCACCTCCCTTTCATTTTCCAGATTTAACCACGGCAGCACTGTACCCCCACCCACCCCACTCAAGGCCTGCTGGAGCTCACAAGCAAAGCCAGAAGCAGGTTTGAAACCAATCATGGTTAACATTATCATCAATGTGTATGCAACATTGCACTATAGTTAGCTCTGAAAATAGAAGAAAGCAGGGCAGTCCACATGTGGAAAGGGTAATAGGAAGAAGGGAAGATATGAGAGACTGCTACTCATCTCCTAACCATGGTAAAAAGATTGTGAGCATTATGTTTGCTTTCAATGCAGTGTCTTTATGTCATAAGCATTTCAAAAGAAGCAGGGTTCAAACACAATGAAAAACCTCTCTCTCTCTCCATAATCACATTGTAGTGTGAAACTTCCCTTTGAATTATATCCAATGCACATAATGATGTCCATATTAGAATTGTCATCTATAGCCAGTAAGCTGTGACAAAAATATATACCAGAGAAAGGACAATATATCAAAAGGAAGGACTTACTTTTCTGTCCTCTGTTTCTACACAAGAGCTGCACTCCACTTTAGTATCCTGAAAAAGTTAAGAAACATCTAGTAAGGGTGGGGGGAGCTCTCTCTGCAAAACAACAATGCCTGAAAACCTAAAAATAAAATTATGGTTTAATCTGAAGTTCAGGGTTCTCCTTTTCTCCACTTTCTCTCTCCCCCACCCCCAAACCACATTAACTTATCATATTAAATATTTTATAGATACAAAAATATCAGACTTTCACATATTCATTTGAAATGACCTCAAGTGAACTTGACTGTAATGAGATGTGCAGGATGCAGTAACCAAGCTTAACCCAACAGAACAAGAAAGGCCAAACCACAGTTTGGTGTTACATCAGAATAATGTCAATGTGTTTCTTGCTCTACCTGATCATGCAAGCATTACCATAATTGCTTGACCTGCTGTGGGCTTTGAACTTATCCCATGTGGATTGGGGAGGGTATGAAGGGAACTTTTGCTCACTTGAACCAAATTAGAAGACCTCACATATTGTTGATTGCCCTGCTTTATCAGGGTCACTGACTGAGCAGAGATTGAACTCACATTAAAACAAACTTGAAAAATAAGTCCCCTGATCAATATGGGGAAGTCTGAGGACTAAGCACACATTATTGTCTCGTTAACCATGCCTGAACCATGCAAGAGGAATGAACATCCCTCAAAAGAAAGGCACATTCAGATATAACATTAAACATTATTTAATGATACATGAAGGACCCTACCCCAGCCTTGTGAGCCTTCCAGCACAGGGTCAAGGAATATATGGGAAGCCTTTGCTTCTATTTTAAGTTTTCACTCATTACATCCAACCCAACATAAAACTGTGGTTTAGCTAAACTATGGTTTAAAGTGGAGTTGGAAAATGTGGCCCTCCATGCCTTAGTATCTGGCCCTCGAGAGTCTGCATAGGCCGTGCCTCCTCCCCAGGCTACAACCTTCACTGGCACTGATCCACAGCCTGCCCTATTTTTATTTTGTGCCTGCTGGGAATAGAATTGGCACAGATGTGTATTTGGACTTTGATCATGGCTCTTGCTTTCATGTATGTAGAAGCCACCCACTTTTTAGGATTGTAGCCTACTTTACCAAGAGTCACACCCTTTCCCCCACTCAAAACTGGCTGTGGGCCCCAGAAAGCTTGCCCACTAAGAAATGTGACCATTGGACTGTGCAGAGCAGGTTCCTCACTCTGACTTAAAGAAACAAATGGTTTACAACCCGGGCTTGTTTCACTAAACCAAGGTTATGTTAAACTATCACCTTTGAGTTCAGAGGCAAAAATAAACCACAGTCAGTTCAAACAAGAAGCAAAAAAATTCAAACCTCCTCCTCAAAGGGGTATTAATTTGTTCAAAACTGGAGGAAGAGGGCTTATGGGGATGCAGAGCTCTATGAGTTAATTAGACCCTGTAAACCAGGGATGGGGAACCTGTGGCCCGGCAGGTGTTATGGGGCTCCATCACCCATGAGCCCCAGCCAGCATCGTCAACTGTCAGGGATGATAGGAGCTGTAGTCAAACACCAGGTTCCCCATCCCTGCCCTAAGCCATGGTCATTACAGACTTAGAAAAGTTTCTGATAGCTCACAAAATGCAGCCATTATCTATGATCTCCTTTGAAACGAAAGTGGTGGGATCCCTTAATGTAAGGGGAAAGGATGGGCAGCACATCAATGAACAGCAATATTCTATTCCCCTCTGCCAACTGTACCACCAAACAAAAAGAAAGCCATCTGCTTTATGAAAAACACCTGCCATCTTTCTAAGCTAATTCAATATGCTCATGTCACAGTTAATTTACTGAACATTCGTTGCTATTCTTCTCCCAAACAACACACAAGGCCAACTTTGCAGGTGCCTGACGGAAAACAACTGCGTTTGTCAACACTATAGGGATGGTCTAAGAGCACATAGCCACCTTTCATAGGGAGGCTTTCACATATTATCTACTATGGGGAGATATGCAAACATTATCTGCACATGGGGAAAGCATGCCTCTCCCCACATGGGGGAAGAGACATGTCCCATACCCCATGATCCACTGGAGAGGGATAAGCCCAAACTTAGACCCTAGTTGCCCACAAGACTAGCAAGACTGCTGCCACTCCAACTTTATTGAGACTCTTGGTTGGGCCTCACACACTTTTCTGCAGGTAACAAATCCCCATCATCCTACAAAATGAGTCTTTTTTCCGTCACTTCTGGCTTAACGTGTTCTATACTGGATTCATCCCCCAAGGCAGCTGTTGTAGACCACAAGAGGTCCACCAATACCAGTTCACTTGGTGGGTTGGTGACAGAGTTTCTCCAGCTTCTGAGCCCCATGGCAACCCAGTGGCCCCTTTCTCCAGGCTATGGGAGTGGCAAGACCCTCCTTAGAAGCACCTAGTTTCACACGCAGTGATGCAATCCAGCAGCAGCTGTTGTGAAGGCAGGGAGCAATGGAGAAATGTTAGAGAACAAAGCTGTGTGTGTGCCACATGTCCTGTCCTAAACTGTCCAAGCTAGCCTCCTGCTCTCAGATGCAGTGAAGTATGCAGCTCTGTTACCAAGGCTGAAATAAAACTCAACTGACATTTGCAGCTGGAATGGGAAGGAAGGTGGCCTCTTATATTTTGCCCCAAGAGGCAAAATGTCTTGGGGTGGGGTCCAGGTGTAAAACCCTGGTCTTACCACCACTACCACCCAAGATAGTTGTGGTTGCTGCAGCCAGTTTACCTGCCTCATGTCTGCTGAGTGCCACCAACTATCTTCACTGTCACTTCCCCAATGCTTTGCAATCTTACCAGGCCAGGCAGGGATGGGAAGTGGGATTAAGGAGAAAACTGCTGAGTGAAGCAGCTGCAGCTGTTATCATCTTAATTGATCTAGGAAGCTCCTGGGCTCCGCTGGGGGTCAGAGGTAATCTTGGGAAGTAGAAGAAGAAGAAGAAGAGTTTGGATTTGATAGCCTGCTTTATCACTACCCTAAGGAGTCTCAAAGCAGCTAACAGTCTCCTTTCCCTTCCTCCCCCACAACAAACACTCTGTGAGGTGAGTGAGGCTGAGAGACTTCAGAGAAGTGTGACTAGCCCAAGGTCACCCAGCAGCTGCATGCGGAGGAGCAGAGATGCAAACCCAATTCCCCAGATTACAAGTCTACCGCTCTTAACCACTACACCACACTGGCTCTCATAAAGACAATGGGTGCTTCTCTTCAGAGAGAAAAAGTTTGGGCTGTTGTTTTCTTTAAAGGGGGGGGGGTGATGACGGTGTCAGCTCTGGTGGGCCTTACAAGGTCTTTCAGACCCACTATTGGCCCCACATCTTTCTGCATGAATGCCAAGGGTTGTTGGCAGTCACTAGTTTTATACAGGCCTCCACATGTTGTTGAGAGCCAGTGCTGTGTAATGGCCAGAGTGTTGAGGCTAAGGCCTGGGAGACCTAGGTTCAAATCCCCACTCAGCCCTAAAGCTCACCGGGTGACCCTGGGCCAGTCACTGCCTCTCAGCCTAATGTACCTTGCAGGACTGCTGTGGGAATTAAATGATGAGGGGAAGAACTGTGCACGCCCCATTGTGGTTCATTGGAAGAAAGAGTGGGTTAAAAATGCAATAAATAAATAAATAACAACAGTTTTGGAACAACAACAACAACAACAACAACAACAACAACAACAACAACAACAGCAACTATACTGCATTTCCCTCTCCCTAAGCATTCTTCATCAGTGAATGATGTGGAGTGGGGCAGAATGCATTTGAACATTATTAAAGAGGAGAGGGGACAATGGTGTCATTTTTCTTTCATCCTGCAAATCATCTCTTCTGCGGTCTGCACTCTGCAGCCTTCCCAGTTGTCCACACTTCAGGCAATGCCTAGTGGGACATATGGGGAGGAGGCTCCCCACCCCATTCAGGAAGTTTAGGCAGTCTGGGGAGCCTGCAGACTGCTGGGTAAATGTTGACTGGAAAGAAAGAACGAACAGCAACGATACAGCAAGCTCAAAATCCTGCAACCAGAAAAATTATAAAGAAATTCTCAAGAATATGGAAGCCTCTTCCAAAAGGGAATGCGGTTGTGTGTGTGTGTGTGTGTGTGTTATTATTGTTGTTGTTTTAAAATACATTTGAGGGCAAATTTCAGCAGAGGACTAGTAGCCACCCTATGAGTCTTAACGTCAGCAGAGCACAGAACATGATGGGTAGGAGAAAGTAATGAGACTATAGTCATGCCCAAGCTGGTTCTCCAATTAGTCTATCTGCTCTTGGAAACACTAGCAGTGGCTGAGAGACCCTCATAATGCCCTCATTATTCTCTTTGGTCTAGGCAAAATTTTGGTAACCTGCAGTTTGTGTAGGCTACAATATCAAGAATGGCCAGCAGATGGAGGCAAACAACCACACAATCAAGCTGGATTTCTTCCTATTTAGGGACCAGGTTGCAAAAAACCAGCTCCCTTTTCAGCAGCAAACAATTGGGCGCATTAGATCAAACATCAAATTGCACAACTTTCTGCAATGACAAAATCTTATCCCTATTCTGATTTTCTCTAATATACATGTGTATATAAAAATAACCAGAAAGTATCATTACAAACATAGCCTGCTAGGAACATCACAGATGAAATAAATGGGAAGATGCATGATTATATGAATGTTTTTGGTGAATTACACCCTAAAGCCTAGAAGCCTTATTCCCTGTCTTTCTGAACACTCATGCATGAAATATGAAAAAAGCTCAATGTTCTTTGTAAAATGTGCACACCAATGACAATTGCTGGAGGTAGTTTACCAAGATATAAAACACCGGATAAAAAGCACCAAGATTGCAATGCTATATCCATGTACCAGGGATTGAGCACCATTGAAGTGAATCAGAATTACGTCTGAGTAAACCTGTGCAAGACTGCCCTGTTAAATGAAAAGGGGAGGGGGGAATAAGAAAAATATTGTAGGCCACTCTTTAACATTACTGTTGCCCGCATGCTTCCTGGAATGACCATTAGCAAATGTTACATTGTTAGGTCCCCCCCCCCGCCCCGGCATTACATGAAGCAAAGGATGGAGAGCAAAGCGTTTTGCAAATACAACTTGTTGTGTGTTCAAAGCACTTCCTCTCCCTGCTGCAAAGGGTGATAGCCCTGCCTTCCTCAGCAGGGAGAACCTTTGGAATAATGGATTGCCCTGGATGTCATGGTGTGATATTTAAGTCCCCTCCCCTGATATATATTGTCATGGGGACAGTAATGTAGTGGTCTAGGGTCATGAGGAGGGGGCTAAAGACCCATTACTGCTTCTGCAGCAGAGACCCTGTCTCCAGTGCCCCAGAGCTGCCCAATCAGCATGAAAATGGTTTTTTTTGTAGCCACTGTATGCTCCAAAGCTATGCACTTGAGAACACTGAAAATACAAGGGACTACATCAGGCACCCCCAAACTCGGCCCTCCAGATGTTTTGGGACTACAACTCCCATCATCCCTAGCTAACAGGACCAGTGGTCAGGGATGATGTGAATTGTAGTCCCAAAACATCTGGAGGGTCGAGTTTGGGGATGACTGGACTACATTTTCAAGAGAATGGTGTGAAAGATCTGTTACATGCAATGGAACTTCACAGAAAACACAACTGAAATCACTACAAAATAAGATATTGGAGCACTCCAAATCATTTGCCCATGAACATGCACAGTAAATAGCAGAACAACTGAAATACAGCACATACGGATCTGTATTAATTGTTGCAGGACACCCCTAATTCTTATTGTTGTACAGTTGTAGGGTGTTGTATAATCTTAGAAGGGTGTGTGGCTGTGACTATCACGAAGGGAAACTGCACCTCTGAATTTGTTGCTACACTACTGCAAGGGGAAGGGCAATAGTTCAGTGAGAGGGCATCTGTTTGGTATGCAGAAGGTTCCCCCCTTCAATTCTCAGCAACCCTTGATTGCAGCCACGGAGAGCCACTGTTAGTCAGTGCAGACAATACTGAGCTAGGTGAACAAGGCTCTGATTTGCTATAAGGCAGCTTCCTGTCTATAGCTATAACTATTTTCTTTCCGATTTGCAGGACATTTTGTGTCGGAAGAGAAAAGCATCTGGGTCTGTTAGACACCTCTCCGCTGCTCCCAAACCTTAGAGGGCACTGTAAACACTGTAAAAATAAATAATACTCAAAATAATTTCATTATTTTTGTTAACATTAAATTGTTAAACTTGGTTAAGAAAATTTCCTTGTTAAAATGCAAACAAATCAGCCTACGGCTTATCTGGGCTTTATTTTAAACCAGGCTTCCTCAACCTCAGCCCTCCAGAAGTTTTTGGCCTATAACTCCCATGATTCCTAGCTAGCAGGACTGGTCAGGGATGATGGGAATTGTAGTCTCAAAACATCTGGAGGATCAAGGTTGAGGAAGCTTGTTTTAAACCAGTTAATCGGATTCAAAATGTACATTTTGAAAATGTCAGTGACTTCGGGTCATCAGAAAGTTACTGTTGATTACCACTGGGAAATAACTATATTCAATTAAAATGGATTAATTTTATCTTTTTTCATTTACATTTTTTATTTTTTATTTTGTTGAAGAGTAACATGGCTCAAAGATGAGCACTCCCTGTTTTGTATACATTTGGGCAATGCCCAACAGGTGCTGCAATTGAAGCAAGCTGTGAGTAGCTGGATGTATTTTATTTTATTTTTATTACTTTTCCTTTACAACGTTTGCATTAACTGGGTTGCATGACAGATAACCCGTCAGTAAGAGAGAGCAGCTGAGGTCAACAAATCCAAACTTTATTGACCCAAGCAAGAATAAGCTATCAGAGTTGCTTCTTATCTTGCAGAACTTCTGCAATACTCCTATTTATTCACAGCTAAAGGGTGCGAGGTCACCTGTCAAACTGAGAGTTGGAGAACTTACCAAGGTATAGCAGGTCAAAAGCACCAAAGGAATTATTTGCAGATGGGAGGGGGAGAAGAGGTAAAACTCAGCAGCAGAAGCAATCAAAAGAGATTTTAAAATATTTCTTTCTCTGTCTCCAGTTGTAATTCATCAGGGATAGTGTGTGTGCACATGTACATATTTAGGTGTGTGTAATTGTTGATTTGTTTAATAAATTATTTCACCATTTTATCTACAGTTAGCCTTGGAGGCTCCTAATTCTTTCCCACTTTAAATGCATGAATGTCAAGATTAACAGCATAGAAGTCATGATGCCCTCCTCTGTCACACACACATCATTGTTCCCATCAACTGTGGATGAGGGGTTGTCTCAGAAATCAAGATAGATTGGGTGCCAGGAATTCCCTTAGTTCATCTGAGAAAGAAATAACATTTCATACATTGGCTGTGCACCTCTCACTCAGTCTTCCAACTCCCATTGCCAGCTGGAGAGGAAAGCCTGGCCACATCACGAGCTGAAGGACTGCAGAGGTGTGCTCTGCTTCCTCTTTTGTTTTTTTAACCTGGTGGATTCTGATGCATCCTCCCTGAAAGCTCTCTTCTTCCACCTCCTCCCATCTGACCACTAGCAACTGCCTCTTACCACCAGCAACTGGGAGGAACCAAGGGGCTGTCACACAGGTGTTCACAGCCCTCTCTCTCTCTTGCAGCCATTAACTACCAAGCTGTGTGGCACCACAAGGGAGCCAAAGCACAGCCCTGTTTACAACCTTAGCTGATGTGCTGCCCCATAGAATTGAATGGGACTTTTGCAGCAGCAGGGTGTATCATGGGCAGGTTGTACTGGACCAAGTGGAAGAAATGCAACCCCAAGTTCAGAGAAATTATTCCAAACTCGTGCTGCAGGGAGAATATTTTCTGGAACAGAATACTTGGAACAGGTTACAAGTGGTCTCAATAAGAGTTTTACTGTGCTGATTCTCTTGCCAGAGAACCAGATTCTCTTTTATTTATAGAATGGGGCACAGTTCCAAACAAACTAGTGCAACAGCTGCACGGCCATAAACTCATACTCTTCTTGGCCTTTAAACCTGTTGACAAATCTGTGCAGTTCACTAACCAGTGCAATTTAAAAATCCCACCACTCCCTGAATTGTCAATACTTCAGGTCAAAGCTGTGCTGTTGGAGAAAATGAAAGTATTTTACAGTGGTGGGTCAAACTTTACCAATTGTCTTAGAGAAGAGCCAATTTCCAACATTATGCCACATCTTATGTGAACATTAAATATAGACAAGGATGTGGGCAATGCATACAGGAGCAGGGTTAATTCTCAATGGCTGTGGTCAACAAGTGGAAGGGAAAGTTTTAAGATGTACCCAATAATGTGCCTAAGTGTATCACTCAGGTGATGAGTGAATGGTTGCCACACATTTCTCCCAGAAATGTTTCAGTGTTCAGTTCAGAGGAATGAGGTTCCAAATCTACCTGCTATCCCTGTCACTGGGTAGACCAGCCCTCACTAGCAGATATCCTGAAAGGAGATGCAAAAATACCTATCATTGCAGATTTGCAAATCTGATTCATTAAACACATTGTCTGTTTTGTCCTTTAGTAGAGTAAATAAAATCCTGAAGTCTCAAACAATGCTTTCCTTAACACTCCCATCAGTGTTAAGGGATTATTGGCTCTGCTGTCCAGCAACGTATGGAAAGCTACAGGTTCCCCATCCCTGAACTACAGCTTCACTGTTCTTCACAATGAACCCTCTCTCCAGGGTCAGGGGTAGCACACCTCTGAATACCTGCTGCTGAGAAGCAAGAAAGGTGGTGTGGTGTGCTCATGTCCCACTTGGGAGCTTCCCATAGGCATCTGGTTGGCCCCTGTAGGAAACAGAATGCTGAACTAGACATGCCCTTTGTCAAGTCTAGCTGGGTTCTTCTTGTGTTTATATCACCTTGCACAACTTTTTGAAAAATATTTATTTATTTATTTATTATAATATTATAATGCAAAAGGACCTTGCTTTTGTCTGGTCCAGCAGGGCTCCTCTTGTCTTTATATTGCCTTGCTCAACCACTTGAACAATACAATTATAATGTGAAAGGATCTTGCAGTGTAAAGGACACACACACACACACACATTCAACACTCCATACATACACATCCCACTGTACTGATGACAATTTGGCTAGTAATATTTAGTGAAGGTCTCCCAATGATGTTGGAAATCATGACCCAGAGTCATCTGTTTAACATAACATGGAAAGAAGCCTCCTGAAGCCTGTAGTGTCTGCTAGTGTGCTGAAGTGCAACTGTGCTTTGAAATTTTCCCCCTTCTCTCACACACTGTGGGCACGGAGTGCTCAGCTACCCTAATGGAAGTGCATTTCTGTTCTTATGCTGGATGGCATAAGGGCACCCTGCACATAGTCTATGAATGTGTCCTTTTCATTTATGGGTTCATCTCCCCTAAGAAAGAGGATTAGCCTTTTAATTGTGTCCCTCTCTTTTTAAGAGAAGCAGTTAACCCTTACGGGCTTTCCCCTTCAATTTTAGTTTATTAATTCATATGTGATTGAAATCAATGATAGAAACTGCCTAGAAGCAATTATTGATAAGGGACAAGATATTACACATCTGAAGGTCAAACCCTTTTTTAATTTTTGAAACGTCAATCATGAATATGCTTTCCTAGTTCTCTGAGAAATCTGGAGGGAAATTATCTTCCTCATCCTGCCCCCCGCCATATAAAGTGGACATCCTTTAAGAAGTTTCCAATCTTGGTTTTAGATAATTAGGTAAGTGCTTGCCTCAATAATTCAGGTATTCCCTGCTTTCATCTTTATGCACTGCGTAGTAGAAATGGAGAGGCAGTTCAGTTTAAGGCAAGCAGGAGGAAACTTTGAGAATGATGACTGAAAGCAAGAACAAGATTGTTATGGATTGATTCAGAATAGGCATTTGGGTCTAGAAGATGCGGAATATTCAGGTCCACTGTTGCATGTTCCAACAATGGCCCAATGCAAGTGTCTATGAGAAGCATCCAAGAGATTATAGTAACTAGGCATTCCAACATCTATTACATTCACTTGTGGGAAGACTCATAACAACCAATCATCACCACTATCGCTGCCCACCCGCTTGCTGTGACTTCAACATTTCTCTTTCTGCTTGAATAAATCAAGAAGTCAGGTAGTGTTGCTGGAGGGTAGGAAGATTAGCAAGTGAGTGAGGGCTCTTAAGGGTTGAATGGAGCTGAGTTTGAGAAACAAAAGTTCAGACCCCTTGATCCTTAACTAGTTGTGGAGGTTTTTTTTTTACTCTTGGGCAACTTTCAAGATTTTTTTTCTGATCCTCAATCTTAAACCAAATGTATTCCATCCCCTAATAATATAAAATTTACAGTACAAATCATCAGACATCATATGATAAGGAAATATGTAAACCAATGTCAATACAAGTAAACCAGGCTTCCTCAACCTCGGCCCTCCAGATGTTTTTGGCCTACAACTCCCATGATCCCTAGCTAGCAGGACGAGTGGTCAGGGATGATGGGAATTGTAGTCTCAAAACATCTGGAGGGCTGAGGTTGAGGAAGCCTGGTCTGGGCTCTAGACCATTTGACAGAGTGTGACGTATAAGATGTTCTTCTAGGTAGAATTAAACTTCTGACCACATCCCAGCAATGTTTGACAATAAAGCTGTTTCAGGTAACCAGACAGTAATTAGAGAAGGGCTCCTAACAGCTGAACAGAAGATGGTTTGGGTGTTGTGTTTTGTTTTGTTTTGTTTTGCAACTTTTCAGGTGCGAGAGAAGCTGAATCTGTGGGAACTGTGTCTTCTACACAACCCATAAACACCCATGACACTGCTCCTCTTTTGAATATGGATATCCCCATACCATCAGTATTCATTCATTTGGGTCAGCTCTGATGGGGAAAAAACTGTTTCTCTAAATAGGAGACTTAGGAAGAAGCCTTATACTGTGTCCATCTAGCTCAGTATTGTTTACACTGACTGACAGTATTTATCCAGGGTTTCAGATAGAGGACATTTCCAGCTTTGCCAGGTATTGCTACTGACTTAAGACCTTCTGCAGCCATAGCAGATGCTCTTACCACTGAGTCATGGCCACATTCCCATACATTAATAAAGGTATCAATAAGTCCTTATGAAATGCTTTCAATGGTGATGTACTACATTTACCAGCCTATATGTTTACCTGCCTGACCCAACACACACACACACACACACACACACACACAGAGAGAGAGAGAGAGAGAGAGAGAGAGAGAGAGAGTCTTTCGAACAATCATCCATTATCTCATATCATACTGATAGCAGACATGTAAAATGGGAAGTTGGGGTGATTTGCTCCAATTTTTGTTTGTTTAAAAATCTTGCTTTCACAAGAGGTTAAGAAAATGAGGGAAATGAATTCAATAAAATATAGAGGGGAAATCACACATCCAACAGATATTACAGGCAAAAGATCGGGGTACTCACAAAACAACTCCTAATTTATTGTTGAAGTCCAGGGAGGGGTCAGCAACAAACATAAACATAATGAAACTTGAAAAGAAAAAGCAGCAACAGCAAGAAATGGGAAAGTAATATGCATTATTTAGTCAAAACAATGAGAAATCCCACATGCCATATGTTAACGCCTTTACCTTCATATTGTAGATGATTGTGCAATACCTACCAGGGCAGCAAATGGCCAGAGGGGGGTGGGGTGGAGTGGAACAGACACACGAAGCAAGCCAAGAAAATACATCCTATTATGCAAGCTCTGGAAACACTTGTTTTGTCACTCTTTTGTTAGTTAAGAAACACTGGTTGGGGACAATATTGTCCTTGCAATAAAAGAAAAGGGAAACTATAGATCTATGGAAACTTAACAGTGAGGAATGCCTTTACTACTCCTACAACAATGTTCTAAATGCCTAGCCAAAATTATCCTCCATCTCTTAATTACACCCATTTAATTCACTGCGTTGTCATCCTAAGTTGCAACATTATCTGCTTCTTCCCCCTTCAGCATTACTTGCAGAGTCATGCAATCAGACGCCATTCATTAAAGTCAGAAGTAGTTAATTAACTCTCACTTTATCTCAACGCTTGGATAAGCAAGAACCCCAAGTCATTTCTGTCTGGGAGACTCCCCCCCAAAAAAAATTTAACAAAGTTAACTTTGTGACTCTGTCTCACACACTCCACTTTTAATCATTGGTGAATTTATTAGGGGAAGGGAACTGACTCACATGAGAGATAGGCTTCATATTTGCAAAACCCAGATATTTTTATTCCTGAACACATTCCTGTGGGATAACCAGACTCATATAACCATCATGTTTAAGTTTAATTAATGCATGAAGGGGTAGAGGTCAACGGATCAAGTGCTGAGTGTTCCAGAGAAAGAAGAGGTAGTCATTGGGAGGTTTGGGGCAGGGTGTTGCCAATACAGTGGTGCCTCGCAAGACAAAATTAATCTGTTCCGTGAGTCTCTTCGTCTTGCGGTTTTTTCGTCTTGCAAAGCACGGCTATTAGCGGCTTAGCGGCTATTAACAGCTTAGTGGCTTAGCGGCTTTAAGAAAAAGGAAACAAACTCGCAAGAACTCGCAAGACGTTTCGTCTTGCGAAGCAAGCCCATAGGGAAATTCGTCTTGCGAAGCACCTCAAAAAACAGAAAACTCTTTCGTCTAGCGAGTTTTTCGTCTTGCGAGGCATTCGTCTTGCGGGGCACCACTGTATGCTGATGACACCCAGCTGTGTTTCTCTGAAACATATCCTAAACTGGTGCCTGGATGCCGCAATGGGTGAGATGGAGGAAAAGGGACTGTTACTGAATTCTGACAAGACAGAGAGTCTACTGGGTTGCATACCGGCTCTTGTAAGCATTGCTACAAGAAACATGGATTAGGTAGTGTTGTATTAAAATAGAAACATAAGAAGAGTCCTGTTGTCCCTCTCATCCAGCATTCTGTTCTCACAGTAGCCAATCTTTGGGAAGGCCACCAGCAGGCTCTGAGTGCAAGAGCACTCTTCCCTCCTGCAGTTTCTATCAACTGGTATCCATTAGTGCTATTTCCTCTGATTGTGGAGGTGGAGCATAGCCATCCTGGCTAGTAGCCATTGGTGGCCTCCTCCATCATGAATTTGTCCTGCCCTCTTTGAAGGACATCCAAGCTGTTGGCCAACACTGCCTCCTGTGGGAGTGGGTTCCATAGTTTAATGCTGTGCTGCATGAAATATTATCTGTCCTGAATCTTCCAACACTCAAGATTCACCGAATGTCCCCGAGTTATGTGAGGGGAATAAAAACTTTTCTCTATCCACTTTCTCCATGTCATGCATAATTTTATAAACTTACCGTATTTTCCGCCCTATAGGACGCACTTTTTCCCCTCCAAAAATGAAGGGGAAATCTGGGTGCGTCCCATGGGGTGAATGCAGGCTTTAGCTGAAGCTTGGAGAGCGAGAGGGGTCGGTGCGCACCGACCCCTCTCGCTCTCCAGGCTTCAGGAAGACATCCGCAGCCTAGGCAACCCTGCGGGAGTTCCCACAGGGCTGTCTAGGCTGTGGATAGTAGCCTGCTTCCCGGAACGCTGGGCGCGCTGAAAGCAGAGCGCCCGGTGCTTCGGGAACACATCCGCAGCCTAGGCAGCCCTGCGGGAGGTCCCACAGGGATGTCTAGGCTGCGGATAGCAGCCTGCTTCCCGGAGCGTCGGGCGCCCTGAAAGCAGAGCGCCCGGCACTTCGGGAACACATCCGCAGCCTAGGCAGCCCTGCGGGAGTTCTCCGCAGGGCTCCCCACGCTGCGGATAGCAGCCTGCCGCCCGGCAGGCGGGGCGCCCTGAAGCAGAGTGCCCTGTGCGCCGGACAGACATCCGCAGCGTGGGGAGCCCTGCAGGAACTCCCCGCAGGGCTCCCCACACTGCGGATAGCAGCCTGCCACCTGGCGGGCGGGGCGCCCTGAAGCAGAGCGCCCTGTGCGCCAGGCAGACATCCGCAGCGTGGGGAGCCCTGCAGGAGTTCCCCGCAGGGCTCCCCACGCTGCGGATAGCAGCCTGCCGCCCGGCGCACGGGGCACCCTGAAGCAGAGCACCCCGCGCGCCGGACAGACATCCGCAGCGTGGGGAGCCCTGCAGGAGTTCCCCGCAGGGCTCCCCACGCTGCGGATAGCAGCCTGCCGCCCGGCAGGCGGGGCGCCCTGAAGCAGAGTGCCCTGTGCGCCGGACAGACATCCGCAGCGTGGGGAGCCCTGCAGGAACTCCCCGCAGGGCTCCCCACACTGCGGATAGCAGCCTGCCACCTGGCGGGCGGGGCGCCCTGAAGCAGAGCGCCCCACGCGCCAGACAGACATCCGCAGCGTGGGGAGCCCTGCAGGAGTTCCCCGCAGGGCTCCCCACGCTGCGGATAGCAGCCTGCCGCCCGGCGCACGGGGCACCCTGAAGCAGAGCACCCCGCGCGCCGGACAGACATCCGCAGCGTGGGGAGCCCTGCAGGAGTTCCCCGCAGGGCTCCCCACGCTGCGGATAGCAGCCTGCCACCCAGCGGGCGGGGCGCCCTGAAGCAGAGCGCCCCGCGCGCCGGACAGACATCCGCAGCGTGGGGAGCCCTGCAGGAGTTCCCTGCAGGGCTCCCCATGCTGTGGATAGCAGCCTGCCGCCTGAGGCAGACATTGGCCAGCCCCACAAGCTCGGGGGACAGCAGGGAGGCGCAGAGCTGTTCCTCGACCTGGTTCGGTTTCCCCGACCTGCTTTTGGGGGGGAAATAAAGGATTTTTCCCCCCTTTATTTCCCCCCCAAAATCTAGGTGCGTCCTATGGGACGGAGCGTCCTATGGGACGAAAAATACGGTATATCTTATCACCTCTTACAGTTGCAATCCCAAGCACTGCAACCTTTCCTTATAGGAGAGTTGCTTCATCCCCTTGATCATTTGGGTTGCCCTCTTCTGGGCAACTCTCTACAACTGTCATTAGGAAATATGCATTTAGGTATCAGTGGCAGCTGAACACCTGGCGGTTTGCATGCCTGTGCATTGTCAATATCTCACAATCAGCAAAATCAGGTGCTGACAATAGTCAATTTCGATTTTCCTCTCCACACTTCTTTCCCCTTGTACGATCAAATTTCTAACTGAAAGCCAAATAAAAGTACACGAATCTGTCATGATGGAGATGCGCTGTTAAATTTCTTAATTAAACCAATGGAAGAAAGACATGCAAAATTACAACACTGCATCTCCTGTAAAGGCAGGAAATGTGATGATGAGATAGTAATTGTAACTGTTCGATGAAAACCAATCATCTGGATTAGAGGTGTAAAAATTCCAAATCTCAACCAGTGGCTATCAGATAATGTAAACTCTACATGGCAGTCAAGATACTTTCTATGTCGCACACCTTCAGCAAGGAGGGCGGCAGTGAGGGTAGGAAGACAGCTGTACAGCCACAATAGCCGACATATCGTTAAATGACCGAATGCAGAACCGTAATTAAATTAACTGATTATCATCTTACTTCTATCCAGAACTCTAATTTAATGCTCCTGCAAATGTAATGAGGTTCACTAGAATGGAGGGAAGAAAAATACTGTGGAAATAACAGAAACAAGATTAAATTAATTGCAAAACACACTGATAAGAAAGCTTGCTCTGACTTATGTGAAACACTGTATTTCTGGAAGCCATAAAAGAAAAGATGCACACTCTGCACCTTAATGACAAATAACACCTCCTAAGATATTTTTTTTTTTTAAAAAAAAAGAATAAAAATAACTGAGAACATAGGTACTATATTGCTGCAAAAAGAAAAGGGGTTACCCCGGTCCAGGCTTGGCTGTGGATAGTCATCAGCTGACCCATTGTTGGCTCATGCCAACAACTATAAAGTCTTTTTAGTTCCAGCTAGCCTTATTTCACTGCCAACTGTGTATCAGGTCTAGTGATGGCAGTGGCAGCAGCAGCAGAAAAGGAGGAGGAGGAAAGTACTGTGTGTTCTCCAAATCCTGAGCCCCTTGGACCAATTGCTGGACCTTAGGAGACCACTTATGCATAACCAATGCCTATTTTTAGAAAAATAGGTGTCGGTACTCATCATGAAGTTATTAGAGTAAGTGCCACACATTTTAACCAAAAAAGAGAGGTACACACACACACACACACACACACACACACACACACACACACACTGCGTACCTTTCTCCTAACCCCCTCCCTTTTCCTGGTCTCACTGAAAGGACAAATTTCAATGTGGAAATCAAGACCTATTGTAATTTGTCTGAGGTGCCCAGGTTAATCTTACACTCAAGGAAGGCAGAGCGAATGCTAGACAGGATGGAATCGGGAGAATACATGCCTCTCCCATAACAATTGTGCTATGATTGTCCGTTCAGAAGGCCTACTGTACACAGTCAGCACCAAGCAGCTGGCATATGTCAACTTTTGAAAGTCATGCTAACAAAGAATGTGTCCTTGAGAGAAGTGGAGGGGAGGCGCATCTTGCTCTGCCATATCTCCTTGGCTGCCTGAGCAATTTTCCACCTAAATACTGTAGCACTCCCTAGTAACTCATTGGTCATGGATTTTATTCTGCAACAGCCCCATGTAGAAACCTTATCTCCTCATTTTCATTCTGTGCACTTTCCCCTATTATGTGTTCAATATTTCACTGGAGTCTCATATTCCCATCTCGCTGCTATAGTCTACTAGCCTGGAACATAGTTCAGTCTTTATCTCAAATGTAATGGAAAAGTAAAATAACAAAAGGAGAGAGTTAATGTCTGCAGCCATTTTTGTTGGGCTTTTGCCTACACGTGTTCTTCTCTGCTACGGCGGCGGCACAATAGAATACCATGTTCCTAGATAATTAATGTCCATTTAGAATCAGGCTCCTGGCTGCTAAGGAGACTTTAAGAATAATGAAATCAATGTGGTCTTAAATACAAGGGGAAGTACTGCTAACCACTATGGATCGTTTCCCAGAGAGAATGCTCAGGACCTCTGTGGACCATGTTGGATAGACGGATGAAACTGGCTTCTCATATTTACTTGAGAGAGCCAGTGTGGTGTAGTGGTTAAGAGCAGTGGGCTCATAATCTGGTGAACTGGGTTCGCTTCCCCACTCCTCCACATGCAGCTGGGTGACCTTGGGCTAGTCACACTTCTTTGAAGTCTCTCAGCCCCACTCACCTCACAGAGTGTTTGTTGTGGGGGAGGAAGGGAAAGGAGAATGTTAGCTGCTTTGAGACTCCTTAGGGTAGTGATAAAGTGGGATATCAAATCCAAACAAGAACAACTAGTGGCAGCCCAGCCAGAGAAAGAGCAGAGAATAGTCAGAAGTGTGTTGAAAACACAGGATAGGAAGAAGGAATTTGTCCCCACACTTCCCCAATAAGAATTAGATTTTGCCTTTGTTCAAGCTTCCCAGAACCAAGAGAGAGGTTATTATGATGCTCAGTTGCTAAAGCCCAGAAAAAGCTGGGTTCAAAACCCAGCTCACTCAGGAGTGCTTTACTACCTTTTAGCCTAGTCTTGTTTGTGAGGTAAGAATACGCCAAGCCTGCATGAGCCACAATGACTTCTTTGTACAGGGGTGGTGAACCTTGGGCCCAGAGACTGGATGTGATCCTTCAGGGCTCAGGACACTCCCCAGCCCACATCCCCTCGTCCCTGTCACACCCATCACTGGCTCACTGCTTGGGCACCAGCTTGGCTGGCTGGATTGTAATCTGGACTCATTGGGGGATGGAGAGATATGTGTGTTTGGAAACATCTCACTTCTGTGGGGCTGGAATTTAGCTCAGTCTACAGAGGTCAGAGTCACAACCATGGATCTGCTTACATTTGCTTCTGTGTCCCCCTAATCAGCATGTGGCCCCCAGAAGATTGCACATGATGGAGTGTGGTCCTCAGGCTGAAAAACTGTGGCCCTTAGGCTGAAGTAAGGTTTCCAACTCTTGTGCTAGGATGAAGAGCAGGATATACATGTGAATGTGTAAACAAACAAACAAAATTAAAGCTACATAAATATTCTTTTGCAAAACTTACATCACACCTTTAAAAGCAATGCAGTAGGAATGCCAGCAAGTTGTTAGTATTTATTTTTATGAACACAGCAAATAAGTGAATAAATTGCTCTTAACAGCAAGCGGCAGATGGACACGCTTGGAAACCAAATACTGATATATTGCTATGAAATGAGAAGAGGGAAATTTCCTCAAAAAATGAATAAAACATGGTAATACACAAGAAAACATGGGCATAATTGGAAACGTTTTTATTTCTACAGCTAGACGGCTCTAACTTGCCTTTTCCTTTATAATGTCAAATCCCCCAGCCCCAGTTGCATGTAATTCATCAGCACCTCTCATTAAAATCTCATTTCTCCACAACTCCCACAGTGAGATCTATGCAATGAATATATTTAAAATCACATGCTACTAATATGTATCCATAACACAGTCCTAGCTGGGCGCTGGTGGATTATGCTTATGAGTTTGTCTCAGTTTCTCCTCCCCCCCATCCCCACCCCAATATTAAATTCTCTCCATTCCTCCATTCTGTGAAAAATGTCTGCATGGAAATTTGTTCAACTAATACACACATTTGTGCAAGCAGTTCCCCACCACCTAAAGTAAACATAGAGTTAGGGTGAGTGTTGGAGATGCAAATCACATTCTAGCTGGATGTTTGATTGTGGTTGGAGTGGAGAGGGGGTGTCCACTGATATTCATGGATCAACTTAGGAGGAAGGAGTGCCTGTCTGACAGGTTGTGGAGTGAGCATACATACATTTGGCCACACCCATCAATGGAAGGCATCCTCCCTATTAGGTTGCCCCTTGGGCCCCTAAAACACATGGCATGGAGAAAGTGAGTAGATAAAATACTTTCTTCACTCTCATAATATTCTAGTAACACAGCTTTAAATAAAGGTTGGACAAATTTATGAAACATAGGCCAAAATCAAGAACCATTAGCCATGGAGGTAAACAGAGTCTCCCTGATTCAGAGCTGGTATCACTCAAAGAGTTAAAGGCCAAAAAAGGTATGACTATTGGTTTGGTAAGCTGGAAAATCTCTCAGTGGCATCTGACTGGCCACAGATGGAAACATATTAGTCTAAATAGACCTAGTCTAAGCCCATGTCAAAACATGGTGAATCTGTGTGGTTCCTCTATTGGGTGAACCCCTGAACTACAAGTGGAAGATCTTTTGTGAAGTATCAAGCCTTGGATTGGTTCCACCCACCCAAGCTGGTCATTTGATCCTCCTGAACAGGAAGGAGTATAAGAGCCTAGCTTGATGACAAAGTCTTTCTAGATCCGCCTCCCTCCCCCAGTTTTACTTTTAGACCTGACTTGCAGTGCAGGCTTTGAACAATGGCTTACTTCTTGACAATTCCCCCATATTCCATTGTGATTCTGAACCATCTTTGGTCCTAACTGCTGACTTGTGCCAAAGATACTGCTTCCCAGTTTAAATCATGACACTGCATAAGATCTTGTATTTGTGTCTTAAACGCAGTGCTTTTTTTCAAGGGGTACTTCTTAGTTTTGTTGTTTAAAACTGTGGTATTTACTGTAACAACTTCAAGGTGAGTACTGGCACCTGTTTTTTCTAGAAAAAAAGCACTGCTTAAACACTTAATGCAAAACAATTTTGCAGTCAACAGTTACATGCACCTACATACTTGGTTTTCAATTTAGGTGAGAAGTTCAGTAAAGTTGAGGCCTTTAAAAAAGAATGCACTCCCCCTTTTCCTAGGCTTAGTTGCTGGCCTCCACAAAGTACTACTGCTGTTTTCATCAATAATCTTTTGTTTTGTTCTCTTGTCATCTAAGCATAATGGAACATATTTTTTTTTATATTCCTCCCCTCCAAATATTACTACTAATGTGATCCAAGATTTACATTTGCATTATTATTTGAAATAGTCCTGTTTGCATATTTTGAGCAAACACGAAAATTGCAAAAACCCAGCAGGTACACCTGAGCTTATAAATACACAGAAAATAGTGTGTGTGTTTTTGGACAGTCACCCTCCTCCTGCTCAAATAAGCAGAAATGATTGTTCTCCCTGAAATGTGTTCATATTTGAGAAATTATTTAAATCACAGGTTCTTAAACTTTAACAAATTTAGCCTCTTTATATCAGAGTATGTCGACGGGGATGAGGGAACATTTTCCAGCCAAAATAATAGAAATGTAATGAATAGACTTTAAACATGCAGACATATGCTTTCTTCAAATTTACGTTTTTTCACATATATTGTAAAAAATAAAAATAAAAAGTACACTGCCTACATAAATTTGCCTGTAGAAAATGAATTAATTGGACTTTAAAAACATGTACTTAGCTGAATTATGGATTGCATTCATAGCCACAATATGTTTGTAGTTTATTTCAGGAATCATAAGGAGTGGAGACAAACTCCCAGGATTGCAACAACATGGAGAGCCTTCTGGAAACCAACAAATACTCTACAGAAGACATACTGGAAATATTTCTCAGACCCTTATCCTATCAGTTACAGATAGGTAGCCGTGTTGGTCTGCCATAGTCAAAACAAAACAAATTCCTTCCAGTAGCACCTTAAAGACCAACTAAGTCAGTTCTTGGTATGAGCTTTCGTGTGCATGCACACTTCTTCAGATACTTCATGTATCTGAAGAAGTGTGCATGCACACGAAAGCTCATACCAAGAACTGACTTAGTTGGTCTTTAAGGTGCTACTGGAAGGAATTTGTTTTCCTTATCCTATCAGTTCACATTCAATGAACAGTGGCCAAAGAAATATGAACAAGAAGTTCTAAGTTTGTATTAATTGATATTGCAATTAATGTGGCATACAGCACATGGTCAAATCAGTGCCACCATCTGTGTGGATAGTCCCCAAGTGGAAATAGGGCACACTGGCCATGTTCAGCCATACAGTTCAGTTACTTCCAAGCCAAATATATGAACAGCAGTCCCACTTGGTCCACTAAATCAAGAGTTTATCAGAAGCTATATTACTAGTAGCCCTTTTGAGGTTGCAATTCACTTCTGGCTTAAAACTGTAAACACTGCACAGATACATGTGGCGAATGAAAGATAATGTGGGATGAGGCTTCCATGCTGATTCTGTAGGGGCACCCACAGAAGTCACAGAATCTTCAAGTGCCACATTGCTATATGTATTCAGTTTCTGAGAAACACAGTAGCATAAGAAAGGGCAAGCTTTCTGAGTCTCGGTGATTAGCCAAAGTTTGGAACAAATTTCCTGACCTATCTAAGATCAGCAAGTTTAGAATAGGTGTAACCCAGAGCCATTGATGGGAGTTTGGGTCTAGTTTGAAATTCCTGTAGAAGCTCTGGAGCCAACTGATGCTTTGCAGGTAAAATTGTTTTGGAATGTTCAAATTTCATAGATTTGTCTTTAAAAGCAAAATTTATGCTTCTTCTGTGATGGGGAGGGAGGGTCATCTTTGGTACCCACACTAAGGTCCCAGTGAACATCCATCCCTTCCAGTAATTGTAGCTTTTACCAATTGTAGCTGTTACTAAACATACATTTCCCATTGATGAGGAAATAATAGATGTGGAGGTTGTGTGTGAAAGGGGGGAAGACTATGGCATGAGGTGAAAAGGTCAATCTCTTTTCCCATCATGGTTCTGATCCAAATGAGCCTCACGGCAGCTAATTAACAACAGAACCAGATATGCAAAATGTGCTTGAACATTTCACCTATGTCAGGGATGGGTAACCTCAGCCTAGGGCACAAATATGACCCTCCAGACTCTCTATATGGCCCTCAAAACTATCAACAGAACTGCCTTAACAAAATTTGTCCTAGATTCTTTTTGTTTGCCTGGGTGAAAGGTGTGTGTGTGTGCTTTTGTGTGTGCTTTTGTGTGTGCAGAAACAAGCCTACTATGCAAAGGTGAAATGAACACCTACTATGCAAAGGTGAAATGAACACTAGTTGCTAAATTCAATTTTGTCTTTGACCTCACCCAAAACAGTCATACACCCACCCCCCGGCCCGAATGCTGCCCAGAAAAGAATGTGGCCCTAATGATGGGAAAAGGTTTGCTACCCCACATACTGTTGATCTCGCCATCACTGGCAAACATGGTTTTGCTGCCACACTCTATGCAGAATGGTCCCAAGAGAACATACCACTTAATTGCCACATATCACTAAAATGCAAACACAAGGCAATTATTCACTCCACTGTCCATCATGGGAACTTCAACACAGATCTAGTATTTAATACATATGTCTTCTTTTTGCATTTAAATCATTTTGACTAGCAATTTCCAAAACAAACAGTGAGGGCTGCACACAGTTTGAAAGAGGGTGAGATCTTCAGAAAGCAGTTCATGACAATCTGTAACATTAACTCCTTGTAACACCATCACACAACCACAGAAGGCATGTGGAATTGCCATTGTTAGCACAGCAGATACAGTACATCAATAAAAAGTCTCCTTTCTGCCAAGGTAACATTCAAGCTTCCAACAAATATAATCCAAAGGGGCGGGGGGTGACTGAATTTCCTTGTCAGCATGGAGGGACACTCTGCAAGCTAGATATGCTTCAGAACTCCATATTTAACTAACAGTACGGCAGCCTCACAGGGGTGGCACGGAATTTGTGCAAACAGCAGAAGGGTGGCGGGATGCTTTTGAACTAGGCACATCAAATGCAGTATGGCTTCTGTTCAAAAGTGCCCAAGTTCCGCAACACCCACACAGCAGAATAAATTACCTCTACCTCTCGCAAACAATGCCGAACAGAGCCAACAACGCTGAGCCCCACGTGGAAACAAAGACAACAAAAAGCATCTTCTGCCTGTACATCAATTGTGAAATAATCATTCCTAAGGGCTTGTCTATGCATGAAAAATACAATGCCCACAGCAATCTCTTAATGCCCAGGAGTACAAGATTATCATACATTCCAGTCTGCAGAACACTCAAGGCAGACTAAGCTGTGAAGAGAGACTATGTATGAGGATGGTGTGTGAATACTCACTTAGGCTATAGTGGCTTTAAAATAAAAGCACTACAGTAGACTTTGCTTGCCACTGAGATAGGGTAGTTGAGTGGGTCAATCCTTTAATTCATAAATTGCTACTCTGTGTCTTCCCGCCCCCGAATATTTTTAGACTCCCAGTCTGGAAGGATTTTTCATCTTCTTCTGACTAAAGGGGGAAGGGGGTGGGGAGTTGTGAAATGACAGAAAGTCGTTATTATTCTTTATACCCCACCCATCTGGCTGGGTTTCTCCAGCCATCTCTACTTCTGTCATCATAAGAAGAGCTCCCCTTCAGCCTCCCAAACATCTCCCTCACCCCCCAAAAAAGAAAAAGAAAAAACATTGCAGGACCAAGCTCTCACAGACTAATGGGACCTATTTTGGGAGGCAGTGGGGAGAAGACCCTCTCAAAAGGGCTGCATCACTAGTTTTCAGTTGGGTCACTTTAATCCAACCAGCTAACACAATTAGTGTTTTTAAACAACACCTATACTGATCATCCTCACAGTTTCCTATGGCAATTAACTAGCTGATAGAATTTTAGCGAGACTCTCAGGGGATATTTTAGCATCTGTTATATACTACATGATGGAAAGAAGGATTGATCTAATTTAAATGATACCCTATAGCAGAGGTGAGGTCCTCTAGATGACCTACAACTCCCATCAGTCCAAGACATACAGTCAGAGATAATGGGAGTTGTAGTCCAGCAATATCTGGACGGCCACGGGTTCACCATGATAATCAATCCTATCTGTGAGCATTACATCTAAATACTCTATGATGAATGTCTTATATGGGTGTTAAGCCACAGCAGGGGAAAATAAGATGGAGAAGAAGATGATGATAAGGTTTTCCACCTGACCTTATCAAAGAGGTTTAACTGCAGGACAAAAGCAGGAGGGGAGTCTAAAGTCACCGGTGCAACTGCCTTTGCAAAATGTCAAGATGAAGACAAATGTTCGTGTTCAGAAATGTTCCTTCCCTAGCCTGACATCCTGACACTTTTAACTTTCATTCCAAGAAGAAAAGCCCAGCTGAAGTGTGCCAAGGTAAAAAAGAAATGCCACCATGATGTGACACTGTGCTGTTAATGTCACTTCAGAGAAGAAATGGGCACTTGACAACAGAGCTCCATGAGGAGAAATGGAGGTCCCAGGTCACAACTGAATAAGCAAAGGAGAACATGGTACCTATGCTGAGAAAAAGGAGGAACATTCACTTCTCTATAAAGAGCAGAAACACACACACAAAAGTGTTTTATTTTCTACCAAAACTAGGGATGGGAGATAAATTCAACTCAGTTTGCGTTGAAAGGTGAACTTGCCAAAGCACACATTCCAAAACAATACATGAACTGAAACACAGCCATCCTTCAAAATTTGCATTTGTGATCTCAGTGCCTCCCTCCCCTACTCTTATTCTATGGTGAAGTGTGACAGTTTCAAACACAGGCAGACAATGATCTGGGTTAAAAATGGCTACAATTTATTGATTACAGGTGTAGGTGGAACTTTGGTTCAGACATTGGCTGTATATCCATTCCAGGCTCCTGCCAGAGCTGGAACCACTTCAGGGGTGTGCCAAGGATTATGGTCTCCCCAAGATGCCAATCTACGGAGGTGGCCATCATAAGGCCACCACTGGAAGTCCTATGGCCCATCTGCCCTATGCTGGCTTCTATACAGGGACATCCATTGAGACCCCTCTAACAGGGTACCCTGAATACACCTCTGGTTCAGTACTGGGTGAGGCAGCACTTTACCCAGTGCTTAAAGACTAGGATTCCACCCAATGCTTTAACAGCCAAAAGTTGTGATGTTTTGCTATGGGGAAATTTGTCTGCAGGCAAATTCCTTCCCAGCTCCAAATACAGCAATCATTAGCAACCATAGCAATAGAAAACATTAGTTAAACTGAATACACCCCAGAGAAAAGCAACATTAAAGCAGAACCTGAAAAGGAAAATGTGTTTTAGAAGCATGATAAGTACTTGACCTGAAATGTAAATGGAGATGAAGTTGCTCTTCAGCTGACCACACTGCAGAAGTCCCCACATGGTCCTGGCTAGCTAGCAAGGAGCTAATTGGCCCATTTTAACAGCCTTTCAGTGAGGTTGTAAAGCAAGGTTAGTGAGGGGTGTGTCCTCAAGAAAGTCCATAGGCCAGAAAAAGAGGACGGGGTGTGTGTACATTCCACACCTGGGCCTGAAATTCCCTATCCCTAGTCTAAATGGAATGGGTAGACTATAGAGACTGCTAGAGTAGCAGATATCAATTTACGGATCTCATCCACATATAAGCTCAATGTTTACCAACTGTAGTGGGTTGAATCCAAATAAGTTCTACTCAGAGTAGACCAGAGGAAGTTTACCAAATTCCTTCCAGGTGTTGCTGGGCTACAACTTCAATCATCCCTGAGTACTGGCCATGTCATCTGGAACTAATGGGAACTGCAGTTCAACAACACCTGGAGAGTGCCAGGTTGGTGGTCCCTAAAATACATCTATTAATTTCAATGGGTCTACTATGGGAGTGTAACTATTGTTGGATGTGATCCATGATTTCTAGATTTTGAAGTTTTTGACAACTTCATGCAATTAGCTGTCATACTACGATCGCTTGTTCCTCTTACTGCACCACTATATTTTGTGAACAATATTTACTTCTGTAGAGTGCTTTTGTTTGTTTTTATAGAATTCATTTTGAAATTCAGAAGGCCCGAGTGTTGCAAGTGCTGCATTAAAAATAGACTCACATACAGCTGATTAGCTTTAAACATTTTTCAAAGAGGATTGCTGGGAGGTTGTAGCCCTTGTAAATAAAACAGGTTGTAGAGAAAGAGTATTACACTTTGGCACAGATCCAAGCAGATTAATATCCATTTCATCATACTTCAGAAACCTGCCAAAACAAGCACTCTCATTGGTCCATATAAAAGGTTTAAATCTCATATAGTTTCCCTATGTGTTAAACATTACTGTTTTTCAAAATATGTTTGTAATTAAATAAGAGGAGGCAATGGAAGTTCTCAAGCATTTTGGATGCAATATGGTCTGATGCTGCAAAGCAAAAGCAAAACATCACCCCCAAACAGGAACAAAGGCGAAATCTGTAATTCACAATTTCCAAAACAGCATGCAAACTGAAGCACTTCCATTCTGCAAAATATGCACTTCTCTGAAATTTGTGACACAATTATCAAAAAAGGAAAAACAAATGTTTACAGATCTATACATTAGGGAAAAGTGTGCATAAAAATTTATGTATTAGTGAAAACAACATTAAAAAGTGTCTTATGTGAAAGAAAATTGTCTATTAGGCAAAACAACATATGAAAATGTGTATATTACGGGGAAAGCACCCAAAAATGCTTCTAATTGTTTCATATAGAGAGAGTTGGAAGGGACCAAGAGGGTGATTTAGTCTACCCCCTGCATTAATGTAGAATGGTACCCATATGGTCAAACCTCCAAGGAAGAACATTTCTGTATGGTTTGACATAGAACTCATGGTGACAGTTAAACTGAATTTTGAATGAAACATTTATGCATGAATGTTAAAAACAGAGAAGCCAAAGCAGAGACTTGTTGTTCAGTGAAGACCACTCCAATTTATCTGATTAGCAAGATTTATTGTGGCTGCGCAGGTGGTTTCTTGGGAGTTTTCCTTAGAAACATCCATGGTTTTCCCCATTTTCATTTTCTCCCACTCCCCTATATTTGTTGGTTTATCAGAACATAGTAGAGAGAGAGGAAGAAAAAGAAAAACCAAGAAGGGAATTTTCTATGCATAAATGGCGGGTGTGGAACCAAATCCAAGCCTCTGTAATTGGCCCATGATAGTTGATCCAGACCATGCCTTCTCCCTAGACTGCCCTTCTTCACCAACCGTGTTCTACACCCTGTTTCTGCATATTCTTGAACTGCCTTTTCCTTGCCTAGAGACATTCATGCCTTTAAGTGTAAACAGAAACCTGTCATACAAAAGCATCAAATATGTTCCTTGGACACATTTGCCTCTGGCCCTGCCCATGGTGTGCATGAATGGTCCCCAGTACCTTTCCTTGGGCTAAAAACGGTGGCTCCACTCCAGGAATAATTGTTTTTGGTCCTCAGCCAATAATACCCTGGATAGGCTTACCTAGACAAGCAGAACGTTGGGTAATCTGTCTTTAGTTTATCACTCATTTAAACTTTTTTTTACATTTTCAGTTATGGCTTTTAACTGCTTTTACTGAAGATTTTATTGTTTTATTCTTAGTGTAAACTGCTTAAAGGTCCGTTTCCCCCACCCACAATCAAGCTGTATACAAATTTTATGAAATATAAGAAAGGTGTGGGGGGGGGGGGAGAACCTTCCAGATCAGGTCAAAGGTGTTGAGCACAGTCACAATCGGCCCACTTGTGTCTCCCAGCAACTGGTATCCAGAGGCACATAGCTTACGGCAGTGGAGGCAAATAGAACCACACTGAAAAGCTCTTAAACATCCCCCCTCCCCGTCGTAAGACAGACATCCTAGATTTTAATTAGAATGGCCAAACTGTAACTGTCATCAGCAACTGATTATGCAATAGCTGTCAACTTCCTACTCAATAGACACTTATAGCAGATGGCACAGCTTGTACTTAACATGTCCTTTGTTTAAATGCAGCTCCTGCTAATATTTTCTTTGTACTGATTTAAGACTTTTGTTGTAAAGAGGAATTGATAACAGGAAATACACCACCACCCCAATTCTTAAGGTCCTTGGCAGAGGCTCTGTTGTAAAAATCCTCCAACGGCTAACCGAGGGTCTTCTCTGTGGTGGCCCCCTGCTTATGGAACAGCCTCCCTAAATAATCTCTCCTGGCACCAACCTTGCAATACCAGGTGAATACATTTTTTATTCACCCGGGCCTCTTATACAACTTGCATTATATGCCTTATTGATTTACAATTTGTGTTTTATTGCATAGCCATGCTATTAATTATTTTACTACTTTCTCTGATAGAAAAAACAAACTTCACAACATTTATGTTGCTGTCATGCTTGCTGTTGGGATGACAATGTTGATATTGTTCATGTTTTTACTATTCGTCTGCTGCCCAGAGAAGCATGTGTCTGTGGTGGTCATACAGTTGCAGCAAATTAATTTAATGAAATGTTTTAATTTAATTAATGAAATGATTAGTTCTTAATTAAATTACTATTGGGCTATGTTCAAGGTATTGATGTACAAAGCCCTATACAGATTAGAACTAGGATACCTAAAATATAACCTCACCTCTTATATATCCAATTGATTGCTGCACTCTGCAAGTGAGGGCCTCCTCCTGTTATCAGGAGGTTTGTTCCAAAAGATCAGGAAGTTCATCCCAAACCCTTTAGAATTCCTTCCCCTTGAATATTAGACAGGAGCTGTATCCACTGTCTTTTCTATGTCAGTTGAAGAACTTTCTCTTCCAACAAGCCCTTTAAGCGGCGATTGTTATCCTATTTTTTATCTGCATTGGATTTAAATCATATAAATCCAATGTTCTTGTTTTTATTGTTAAACTACTTCAGGGTGCTTACTGTGAAGTGACTAAGAAAGGGGGAGGGGTGAGAGAATATATGAATCCTGTTGTTTCAGCCACGCCACTCTATTCCTCCCTCCTACCTAGTTGTCAGTTTTACTCCCCTCTCTGTCTCTCAGTAATGCATGCCATCAAGATATGCTGCCACTGTTCTGAATTATTATGGGGACATGGAGGGGAGAGGTTTTTCTCTCTTCACATTTGTATTTTTGTGTACTTCAAGATAACCTCAAGTCTACTGCTGCTTGAGTCTTATGCATCAGTGGTGCATTTTGGCTACATAAGTTTGAACATAATAATCATTTCCATCAGTATTAATTTATGTGTGTATGTGTGCTATGTCTCTCTCTCTCTCTCTCTCTCTCTCTCTCTCTGTGTGTGTGTGTGTGTGTGTGTGTTTAAAATAACAGGAGCACAACATATTATTCTCTGTATTGAAGGTCACCCAATAAATATGGCTTTAAAAATCCTGTTTCCAAATACAACTTGCTTAAAAGGAAAAGTTAGTTTAAGATCTACCTGGATGGATTTTATTATTCAAGGACAATTGGATTTAAAACTACTTATAACCAAATCCATTAGCAAATTAAAATTGATTGAAATATTTGATTTCTTAAAAGTTATAAAATTTAAAACCATGAAAGAAAGTATATTGAGTTGTTCTGCAAAGTGATGTCTCTTTTGGAAATTGATATGAAGCATTGACTTCTGATGTGAGTGATGGTATGAGTGGAAGCTGTGTGTGTGTGTGTGTGTGTGTGTGTGTGTGTGTGTGTGTGAGTGTGTGAGTGTGTGTGAGAGAGAGAGAGATACCCAGTCAAATACATAGTTAGGAAACTATTTTATAACAAGGCAGACCATTAGTCCATCTATCTCAGTACTGTTGACACTGACTAGCTGAGGCTCTTCACTTGTCTGTCAGGGGGCTTGGCCTCCACACCCAGAAATAAGACACAATACAACACATTAAGTGGTAAAAAGGTTATATTTATTAAAATACAAAGTTCACCCAATACCTAAGTATGGGCAGGGAGAATCAATGCTTACATATGAGTGAAGCATTCCCTTACCACTTGGGCATGTCTGCTAGAGCGTTATTTGCTCAACAGTCAGGGATGGAGAGAAGGTCTCCCTCCTGGCTAAGAGAGCCCTGGGTAAGTGAAGCCCAAACTGTGCAGCTGGGACTTACTTTCCAGCATTCACTATGGTGCACAGGGCAGGCCCTATGGCTGATGACAATGGATGATGACTCAACAGCACCCCTCACCCACATAATACCTCAGGATGGCAGTAAATTAAGATCATCTCTTTCCTTACTTGCCCACACTGAATGTCACAAGAGGAAATAAGCTTAAGCTTGTTTACCTCCCCCTATGGGAAAAAAGAGGGAGAATAAGGGGCAAAGCAGCTTAAACAGTAGGCTAGTCCACCCGCTCCAACTGAGCAGTCTGGTCTATGTGGCTCAAAGTCACTTCCCAGAGGAAGTGACCACGTTGAGTCTCTTTCCCCTGGGAGGGGTGGGGTACTTCACCCCTTTCTAAGGCAGGAATGGGATCCCCAGCCCTACCAGGAACCAGTGTTGAGAACTGAGTTGGAATCTCCTACATGCAAAGCAGGTGCTCTCAATTACTGCTAGTTAATTAGCAGAGACATCACCTTGCCAACAAAGGTCCATATGCTTAAAGCTATGGTTTTCCCAGTAGTGATGCATGGAAGTGAGAGCTGGACCATAAAGAAGGTTGATCACCGAAGAACTGATGCTTTTGAATTCTGGTGCTGGAGAAGACTCTTGAGAGTCCCATGGACTGCAAGAAGATCAAACCTCTCCATTCTGAAGGAAATCAGCCCTGAGTGTTCACTGGAAGGACAGATCCTGAAGCTGAGGCTCCAATACTTTGGCCACCTTGTGAGAAGAGAAGACTCCCTGGAAAAGACCCTGATGTTGGGAAAGATTGAGGGCACAAGGAGAAGGGGACGACAGAGGATGAGATGGTTGGACAGTGTTCTCGAAGCTACCAGCATGAGTTTGACCAAACTGCGGGGAGGGGGCAGTAGAAGACAGGAGTGTCCGGCATGCTCTGGTCCATGGGGTCACAAAGAGTCGGACACGGCTAAACAACAGCAACAATTAGCTGTGTAACTCCGAAGAATGGAGCTGAAGAACAGGCTCCTGCAGAAGGTGCTAAGGGGTATAAAATTCTGAGGCAAAGGGAATAAGCAGTCATGGTCCCCTCCCAATCATATATCATATTTCTTCTATAAAGGGAACTCAAGATAACATGCATAAAATTATCATGTAGTTTCCAATACACCAGAGTAGTTCAGATGCTTCCAGATAGTTTATTGAGCATTCATCCTAATTTGTTTACAAGGAGATTAGATAGCATTGGCTATTTAATGAGCTTTCATTCCAATTTGTTCACAGGACTGTTAGATGAAGTTGTAGCAAAGCCAGTGTTATCCCATGCTTTCCAGTGCATTTCTCCTTCAATTTCCTGATCACAAAAAGTCTGGTTTTGGGGGGAAGTGGGCTTGTTGTGCAAGACTTCCTAGTCAACTATAATTGTGCAACTCTAATTTACTGGTAGGTGATTGAATCCTATCCCCCAAGCCCCCCTAGCTTCAGTAAGATTAATACATTCAGAGAGTGGATGGTCTATCATGGCATTCTCCAACAATTTCTGGACATAGTTGGTTAGAGTGCTGTTGGAAAGTTTTAAACCTGTATATCATTCACACACATACACATGGAAATAAAACATATTGTATGTGCATGCCTGGGGTATTATTAAAGGACATGATCAAATGTGATTTGCATAGTTTTAATGAGGACATTTATTCTCTCTCACCCAAGAGAGGAATTTTGGTCAAATGATAGCAAGTCAAGTTCCAAAATTCCATTGTCAAAATATTTAATACTGCCAACTGCACATCCAGACACTCCTTGGGGACACATCAAGAGTGTACTTTTCAAACCAGATTGATATCCAAGTTGTTGTGAAAACAAGGAACTCACAAACTGTTCTTGGATGTGAATGTCATAACATTCTTTTTATGCACAATTAATCTGGAAGCACATTGCTGTGTGTGCATGTAATTTTCTGCAACAGAGGATGCAATTTGGATGGAAAGTTAGCAGAAAACACTGAGCCACCATGTTCAAGGGCTAACTTATGGCTGCTTATGAAGCTCAAATCTCCTACACCTGCACAAGCTGTTCCACTGTTGCTAAAACGAACAGATTCACATATGCAAAGGAATAGATCTAGCATTAAAAAAGAATATCATGAAAGCTTGCTCTGGATCCCTTCTAGCATACTATACATTTAAAGCACTATAACACTTTAAACAGTCAGGGCTTCCCACAAAGAATTGTGGGGACTATAGCTTGTTAAGGGTCTTAAGTTGTTAGGAGACCCCTATTCCCCTCACAAAGCTACAATTCCTAGAGTTCCCCATGCAGATGGATTGACTGTAAAACCACTCTGGGAACTGTAGCTTTGTGAGGGGAATAGGGGGGGTCCCTTAACAAATGTCAGCACTCTTAACAAACTACAGATCCTATAATTCTTTTGGGGGAGCCTTGACTGCTTAAAGTAGTATAGTAATGTTTAAAATGTATGTTGTGAATGTGGCCTAAGGCCAACCGAGTCCCATGACTAGGACTGTCAACTTAGTTTAGAATGGATCTAAATAATGGTCAGACTGTCTGCATAACCCTGGCAAACCCTTACATTTTCCCTGTGTCAGTGTTCACAAATATACTTCATACTGAAATACCTTTGCCTCCCCACCCCTGCAACATGGTTGATTTTAGTATGGCTCCATTATGGAAAAGAAGCAGTAACATGTGATTTACCATGGGTGAATTTATGATATCCAAAAACAAAAGACAGCAAAAATCCCAAGAATAAAGCAGCCAAATATCAGATATATCACAGTAGCAGTACTTGCTATGGGATGTTATAATTGTAAATCATCAACCAAAGGCAGAGTTAACACACTGCTTTCCCGTCATCACAGTCAAATTCTGTTTATCTACTGTAATTACATTATTCTAATTACATTAGTTCCTCTAAAACATGCTGCACTGATTTGAGTACCTGACTTCTGTACAAGTATTTTATGAATAGAGCTTATTTGAGAGGGTAATTGAATGGAGCCCAGAGTGTGCCATCAAATATATGACTCTAATTACAGTGATTGTTTGATTAGGAAATCTGTCCACACATCAATAGCAAATAAACTATATTGTAATTTAATTAGTCCAAAGGATATTTCTGAGCTCTTTGGTCTGAAAGAAGCTGTATTTTTATTTTTAAACTTCAGTACAACTTTTGATCGCTGTTTGAACAAATCCTGATTACCACATAAACCAACGGAGGTCTCACTATTGGTTGAAATGGGGATTTATTTTAGTAAAATAAAAATAAAATAAATGCAGGGATGCAGGAAACACACAACTTTGTTCCATTTTTCATACCGTTATGTTGTTTTTGTATTTTAGTTTATGGTTTTAATTATTCAAAACTGCTTTATTGTGTTGTTCTATAAGGAATAAGATGGAACCTGCCCTGGGTTCATTAGAACTGATGAAAGACAATGGAACAAATAAACAAATAAACAGAATAAAACAAAGCATCATCTTCCAACATACAATAATACAAAATATTACTTAATATGTTGTCATATTTCAAACAAATTAAACAATTAATCATTGTGATCCATATTTGAAACACCAGATACACTTAAGACACAACTTGTCATTAGCTTTCAAACCTTTACCAGCTCTCAACCATCCTTTAGCTTCTCAGATTTTGCTGGTTGTTGTTTTTTTTTAAAAAAATAATATTTATTAAGAGTTTAAAGATTACAAAAAGAAAGAAAAAGAATTAAACAAATCAGCATAATAAAATACAAAAACAGAAACAAAAACACTACATAAAACATTGAATTAACAAAACAAAACAAAAACAATTAAAAACACTTCCAATATTTTCAATCTTAACTTTCATTCACTTGTTTCATTGACTTCCTCACGCCTCCCTTTTTTGTATTCCACTTCAATTAACTGTTTCAGCAATTCCTTTCCATCTTCATCTATTTTCTGTCCTATAATTAATCTTAACATATTCCAACCTTGTTTTTTCCCTTTAATACATTAACAATCTATCTGTACCTAGTTCCTTATAACATTTCTGCCAAAGCCATATAACTTCATTCCACCATTTTTCTATAGCTCATTAATTTTACAATATTTCTGTAAATAATCTTTAAATTTTTTCCAATCTTCTTCCACCGACTCTTCTCCCTGGTCTCGGATTCTGCCAGTCATTTCCACCAATTCCATATAGTCCATCAACTTCATCTGCCATTCTTCCCGGGTGGGTAAATCTTGTGTCTTCCAATACTTTGCGATGAGTATTCTTGCTGCTGTTGTTGCATACATAAAGAAAGTTCTGTCCTTCTTTGGCACCAATTGGCCGACCATGCCCAGGAGAAAGGCCTCTAGTTTCTTCAGAAAGGTATATTTAAATGCCTTTTTCATTTCATTGTAAATCATCTCCCAGAATGTCTTAATCCTTGGGCATGTCCACCAAAGGTGAAAGAATGTACCTTCAGTCTCATTACATTTCCAACATTTATTTTCGGGCAAATGGTAAATTTTTGCGAGCTTGACTGGTGTCATGTACCACCTGTAAATCATTTTCATTAAATTCTCTCTTAGGGCATTACATGCCGTAAATTTCATACCTGTGGTCCATAACTGTTCCCAGTCAGCCATCATAATGTTATGTCCAACATCTTGTGCCCATTTAATCATAGCAGATTTCACCGTTTCATCCTGAGTGTTCCATTTCAACAGCAAATTATACATTCTTGACAAATTCTTAGTTTTGGGATCTAACAATTCTGTTTCCAATTTTGATTTTTCCACCTGGAAGCCAACTTTTTCAGATTTTGCTGGTTTTTGACCAGGAATAGCCAATGTGGTGCCCGCCAGATAATGCTGGACTACAACTCCCATCACCCCTTGTGATTGGCCAAACCATCTGGAACTGAAGGGATTTAGAGTCCAGCAACATCTGAAGGGTGCCATTTTGACAGCCCTTTGTTTAGATACTGTATTTTGCTCAGGTAATTCTCACAGGAGTGAGTAAATATGTGGGTTATGAATACCAACGTATGGGATATATTTAACAAAATTCAACACACGTAAAAGGTTGGGGCAGAGAACAATACTGTAGACTAATGTATTCTGCCTCTTTGAGCCACATTCCACAGCACAAAGTCAAGTCGTGAGGACAAAGTTTGCCATCCCTTCCAAATGCATTTTGCTGGCTCTATTATTTCCTGTGGTCTGCATAAACCCTCCCTTATTTTTCCTTCCCCATCCCCCAGGTGTTATGAAGCAGCTGGATATTTTGCATAATTTTCTGAAAGGTAGCCAAGCTCTGAGAGGTAATATTGGTTAGAGCAGAGCTACTACAGCATGCAATTGTTTGGCTCTCCTCTGCAAACAGAACATGTCTCCCTCTCTCTCTCTCTCTCTCTCTCTCTCTCTCTCTCTCTCTCTCTCTCTGTGTGTGTGTGTGTGTGTGTGTTTTCAGGCTGTCACCAGAGTTGGGCTATAATTTCAGTCACTTTTCTTTTGCCCTTCAGGTAATGCCCATGACCTTGCAGTCTTTGAGGAGGCCAGGCTCCTCCCAATCAATCATATAATTAAAGTATCATACTAGCAAATTAGGAATCTAGCCAGGTTGGGACATATGTTACTTAGTCATTTTACTGGGGGAGAAATTAATTCAGTGCAGACTTTTGTTTATCTCAACATGATTATTTAAGGTCTTTTCTCCCCACTGTCTGCCTTACAGCCATCATGCTATAGCATTCTGAGAATTTAAAACAGTTTTGCCCCCTGTTATCCCAAGTCTCCAATTCATTATGCCCTCCCCAGCTTCACTGAGTATGCAGATGTTCTGGGACTTTGTTTTTTGGCAGTCCAGTAGTTTGCTACATTTCAGTGCCTCTTGGTTCCATTAATAAACTGTAATTTCCCTTACACAACACAAATGCCCTTTCCCCTCCACCATCCTCTTTGGTGTGTGCTGTGTGTTTAAAAAAGCAACCTCTAACTTTCTTCCTTAAACTCTAAATAATAAGCTTCAACTATAAATGTGAAAGAGAACAGCAGCTCTCTCCTCACTAACCATGAGCTGTGAACACTGTTCTGAGTTACAGTTCATAGGTTAGTGAGGAGAGAGCTGACCCAAGAGTCCTAGAAGAAGAAGAAGAAGAAGAAGAAGAAGAAGAAGAAGAAGAAGAAGAAGAAGAAGAAAGAAGTATGGGGAGTTGCCAAGCACCAGCAAGCTCCTCTCTGACATCCTGCTTTGCTTGGTGTGTTATGTGGATGCACTCAGCATCGGAACAGAGCATTTGCTTTGTATGTAGCAGATCTCAGGTTCAATCCCCAGTGTCTCCAGGTAGGGCTGAGACTCCAGAGTAGACAGTGCTAAGCTAGATGGACCACTGCTCCCACAAGCGGCTTCTCATGAGGATCTTGGGTTTAAAAAAGAAGAGAAATGGCACACAGGATAGTGGCCTTGAAACAATGTAAATAAGAACAAGCAATTGTCCTGCTGGATCATGCCAAAGGCTCATCAAGTCCTTCATCCTCATCCTCACAGCAGAGATTCAGATGCCTCTGGGAAACCAGCCAGCAACACTTGAACACAACAGGCATTTCTCCACTTGCAGTTCCCAGCAGCTGTTGTATTTGAAAGTTACTAAACTATTTGAAATGTAATGTGCTTCTCCCACCCCATATGAAAATGAAGACTGTAAATACTGAGGCAACTGTTTGTTAGATCTATGCCTCACCTTTCTTCCAACATGGTGGTATCCATTGGGCTCTCAGGAAGTCCCCCATTCAGGCCTTGACCAGACACACATCAGCTTAGCTCCATCATGGGTCTTCAGCATCACGTGCCTCCGACACCTTGGGAGCTAGAGAACCGAGAACCAAATCCTTGCTGGATATTGGAAATGGATAATCTTTGTGTTTCAGTTCTAGATCAGCAGCACAGAATGGTAACAGCATCAGAACACAAGTTTTAGACTCCCTTGGCTTGAGGTTGCAGATTTGATGTTCAAGATCATGGTTCAAGCATGCTGGTATTTACTTACTGGTGTTTGAAACATCACTATGTGCCCTTCCATGAATCATTCCTGTACTATACTCATTTTGGACTAACATGACCATGGTTCCCTATAATATTTATATCATTCTGGGTGACTCCAAGGTGAGAGTCTTCTGGGTACTAGAACTGTCTTCATCTTTCACAGATTGCTTAAAACCCACTTAAACAGGGCTTAAACAGGGCTAATTGTTTCTGGATGTTATCCAACTGAACCAAACTCAGGGTAGGCCTGTTGAAATCAATGGACTAGCTTAAGTCCATGTATGCCAATGGGTCTACTCTGAGTATGTCTTACTTGTATGTCATTCTCTGGTACCTTCTTGAGACATTCCAAGGGTATAGAGTAAATACATATACATATATGGTGGACATATATGTATAGGGACACGGGTGGCACTGTGGGTTAAACCACAGAGCCTAGGACTTGCCGATCAGAAGGTCGGCGGTTCGAATCCCCGTGATGGGGTGAGCTCCCGTTGCTCGGTCCCAACTCCTGCCCACCTAACAGTTCGAAAGCACGTCAAAGTGCAAGTAGATAAATAGGTACCGCTCCGGCGGGAATGTAAACGGCATTTCCGTGTGCTGCTCTGGTTTGCCAGAGCAGCACACGGTCATGCTGGCCACATGACCTTTGTCATGCTGGCCACATGACCTGGAAGCTGTCTGCGGACAAACGCCGGCTCCCTCGGCCTATAGAGTGAGATGAGCGCACAACCCCAGAGTCGGTCACGACTGGACCTAACGGTCAGGGGTACCTTTACCTTTATATGGTGGACAACAGGGTTGCAGTGATAAACTCCACAGTATGACTTATGCATGCTTACTAGACTGTGCGCATAAAGTGGAACAAAGGGACCTGTTAAGGCAGGATACAACAGAGATGGGGGACATAAAAAGGCATTTTCCTTTGTCAGGGAATGAACATAAGGAGAAGCACCTGCTCTAGTGATTAAGCATTTGGTTCACAGATATTAGTTCTGTTTGCCTCTATATATTTTTCTTTCATTCTGTTCCACTCTAACTCCCAGCCAAGTATGCATACTTCCATGGCAAGGCAACACGTCAACTCCAAATGCAAACACACTACCAAGAGCAGTAGTAATCCAGCATATTGTTGTGGTTAGAATGCTCCTTCTTCCACATCCCATTTTATCATCACAACAATCTTGCGAGGTAAGTTTTTCTGAGAAAGATAATGACTGGACCAAGATAATCCACTAAGGTTCATGGCCAAATGAGGACTGGAAGGGTGGTATAGAAATTTAATAAATTATCATTATCATCTAACCAGTGCACCACACCAGATCTCTACCAGAAGCATGAAAACTATTATAACACTGCATTTGCTGAATAATGTTGGTGACCATCTCCCTCCCATTCATGGTTCTTTGGATCCTGTACAATGTGTCTTATTTATTGTCTCAACACCGAGGCATGATACAGTAATTATTTTAAAGGGAACTGATCTCACCCACAGTTTTGTAACCTACAAAGACGAAAACTATGAAAATACTGAACTGCAGTGTGGATTAATTCAGCACCCACAAAGTGGCTTTGTCTTGCACTTAACAGCACAGGTTTTGCAGAAGGTGCCCACAACCACATGTTGCAATTTTACCCCTGCATTTATTGTTACTGGTATTAGTGTTTTAAAGGGAGGGTAATGGAATGTGTTCAGAGTCCACTCAATGAGACCAACAGCATATTGGTGCTCTTTTAGGGCTGTTACAGTCTAGAAGTTAAATACGTATTTGGTACACAAACTAATTTTGAGACTTACCTAGCAGACTGTGACAGTTTCTTCTGAGTGCCTTCAGTTGCCAGGTAAATATGTGCTTTGGAAGGCATGCATACTAATTCTGAAAACTTGTATCTGTTACCAAGCCAAGTGTAACGACTCTAGCCCATTGTGTAAAACTCTCCCTCTACATATGGCTCATTAAGTTGATAGACCACAACGGCTCCTTCAGAGCCATCACCACCGCTTGTTGCAATTTGGCTGCTAACATCTGCACAAGAAGACGCACTGCCTAATAAATATTGCTGGCTTGGAAACAAGAGAAAAGGAAACAGACATACACTGGAGTTCTGCAAGAAAATAATTCTGTGTAGGGTGAGTGCAAGATACACACCCATCGATGCTCCACTGCTGCAGTTTTCCAGACTTGCTTCCTTTTGAGAATGCTTTCCACAATAACCAATTTTCCAAGGAATGACTATACTGCAGTTGGAACTTACTGAAAATCTCAATGTCTTATCTGCATATATATTTTCTAATGCTTATCTCTCTTTTGTCTCAGAAAGTAGCAAGGTGTTTGTTTGTTTTAACCCAATCTACTAAAAATAGTAAGAATCCCTGCATATTATACATGTTATTCTATAGTTTCTACATATTACTATATGTATAATGTTATTTGAGTATCATGCACTTATATACTCCAGGTTTCCTAAAATAACCAAGTAGCGAAACGGATACAGACATCAATGAATATAACTATATAAAAATACTTACATATTAATGCAAATAGAATTATGCTGCAGAAATGCTGTACCATATGGGTCTTGACTCTCTTATGTGTATTATACTTGCAATCTATTAGTAATAGTAGTTGTATATGTACAGTCTCAAGTTTTGTTTTACATTGTGCATAAGAAAAGAAACTGCATTTGGAAAGTATCAAAGGCAAGATAAATATTTTGTGAAATTCACACAGCCAGAGTGTGGTGTTTTTGATGCTTACCTTTCACAAGGGAATTAAACTGTTGAGAAATCAAATAAGAGATTTTGGCACAGAACTAATAATTAGCATAATAAACAAACCTTATTTAAAGGTTGTTGCTGTTGCTCTTAAAATACTTGACGATCATCTCACTGATTTTCTTAATCTACTGAATATTCTTTAAGGCTCTTCCATTCTCCATCACATGTTTGGGCAATTATGCTTGGGGTGGTATTTAATGTGCTCATAGAATCATGGATCATAGAACTGTAGAGTTGAAAGGAACCCTGAGGGCCATCTAGTCCAACCCCCTGCAATGCAGGATTCTCACCTAGATCTTACATGACAGGTGGCCATCCAGCCTCTGCTTAAAAACCTCCAAGGAAGGAGAGTCCATGAGATCTCCTGAGAATCCCTTCCACTGTTGAACGGCTCTCACTGTTAGAAAGTTCTTCCTGATGTTTTCTCCTTTCTTGTAACTTTCTTGAAGCTATTGGTTTGGGTCCTAGCCTCAGGGGCAGGCAAAAACAAGCTTGCACCACCCTCCATGTGGCAGCCCTTTACATATCTGAAGATCTCATCTCAGCCTCCTGTTTACCAGGCTAAATTCTAAGTGTCAATTAAGCCAGATACACCATAGCAGAGTGCTTGAGTCTATTTCAACTTTTTATTATTGCTGTGCTGAAATTCTCAACCCCGTTGGCTCTATCATCAGGTAAAGTGAAGCATTCGCCTCTGGCAGCAAATACTGGGGATGAGAGCAGCAACAACCCCCTTCCATTCCTGAGCCCCTGGGCATTCTCCTCCATTGGAATAATCAGAGTGTGCTCCCCCCCCCACACCCTGCAAAAAAACAGTTTGCAGCCCTCAAGTGCATTGAAAGGAACTCTTTTATTGCTGGTGTTGAAGCGCAATTTGACTGAAGGGGGGAATCTTGTCCCTTGCCTCAGGCAGCAAAATGTCTTGAGTCAGCTGTGCAACAAAACCATTCTGTTTCATTCACCTTTCTGTGCCAAGCTACTTTTACACACCCAGATGAGATTTCCTCGCAGGGTGGCATTTACTGAAAGAAGAACAGGTCTAGAGAATTTGGAGCACAGGGTGGAATGTAAGTGCTAAAGAGCACTGGACCAGCCAGCTATTTTTTCCTGTACCTTTTAATCCAAACATCAAGCCAGTTTCTTTTCATTTCTCTCCGTAAGACGACATCTTAGGAATAAGAAACGTAAAAGCCAGAGAGCATACAAAATAAACCCCAAAACAAAAGACAACATGTCTCAAGACACTGAAAAACCTGGGTTTTATTTTCAAAGCAACCCAACACACTTTGGCCAATTATTGTTTAACGGCTGCTTTCAGAGGTTAAATAGAAAAACAGCCTGTAGAGATCACTGTTAGATATATATCTCCCATTCACATTAACTGGTGCCTGACAGCTGTTTTCGACATCTTAGGAATGTCACCTTTGCCTTTCTGTCACACAGGCTTTATTTTTTGTTCTTTTGGAATGTATGTTAACAAATTGCTGTGTTTTCATTGTATCCCATTGTCACTTTAATTGATAGAAGGAGGGAAGCGGGAAGAATATGAATAAGTTTATTCTACTCAATTTGCCTTAATAACTAAGCAAACAAAAGGCGCAACACAGGATAAATAACATCTATTCGATCTATCTGAAGAGATAGTGTCATTTGAATAGACTGTGCAGGTAAAAACTGTTATGTACTGAAGTTCACCCTGGGCCAGCAGGGGGATACTGTAGATAGTTATGCAAATGAAGGATCAAAAGTGACGTTCAGTGATTGGATAGTTTGTACGCAAATGAAGGATCGAAAGTGACGTTTAGTGATTGGATAGTTTTAGAAAGTTGCAACAGTTACTTGTTCTGGAGCTCTATATAAGCAGGCTGACTGAGCTCTTCAGTTCAGTTCTATTCTGGCCTCTGAATAAACAAGAGCTGCTGAAGAATCGCTGTGTCGTCTGATATGTTTGCCCACAACTTAACAAAAACTATGTTCTGAAAGATCACTGTTGAACAAAGTGGGACATAGCCCTCCTAAAGTTCTGAGCCCTATCACCCACAGTCACTATTGATATATTTGCACCTTCCAAGAGGCTTCCTAGAGATGCTTCTACCCATCCTCTCTCTTAGCCAATCAACCCCACCCCTCAGAAATGGCTTTGGTAGGGCAGTGGTGGTGTTGTTGTTTTTACTGATACTCTTCCCAGTTTTTCTTTGTCAGAAGCCATGGAGTAGAAGGGGGACATACTAAGATTTATAATGATGTGGGGGGCAGGACACGTCACCCTGTCAATCAGTGCATCAGAACCATGCATTCTTCATTTGGTGTTCTCTGCAGCATGTGCCAGAGATATCTATCAATATAGCTAGCTATTACTCACAGCAGAAGCATTGTTTACTTATGTAAAGCCCTGTTTCCCCTTTTCTTTGGATCTCCCCTGGCCTCCCAAAGTCTTCACTCCTCTCCTATTTCTTAAATCTTAAAGGTAAAGAGCACACTCCAGACCCTTTCCTTGTTGCCCTGTGTTTAAGTGCATATTATATTTGAAGTGTCTGTAGGCTAAAGTGTACATTCTTGGGGAAATAGTAACCTGAATTATATGTTTAATAATGTTTTATATTACATATTGTGTTTTGATTTGATTTTACTGTTTTAACTGTTTAGCTTTGCTTTGGGAAACACCCAGTGAACCCTTTCTGGAAGGTAATATAAAGGCAGATAATAAATCAACTCCACTTAGGAGTAAGCTCCACTGAAATCAATAGGACCTATTTCAGAGCACACTAGTAGCCACCAAACACAATAGAATCTGATTGTTCATGTAGCTCCCTTCAGCTGTTCTCTCTTAAGAGGCATACCTCTTAAGTGTGTGTGTGTGTGTGACGTGCCTCTTCTAAAAATAAATAGGTTAAAGGCCTATTGAGTGCATTAGTAAACATCTTAAAGCATACCTTTTGTTCAGAATTATTGACTGTTATAGAACTATTCACTTTTCACATAAAAATATATGCAGATTTAACATGTTAATCAATCATCAATTGACTGAACCTCATCAGTTAAATCAACTGAGATGTCTTTAATCAAATGATTGATGCCATGGCACGGCAGCTTTGTTGAAGATTACATGATTTTCTCTGTCTGCATTTCCTTGCAAATGCAGCTTGCCACACTTCCGAAGTTCAGCATGATTTCTCAAACTTGGGTCCCCAGGTGCTGCTAATTACAAGCTCCCATCATCCTGAGCAGGCTTTGCCACAGATGATGGGATTTGTATGTGGACTTGCATGTTGTTAGATTACAAGTCCAGGACCAGGAAGCCAAGTCAGTTCACTTCAAAATGTGGTTTGGGCTCAAAGCTCTCTTCAGTTCTTACTTTTGCAACATTTTGCCCACAGAAAAAGTACTTTGCAAACTTCATACAGTACCTTACTCTGACCTATAAAAAGAATGTTAAGATACCAGGCAGCTTCATCTCTTGCAGAACTTGCAAATCTTGGATGAAACAGAGAGAGACTACTACAGGGACTAGTCCTTTAAGAAATGGCTCTTAAAAGTTCCCCAACTATCAGAACACAGGCTAATTTTAAAAGGCCTGACATTCTTCATTATATGAAAATAAATTCTTGTGTCTTTAAGGAGAGATGAAAAGGCCTTTTGCATTAGCCTTTTGATGCCCAATTCCATCCTTCCTTCCTTTATTGTAATCTGTTTGATCTAATATAATTTCAAACATATTTTTAAAGGGTATTAGAAGGAAACCTTTTCTGGCTTAATAATAGATTTCTGCCAGCATATATTAAGCACACTGTTCATCAGCAAGGGAGACATCAATGTTACTGACTTTGAAGCAGACCGAGCAGAGCTGCAGAGAACAAAGTCTCTTTTTTAAAAAAGAGTCACCTTTTCATCACTTTCACCTAGCTAGCTTCTAATAGGTTTGTTTGCGAGCATATTGTAAAATATGAGACCTTTCTGCATCACTCATAGCAGGTTGCGTAAAAAAATATATGAAGTGCAGAACCAATTTAATTTTTAGAGCACTGCCAGGGGAGGGGGAAGATGGGGAATCCCAGGCAGTGAAGAAAAATGGAATTTTGCTTATCACAGACTACTGGTGCTCAGAATAACTTGTACAGGAAATTGGTAATCAATTAACAAATTAGCAATCAATCAATAATTATTTAATAAATTATAAATACAAAGGAACTCTGGGAATTGCAGCTCAGTGAGAAGAACAGGGCCTCTCTTACCAACTATCAGCACCCTTAACTAACAACAGCTCCCAGAATTATTTGGGGAAAGCTATGATGGTTTAAAGTGCTTTAATATGCTGGGGTGAATGTGTCATATATGTGAAGTTAGGGTTTGCTTAGATTTAATCACATTGGCCATTTTAATATCCATGCTTGGAGAGGCCATTTGCAAGCTCCTTGCAGTCCATTTCATTTTGTTTTTACAATTTGGTACTGTTAGAAGGGGACCTTGAGCTGACCCACATGCCTCTCACCAACCACAGAGGGTTACTGTGAGGATTACCGGTAAATGGGTGCTGGAAGAAAGGTCATGTCCTCCTCTAAGCTCCTTGAAGGGCATATGTATGTAGAACAGTCAGAGGTCTAAGGACAACTGGCCTACAAGGAAGAATGCCACTGAAAGGCAAAGAAGAGCTTGGCCAATCCTGTAGCTAGAGAATGAATAGCTAAAAGGAGCTTGTTTCACCATTCTTTGACAGAAATAACTCTCTGATCTACCTGCTAGCCTGTAGATGGGTTAATGCCCCTACCCATTAACCAGAGGACTAAGGAAGGGATGGGGGACTGTAATTCCAAGGGTCAAATGTAACCCTCCATGCCCCTCTCTCTGGCCCTTAAGACCCTAAAAGAGCACACATCCTCCCAAGCCACACTAACCGTGCTTTGCCTGCTTCTTAAGAGCTTTTGCCTGGCTAGAATTTGTCCTTTAATTCTGACTATGCCTCTTGTGTGCCTGGATGGAGGATGAAGAGGGATGTGCAAGTGTGCTTAGAAAAAGGCCTACTATAGGGTAGAGAATAAGGCTACCAATGGCTACTAGCCATGATGGCTAGGCTCTGCCTCCACAGTCAGAGGCAGTAACATTTCTGTATACAAGTCGCCGCAAACTGCAGAAGGACAGAGTGCTGTTGTGACTGGGTCCTGTTTCAGACCCAGACACCTGGTTGGCCACTGAGTGAACAGATGCAGGGCTAGATGAGCCATGGGCCTGATCCAGCAGACTCTTATGTTCTTACTGTACAAAAATTAGAATTAACATTTATTGCTTTGCAAGAAAAAAAAAACCCAAACACCTCTTCCCCCTGCCCTGGCTAGAAGGTTATGTGACCTTGAAAAAGCTGGGAAAGGTTTTCCGCTCTTGAACAAGGGGCATCTGTTGAATGAAAAGAGAGGTACAATCTTTTCTCTCAGAAATAAAGTGCCAAGCCATCCATAATAAGCCTCCCTTTTTAGCCTTGTGCCAGCAGTGTTTCCAACACTGAGAGTATCCAAGAGTTGTGAGGGAAACGGAACAAGTCTTATTTTTCTTTAACAGGCTTTGTCCACGGAAGCAAGAGCTGATGTTGAACAGAATTATTTTGCTCCCCTCCCCTTCCCCTCTACTCATGTGGAACCTTCACATCTTTTTCAGGTTTTGACACAAGCTAGCAGGAAATTTAACAGTTTGGGGGATTAATCACAATCCTCGCTGTGCCAGATCTGTGAATTAAATGCCACTTCCTCTGTGACCTAAGAAAAGAAGTCGTGTTTTCAGGCCAACTTTTGATATAAAATATAAGCAGTGTTAGCCTGATGAAGGGCATCAACTGTGACCAGTCAGGACCCCTGTTTCTTATAAAAAGGTAATGAGACTAGAAGCTTATTTCATCTTGTATTTTTTAGTAGGAGAGCTGGTTGTCATATAAGAAACCTCTCTGATCCCAGATATTTTTGGAAATGTGACACTGAATAATGTTCTCCTTTATATCCCCTTCTCTCTTGCTTGCAGAAGGCAGTTCTATGCAAGGCTGGAGCTATATAATCCCATTCATATATATTTTTTCCTTTAAGGTTAATTTGAAATGCTGTGCAATTAAGAGTCAATTCATCTGATTACTGCAGAATACAGCAACATTGCAGTACAGTCTAATGACAAATTGATCATTATCAGTACTTAATGATCAGCCTCTTTATTTAATTGTCTAGAGGCCAAGATGTGTTAGTGTGGGGAGGGGGAACAAGAAAGGCCAATTTGTGTACCCGGATTAAACTGCAATAAATTACACAAATAGTTGTTGTTGTCAGTCCTGAAAATCTGAAAGACCTCCTTCATCTCCACTGGCCTTCTTTTGTGTTAAGATCGGAAAGGGTGAGGGTGCTCTCTTAGTAGCTCCACCACCCTCAGAAGTTCCAGGAATAGAAGCCTGGGAAACTGTGGGACTCCCTCGCCACAGAGGTGCTTCTGGAATATTCACTGAACTTTCACCGGATGCTTCATTCTTCGTCCCAGTCTTTGATGGTTAAGGTATTTCGTTTTGTAGAACCCACTTTTTTTTGTTAAGTGCATACTGTTCTATTTGCAAATATTTCACTTGTGTTATCATTGGAATAGTTTTCTCTGTTTTTGTAATTGTATTATTATATTGTTGTAACCTGCCCTGGGACCTTATGGTGAACGATGGCTAATAAATATTATTAGTAGCTGTACTACTAGTAGTAACAACAACCTTTTGCAGAATGGGCTCCCTATAGAGATCAGGCTGGTAACCACAATGGGGGTGGAATTTCAAATTTGTCCAACAAGGCTATTTTCCTAAAAATGAAGTCCACCAGCTCCACATCTGGTGAAGGTGGGATGACTGGATCAGAGAGAGCTAGATACATAAATTATGTTGTCAAATATTTGTGTGTGTATGTTTGTGTGTGTGTGTGTGTGTGTGTGTGTTTATATCAAAGAGCCATTCTTGCAGCAGATTTCCTCTCTCCATCTACCCAACCAGAATGAAAGGGAAGCTTTTCAGCCACCCTTGTGTGCAGATTGGAGCCATTCACAGAGGAAAAGAGGTGAATCAACCACTGAGGATTGGCTCCTAGGATCACACAGGAAGAACACCGAGTTCTTGTTCTATCTGTTCCAAAGCTTAGCAAAGCAGTATTTAGGAATACTGAATGTGCTTCAGTTTCATGAGAATGGTGTTCAAGCTCCGTTACATACAGTGGAAACTTCCATGCAAAAACAACTTAAGTCACTCTGAAATATGATATTGGAGAACTCCAGATTATTTGCCCATGTACATGCATAGAGTAGACCTAGCTGAAAGGCAACACAGGGAGATCCCTCTTTATTGTTATTGTATAAGTATAAGCAGGGCTTTTTTTTCAGCTGGAGCAACCCAGAACTATGTTCCGGCACCTTTCAGGTGGTGGGCGCCAGTGTAGGCAAGCTTCCCGACACTGCCCTGCTCCTTCTGCCACCACCACTGCCACTTGTCCAGGGTAGGAAAGTAGAAGCGGACAGGATGGGAAGCTGAGGTTGGGGAGAGGTCAGTGCAAATCTGAGTGTCCATGACACCAACCATTGAGCCCAACCACGGCTCCACCTTCTCATCCTCCTTCCAGGAGGCCATGTGATGGCCGTGTGTGCATCGCCTTTGACTGGAATTGTGCATCTGGTTTGGGCTCAGGCAGCAGCAGCAGAAATGCATGCATGGGTGCATACTGTTCTACCTGCCCCCCCCTTCCTTCTTTCCCTCAAAGAGGGAGATTTGGGCCCCTCGTTCCACTTACTGCAGGCCTCCCTCCTTTCCCCCCTCTCTCTGTGTATGGCTCCCTCCCTCCCATTTTCTCTGTCCCACCCCCATCCCCTGTGAGCACTGCGAGCACAACAGCAGCCCACTGTGGAACGGCTCACATGGCACCTGGGGGGGAGGGTCGAGGGGCAGTGAGGAGGGAGATCCAGCTTATTATAAGATTATTGTATAACCTTAGAAGGTTGTATAATCTTATGGCTGTGACTATCATGAAAGGACCTTGCAGTTCTGAATTTGCCACTATGTTACTGACTGAGAATGTCCCATGCTTGGATCCCTGGGGAGCTGCTGCCACTTAGTGTAATCAATGCTGAGCTGGATGGATTGATGGTCTAACTCAGTATAAGGCAGTTTTCTATGACCTTGTGACACCCAGAGGTGGTGGAAAGGCAGGGCGAATCCTTGAGCACAGCATGAACAAATTAACCTTCTGTAAGTCCAAGGTAGAGTGGCTGTTCACCAGAAAGCTAAACCTGTTTTACTGAAACTCTCTAATCATCTAAAATCCTGACATACTACCCTATCAATTTCAACAAAATTCAGCAGCAACTTCTGAAGGCCTGGCTGAACAGGAGAGTCATGGGGGTGGGGGGAGAGATGGAAGGGGGGTAGAGAAGCAGTTTGGAGGAGGAAGAACATGGTAGCAGAAGGCACTGTGATGGGGGTGGGAGAAGGAGCCATGGTTGTTTTCAGCTTTGCAGAAAGAGATGAACACCAATCTGTCTCTACATTCCTCCTTCCCCCTTCCAGCAAAGCCTTTTAATTCGCACTAAAACAGTTGCCCTGTAACAATGGCAAGTTAGAATCCATAAATAAACAGACAGATCTACAAATGAATTCCATTTCGCTTTTGACTGGCAGGTGGAAATAAGCCGTAGAAAGGCAGGGATGGAGATTTTCCTTGAATTATTTGCTGAAGTTTAATTTTCCCCACCCCAACTTTTCTCCATTCTGTCTGCATCTTTCTGCAGTTTGTTGTTGTTTTAATGGCAAGCTGCTCAGCAGTGTTAGGGATTTCTTTTTCCAGGTGGAGTTTGCCACTGATACTAAGGCCTAGATCCAGTTACAAAAAAAGCTTCTAGAATCTAATGATCAAGCTTCAGGTTCTACTTCCTATTTATGTGTGAATAATTCTGACAATAAAAAGTCGCTGTTTTGTTGGAGTGGGGACCATAAGCAAGAAAGCTTAGCTCCAGAAATATTATAAAATCTGTTACAACAGTCATTGAAGGTAACAATTTAAAACAACCAACAAAACTAACGTGGCATGAGCTGTTGTGGACCAGAGCTCACTCATCCATAGACAATTAGGGTTTAGCCCACACAAAACATTGTGTCACAATAAATATTTAAGGTAGTGGTAGCCAAAGTGTTGCCCTTCAGATGTTGTTGGACTCCAGCTTCCATCACCCCAGACCATTGGACCAACCTGTATGGGGCTGATGGAAGTTGGAGTCCAACATCTAGATGGCACTATGATACAAGATGGGGGTGGGTGGGTGTGCATGGGTGTTTGAGTAAGATTTTATTTTACAATTTTTCTTGTAAAGGAAACAAAGTTGCATATTTTCTCTCCCTTTCTTAATGAGAGTGGAAAATATAGAGATGGGAACTGCAGTATCCACTGGGTTCATCCCCTCTTCCAAACTTCACATGAACTTTTGAATCATGATAATATAAAGCATGTATCTTTTGACCCAGGTTAAACCCTGCTCAGAGACTGCTCTACCAGTTACGCAGTGCTGACTTAAGCATGAGAAACTGCAGTAGCCCACATGCCATGGCAAGGGAGAGAGGGAGGGAGAAGAAATGCTCAGGGCTTTATTTGAGAACTTAGAAAGTTATTCTGATGAACAAACAAACATATACAGACAACTTCAATTGAGCAATGGTTGACTTTCCATGTGTCTGCACACAAACACAATTTTAGGATTTGGTATTGTTGACAGAAAGGAAAGTGCTATCCTATTTACAACTGATTTCTTGTCTGTCTTATCTAAACACTCGATAATATAATGAGGAATTGTGGCAGTAAACTGTAATTTGACTCTTAATTCAGGTTGTTGTTTTTATAAATAAATAAATAAATAAATAAATAAATAAATAAATAAATAAATAAATAAATAAATAAATAAATGGATGGATGGATATCCAAATTCGGGAAGTAAAAGAATTTCAATAGAAATAGCTATTGTTCACTTATTCATCAATGTCCAGAATGGAAATCAGTCCAGCAAATACAATTAGCATCCCCTGTTGTTGCTGCTTTCAATCTGCAAATGATATGTAATTGATTATGTCTTTCCCCACATTTGCATGTGCTTTCTTTGCATGGACCTGAATGACAACATAACTGACAAAATTTACACAATTATTTAAAAGTGTGTGTTTGGGGGGGGCAGGGGAGGGTAAAAGGCAAACTGCAGCAGAATGAAAACAGTACTGGAGGCAAGGAATACAGGGCAAGGCAGAGAAATGATGGCTTCTTACATCTATAATCCAAATGCAGCTCATAAGGAGGAGTCATTTAAATCAAACAAGAATTCCAGGGGCTTAGTCCCCTTCCTATCCATGGCTGGAGGACACAATAAAAGAAAAACAAACCAATCTGCTGGGCCTGTTGCATGTGCAGTTTGAGTACAATACATAACCAGTACAGTATAATATAATAAAATATCCTACACTGAAACATTAAGAATAAGCAGAACAAAACAAAGGGAGTTTGGTGGACACTTATAAAGCTGTTCAGGAGTGAGCCAAATGCATTGCTCTCATGAGAGAGTTTCCCAAGTATGTGGCCATCATTAAGTATATACATGTTACAGCTAAATTTGCGTTTGATCGTTTGTAGACGGAAACCAAAAGGAAAGCGTTGTCTCCAATACTGGCCAAACTACTTGTTCTGCAATTCTTCCCTCCACATTTTATTTATGAGTAAGTCACATATTCTCCCCTAGTCAGGTGAAAAAGAAGCTTGTAGAAGGGATGAATGAGGTAGGTTGAGAGGAGAGAAGCCAAAAGGCAAGAAGGAGAGGAGACTGCCAAAGTATTTTCTCCACTTAAACTCCCAGCCCTTCTAGGCTGCTTTCAGCAACAATTTTAAGAATGAATTGTGCTGGTCATTGTGAATGTCATTCATCACTGGAGACAACCATCATACCCTTTTCCTAATTGCAAAACACAGCAACTGTTTATAAACCTGACATTTATTCCCTCATCTTCCAGAACTGCCTCTATTAGCGGCCATTCCAACTGCCTTCATACGACCGAAAGGTCAGGCAGCGAGGCCTCCAATGTCACACTTGGCTGGTACCAATTCCACTAGTTCATGAAGGAATTCCATTATGTAACAACATTAAAGACTTGGGGTGGTTCCAGGCTGTTGCTATTTTGGGTGTAAGATACATTAACGTCCCATTAAATTCAGGTTTCACAATTTGGATCTGGAGCTTTTGTGGGACAAAATCTCTTCCCCAAAAGATTGGACTTCTTGCAAAAAGGAAAGTGATGGGGAAGTGCACTGGAAAGGGAGGGGTATTGCTTACTTTGATGCAACATCACCTAGCTTCCCTGAAAACAAATATGAAGGAATGCTCATTTAGCAGTTAACATCATCTAATCTCTCTTGCAAGCAAAACAGGATAAATGTTCAATGAACAGGACATCTGGAAGTCTCATTAGAGCCAAATTTGCTTACTTTCAAATTCCCATCCAGTTAAGAACATAAGAGGAGAACAGGCTAGACCAGGCCAATGGCCCATCTAGTCCAGCGTCCTATTCTCACAGGGGTCAAGCAGATGCCTGTAGGAAACATGCAAGCAGGATTTGAGTACAAGACCCCTCTCTCCTGTGGTTTCCAGCATCATGGCTAGTAGCCACTGATTGCCCTCTCCTCTGTGAATTTGACCAGTTCTCTTCTAAACCAAATTGGTGGCCATCACTGTCTTCTGTGGGAGTTACATAGTTTAACTCCCACACAAAAGCACTTTCTTTTGTCTACCTTGAATTTTCCATTGTTCAGTTTCATTAGATGCCTACAAGTTCTAGTGTGATGAAAGAGTTTTCATTTCCTCTATTGTGTCTCTTATAATGCAAAACACTTATATAGAACAGTAAAGTACATTGAGGGGTTTGGCTGAGAAATGGCACACAAATGTAGTGAAACGGTTGCATCAAGTTTGGTGCAGCTAAAACCTTGGAAGAAAAACCTTCCTATGCATATAATCAACTGCAGAAAGCAACAGGTTGTTGTCCAGAAAGTTTTGGAATTAAGTACCACCCTTGTGGGTTTTTTTAAATGAAAAGGGAACCATCGTTCAAAAGATACTATTTAAGGGCTGCAAAGTGTGCCTTTGAATGGCAAGATCTCTTCCCCAACCCTATCATTCCATATTCCTTTGTTTGTATCCTTTGCAATCTAACTGCTTGACAACTTCATTCAGCTGTTAGTAACAAGCAAAAAATATTGATTACTTCTGAATGCCCTAATGATTGGAGAGCGGGAGACAGAACTGTAAATATAGAGTTTTCACATTCCAAGTGAAATTATAGTTTGCCCGACAAGATTGCACAATAAGTCAGTGAACAAATCAGCCAGTGTGGGGTTCTGGGGTCACTCAAGTGATACCGACACATTACAATAATGAGAACTTGAAATACTTCATACCATATTGATCTCTTTTAACCTGAATCATTCCCTTGGTGGGAGATTACAAGGCTGAGCACTGGATCATGAACCACATAGGAGATGCTGATGAAAAATACCCACATATCTATCAATAATAATAAACCTCTTTGTATTCCTTTACACCACTTTTCCCCCTCCCTGAAATATATGGCTACCCCACCCCTAATTATAAAGTTGCTTATGTCTCACAAGTACAGTTATTTTAAAACTGTGCTTCAAGAGTCCTAGGGCTAGCTTCAGGGCTCACTGGGGCAACAAAGGAGATAAAGATCCGTCAGATGGATGGCCTCCTTTGATCCTAGGAATTCTGGAAAGGGTTTTAGCTCAGTGGTAGAACATCTGCCATGCATGCAGAAGGTCTTAGGTTCAATCCCCAACAAACCCAGGTAGGGATGGGAAAGACTCCTGCTCGAAACCCTGGAGAGCCACAGCCAATCAGTGTAGACAATGTTGAGCAAGGTGGAACAATGCTCTGACTTAGTTTAATACAGCTTCCTATAAAAACTGTGCAGATATGCCACTATTAGCTATGTGTGTGATTTACATTGGATTGAGGGGCAGAGTCCTGTGGTGTACACACAACACACACACACACACACACACACACACACACCGCCCCTCAGTTTGGAAAAAAATAATGACGTAAAATATTATATTTGGAGTCATTTTGTTTCCTCTTCTGTGCATAACATTTTGTTGTTGTTTAGTCGTGTCCGACTCTTCGTGACCCCATTAGTATGCTTAATGTAATTACAGTGGTACCCCAGGTTAAGAATTTAATTCGTTCCGGAGGTCTGTTCTTATCCTGAAACCGTTCTTAACCTGAGGTACCACTTTAGCTAATGGGGCCTCCTGCTGCTGCTGCCGCCGCCGCACCATTTCTGTTCTCATCCTAAAGCAAAGTTCTTAACCCGAGGTACTATTTCTGGGTTAGCAGAGTCTGTAACCTGAAGCATCTGTACCTGAAGCGTCTGTAACCCAATGTACCACTGTAATTTTATGATAGAGGTTTTCTCCATAATATTTGCAGTTGATTGGTAGGATAGCAATTGTTGCATGTTAATATGTTTGTTTCATGCTTCTTACATAGTGGCATAAATCAAAAGAAGCAAAGAAGAAATGGATATGCTGGATCCAGAATTTATGTACAACACATACAACCTCTGAAGACAGAGCAACTGCTCTCTGCTTAATTCTCTCTTTCAGCTGAGAGAATAATAATGTTATTGTTACTACATTCAGTGTTATCATTACTACATCCATACTAAAATGGTGCAATGGAGGGAAGCAGCCCATTTTAAGTACAGGGAAATGTTATTCAGAAATGAAGTTTTCTTAGCATGCTTAGATGTGTCCTGATTTAAATAATAATAAAAAAGGCACAGCTAAGCATGCTAAGAAAACATGATTTGATTTGTCATTTTTAGCCACACTTTTCTGCATGGGTGATACAGGACGCAGCTCACAAGATTTATACATAAATATACACACACACACACACACATACATACATACACACACACACACACACACACACACACACACATCAAACAACCAGCATCATGACAGCAGCATATAAAACAAAACCCAACACTTAATGCAGGGGTAGGCAACCTAAGGCCCATGGGCCGGATGCGGCCCAATCGCCTTCTCAATCTGTCACGCGGACAGTCCGGGAATCAGCGTATTTTTACATGAGTAGAATGTGTCCTTTTATTTAAAATGCATCCCTTCAAAATATAGTCTGGCCCACCACATGGTCTGAGGGACGGTGAACCGCCCCACGGCTGAAAAAGGTTGCTGACCCCGACAATGTCTGAGAGTAAGGCTGCAATCCTATACTCACTTACCCTCTCAGGTCAATGGAGCTTTCTTCTGAGTAGATGCACAAAGAAATGCACCATAAGTAAGCATGTTCAAGAATTCTGATAGAAATGGGAGCAGAAATTGCCAGTAATTATTTGTTCCATGTCTGGAATGGAAATCAATGAAGCAAATATTATCAGTATTCAACATTGCTCCTGCTTTCAGTCTCCAAATGATATGTAATTGATTACATGCCCTCCCACCCCCCACCCCCATCTGCACTGTGCTTCATTTGCACTGTAATGAATGGGCTGTAATAATGTAATGGGAAAAAATATTTATTTTTAATTACGTAATTCTGCCACAGCAGTCAGCGAGGTGAATAATGTTTTGTTGTTTTTTTTGAGGGGGGGGGGCGAAGACAAACTGCAGCAAAACAGAAACAGTGCTGAATATGAAACTACAGGACATAATGGAAAACAATTCCTTCTTACATGCCTAACCGTGAATAGGGTTAGATGAATTTGCTGATTCCAGTCTCTCTCTTTTCTGATCTTAAGTTCAGCTCTCCACTTTAATTTGTGATTATTGGTTATTATTTTTCAAAAAGTTGTGTACCAGCATGTTAGTGTGCACTTCTTCCTCATATAAACAATTTGCAATACTGCATTCTCCCGCCCTGAGCCCGGCCTTGGCTGGGGAGGGCGGGGTATAAATAAAAATTATTATTATTATTATTATTATTATTATTATTATTATTATTATTATTATTATTAGCAGGTGCTCCCTCTCTTATTTTTTCATTACCTATTGAAAAACTTCCTTTTCCACTAAGACTTTTTTTAAAAAAAACAACAACCAATCACTATCTATATTAGACTTGAAATTGTTTTTATTGTTAAATCACTTCAAGATATTTTAATGGGAAGTGGTTCATAAAATAAATAAATAAATAAATAATGCACACAGTTTTGCAAGCAATTTCCCCTACCACAATTCATTTCTATGTTACTTTGTTAATGTGTGACCCCCCCCCCCCGCATATACAAGGTATTATTCTGGAAGGTGTGAATTAGTTAAGCTTCACGTTAAAATGCAACCCGTAATTGAGGCAAAGAGTTTGTGCCTGATATACTAATTCAGAGGCCAGTCCCTATTTAGACATGTTTTTAATAAGCCAGTTTGCACAACATGTAAATAACAAGGTTTGTGTTATAATAACTTCTGCTTCTACTGTTTTCTGAATGAGTTTTATTCTATGCGATAGAAACTATTGGGTGGGAATAACCACAAGATGTCACTGTTGCAGCAAACACACTCAATAGACACTGTATTTATCTGACTTCTCAAATTAACAAATAATAAGTTTACCCGCTATCATTCTTTTAAAACTATTTTGATCACAATCCATTACGTATTTAAGCCTCATACATTTAAATCCCATTGATTTCACTGGGACATTTACTATACATTACATCTCAGATTCAGATTCATAAGAGCAAAAACATTGCATGAGCGTGTAGTTCTTTCTATCAAGAGTCCCAAATGCATTGTGAAGGTAATATCATAATAACTGCACCTGGTAGGGGAATTATTCTGTCACTGTGATATTACACCGGCATGTTAAAGTAAATCTCCCAGCTATTGATCTAGTTTCACAATGTTGACCAAACCCTCACACAATTTGTGAGTTATCCCCCCCCAAAAAAGTTGGTTTATTATACATTCAGCAAAATTTAAGTGGTGGAGGCATTATTATTATTATGGGATTAATTATTTCAGGATATAGAGATGAAAGGTATTTACATTTCCAAATGGTCCTCACTGGGGGTTGGAATTGTAGCTGTCTCCCAATTTATAGAATATTCTAACTGGTAGAAAGGTAGCCTGAAATTCCTCAATAATATGCTCATTCTGAGAGGACACAGTTGCTTCCCCCCCTCGCCCCGCCCCACATTTATTTTGTTCTGCACTTGCAGACACAGAGAACCATGCTGATGTCCAAGAAGAGCTTTATTATTTTATGCATCTGCATCCATAAACTTTACCAAGGGCAATTGTGAATCAAGTGCTGCTGAGCCCCACTTAACACAGAGAGGGAACCGTTTTTGTGTGGCACCTCTAAGCCTCACCAATTCAGGCTCCAATCCTAACAGGGACTGTAGAATTTAGTGGGGCTGAATTCTGAATAATGTGTGGTTAACGTTACATTATCCCACACTATAAACTGTGACCCCTTCTTACCCAAGGTTAGACGCTTTTTCAGATTAATGAGATGCTTTGTATTTATACAAACTGGGATGCTTTTGTGTGCACATTTTTGCATGGGAGGAAGTTGGGAAGGAAACCACAACAACTTGTCCCTGCCCATGTGACCTTATTGTCTCCACCTATATGACCTCCTTGGCCACTGCCAGCCCCACCATGAAGGAGGATAAGGCTATCAGTGGCCAGTATCTGTGGTGGCTATGTTCTACCTCCACTGTAGGGGCAGTGAATAACAGTGGGTGGAAACCACAAGAGGGGAGAATGTTCTTGTGCTCAAGTTCAGCTTGAGGGTTTCTCCAGAGGCACCAGGTTGACCACTGTGAGAACAGGTTGCTGGACTAGATGGGCCATTGGCCTTTTCCAGGAGGCTCTCCTTATGTACATATATGTACATATGTATGACAGATGTATGGAAGTGAAAGCTGGACCATAAAGAAGGCTGATCGCCGAAGAATTGATGCTTTTGAATTATGTTGCTGGAGGAGACTCTTGAGAGTCCCATGGACTGCAAGAAGATCAAACCTCTCCATTCTTAAGGAAATCAGCCCTGAGTGCTCACTGGAAGGATAGATCCTGAAGCTGAGGCTCCAATACTTTGGCCACCTCATGAGAAGAGAAGACTCCTTGGAAAAGACCCTGATGTTGGGAAAGATGGAGGGCACAAGGAGAAGGGGACGACAGAGGACGAGATGGTTGGATAGTGTTCTCGAAGCTACCAGCATGAGTTTGACCAAACTGCGGGAGGCAGTGGAGGACAGAAGTGCCTGGCGTGCTCTGGTCCATGGGGTCACAAAGAGTCGGACATGACTAAACAACTAAACAACAACAAAATGATTTGTTCAGCCAATCATTTTGTACTGTTTATGTTGGTTCATATTTTATTGTAAATGATGTCATACACCACCATGTTATATTGTAAGAACTGGTGGTGTATAAATATTTTAAAATAAGCAATGAATAGTTAACTGATAAAAAAATAAAATAAGAATGGGGAGGGAGCAGGGAAAGAAAACAATGTCCAGTGGCAACTTAAGAAAACAAGCACTCGAAAACAAAACAAAATAGGAATTTCAAAATTTGGCATCTAGGATAATGTCTTAAAAAGTAAGTGCACATTAAACTATCTTATCACTCTAGGAAAGTAAGTGTGTGTGTGTGTGTGTGTGAGAGAGAGAGAGAGAGAGAGGGGGGGGGCGGAGGGTGTTATCCAGCTACAGAACCAGCAGAACATTTAATCCAAAGTGCACTACTAATGACTCCTCAAGCAGCTCCTTAGAATAAACTATTTGGTGCCGAGAAAGTGGCTGTTAAAAACCCAGTGTGAAACCACTAAACATAAACTTTAACAAGCATTCTATTTCTTCCCACATTTATGGTGGCTGAAAGAGAGAAATTTGGGATAATAAGAGCTGAAATGGAAAAACAAGTGCAAAGAACCATGGGCATTATCTTGTCTGACTTTCTTGTTGCACTTGCCAGATTTACCTGTTCCCTTTTTCCATTATTTTTTAATATTTATTCACAGAGAGAAATTAGAAAAAAAAGAAAACCTTTATAATTGTGAACACAGAAGATGAATGTCATGATTCTCAATTCCCTTGTCTAGTTACTACAAGACATTGATGAGCTTCTCAATGTATTTCTTGTTAACATTTCATGGAGTTACTCCCATAAACATACGTTTACTCTTGTTCCCAATACCTTGTTCTGTCACGCCGACAGATGGCTTTATACTGAAGCATATGAAAATATTAAATACTTTATAAAGCTGTTGCCAGTTAGAAATGCCTTGGAGTAATGAGTATCTTGACAATTTCTTTTGAGGAGAGGGGGCACACAGCAAATACTGCTTAGGGACTGTCTCCAAATGCCTTTGCCATCTCTCTCTCTCGTACATACCCTTCAATCTCATTTTCTACAGCATTTCCAGCAGTCTGTTCTCAGCTTGTTGCAAGTTGTCATTACGCTGATGTGTTTTCTTTCTGTTTGGCTAGGCATGCTATAGTCTCCCATCTATTTGTTTAGTGCTTGTGTAAAGCGTCTAGGCTTATATGTGTACAATGAAACGTAATCATCATGCTTTGGGCTTTGCAAGAGGAAGTACCATTGTTTCACAACTGCTACTAAAATCATTTCATGCCAAAGTGTGGCACAGAAGGGAAACAGCATGATTTTGGTGAAATGATGGAACTTACTTGCTTGCTTGCATAGGGTGGGTTTGTTCTGGTTGGCAGGAATTTTGTTTTGGTTCTTGGCCCATTTGTTCTGTGCCCTGTTTCTTCATGCCCTCAACTGTCTATGAATGGGGTATGAATAGAGATAATAGCTAATATAATACTAAAGGTGCATGGGATGTCAGGGGAGGGGCAGTATCTCTCTGGTGGGGGAGACTTTGTGCTCTTTCTGGGTACAAAATTTTAAGGAAATGGTTGTAGTTCAATAGTAAAGTATCCTCTTTGCATGTAGAGCAGGGGACAGCAAACTTTTGTAGCAGGGGGCCAATCCACTGTCCCTCAGACCTTGTGGGGAGCCGGACTATATTTTTGGGGGGGAAATGAACGAATTCATATGCCCCACAAATAACCTAGAGATGCATTTTAAATAAAAGCGCACATTCTACTCATGTAAAAACACGCTGAATGCTGGACCGTCTGCAGGCCGGATTTAGAAGGTGATTGGTCCGGCTCCGGCCCCCGGCCCCTAGTTTGCCTACCCGTGATGTAGAGTCTCCAAGGTCCAATTCCTTGCATCTCCAGATAGGGTTCAAAATGTTCCCTGCCTGAGCCCATGAAGAGCTGCTGCCACTCAATGTGGAAAACACAGACCCAGATGGAGCAACGGTCTGATTCTGATTAAGGCAGCTTCCTATGCAGCAATACAACTTTTTAAAGCATGTATACTATTGCAATGGGAAAGTTTGACTGGTGCTTAACTGTTTCCCATTGGAATAAATTGGGGTTATAAATATTTAACTGTGGTTGGATCATTTCCAAAGTTTTTGTTGTTGTTATCAAGGATGAAAAACCTAGGCTGGGTATAGCTCTTTGGTGTATTGTTCCCAGGGCTACTGGTGTCTGCCCAGGACACATACATTCACTATCCCTGCAAACTAGATGTATGGGATTCACATCAAGGAAAGTATCCCATAATAGGAAACCAAAACAAACATATTGAGTAAATTATCCCTGAAAAAAAAGCAATATAAAAGTATTGTAGAGAACCAAGGGGTTAGCTACACTACAAACATAGATTGGTTTTATACTACTTTAAACTACTGTGGCTTTCCCCAAGTATATCTGGGAACTGTAGCTTGGTTAGGGATCCTTCTCTCCCCCCCCCCCCCCACTCATAGAATAATGTATTCCACAATTTCTCAGGACAACGGTCTTAGATCTGTGGTGTACATACACTTGATGGCTTTATTCCCAAAGGTGACTATGTACTCTAAAATGGCAACACAAAATAAGTAGTTTGACAACTCTGATAATTTTCATTGAAGAATATTGAATTTACATGGTGTATGGCAGCTTAAGAATACAGCAATTATTTAAGTAGAATCAACTTGGATAAATCATTTGGGCAGGAAATGTATCAAGGGGAAGAGCAAAAAAAGGGGGAAGTGATGTTATTACTGTCCAATGTGGCAGAAAATGTTTAATGCCTACCCGCCTGTCGTCACCATTATTATTATTATTATTATTATTATTATTATTATTATTAGCCTGCTCCAAGGGACAGTGAAAGTGAGTTAGGCAGATTGATCTCCCTCGGAACTCAGACCCATAGCTGGAAAGCAATCTCGGAAAGATCTTCCAATGAGATCTTTTCAGCACAACTATTCTGTGTCTTCATTAATTGCCATGATTAATGTTGTTTCTTTTCTTGGAACTCTGATATGCAAATAAAGCAGCAGCCTCACAAAACATGGACTTAATCAACTGAAAAACGGGGGGGGGGAATCACCAACTTGGTCATAGTCAGATAAACTGCATGCGGCCTTCTAAACATATTAATAGTTTCTGCATTTCAGAGTGGAATTGATATACCAACGTTTGTTGCATAAAATGCTGAACACACTGATATGTTTATTCTTTTGCTTTCCACAAATTATCCATCTCTGTGCATTTACTGTATATGTTTCAGTTGGTGATGATGCTTAATTCCTGGAATGTAAATGTCCATATCATATCCCCACTTTCTGTACTGGGTCCAGTTCTGTTTTCCCCTTTGGGTGCAATTCAGCAGCAGCTTGTCCTCTGTCGTGCACCCCTCCCTGCAAAACACAGCAGCCAAATTACTGGCTGGTTCCATTTATATCTCACAACCCCCATTCTGAAACAGCTGCACCAGTTGCCAGTTCATTTCTTGGTGCAATCCAAGGTGCTGGCATTCCTGTTTAAAGCTTTAAATGACTTAGGACTCAGCTATACGTACAGCTGCAAATATAACGTTTTGTGTGTGTTTAAAGTGGATTATACAAATCTGACACTAGATGGCAATGGTGAGCTCATGGCAAATTCAATATATTTTTCAAAATGCTTTTAGAAAAGCACTTTCACAGTGTTTTTTTTTTTTTAAATATATATATATATGTCTAGATTTCACCTTAGGCTCCAAATATCTGAAAGAACACCTCTTTCCCTGCAAACCCTCCTGGGTGTTAAGATTAGCATAGGGCCTCTTATCAGTAGTTACTTTGCCCTCAGAAGTTCAGCAGGTGGCAGCATTATTGGTTGCAGCCCCTAAACTGAGAAATTCCCACCCAAGCAAGGTTTGCCTGACACCTCCATTGTATAGCATTCACCATTTGCTAAAGTTGTACCTTATTTACCCTGGCCTTTGACATGTGGGTGCATGATCCCTATTCCCCATTTAAACTGATTTAAGCACTGTGTTTTTGTATTGTTGTGACCCACCCTGGGACCTTATATGGTGACCAGTGCGTAAGAATCAGCAACTATTTCCATGGCTCCCATGTTCCTTCTTGGGTCACCAACAGCCCTGAAAATGATGTCCCGCATGAAGTCACAGACAGGTACAATGATGTTTTTGATGGCACCATCCCTCAGAAATGTTGTCTTCACAGTTCCTCCAACATCCCCAGTAAGGACCTCAGACACCGCAGGAATTGCATTTTCTGTCGATTCTGGCACCAAGTATGCTGCTTAAGCAGGGACACGGTGCAGGGGAGTAATTAAGATGCCATGAGGCTATCCCATCACTGTCAACAGTACCAGTTATATTTTGGGGAATACCATTGTTCTTGTGTTTGTGTTTTTTTGCAGGGCGGATATCATGCTCAACACGCTTTACAATAGGCTGAGAATTAGAACAATTCCTATAACATTTTAACGTATTGTTTTTTGTCAATCCAAGACCAGATTGAGTTAAGAGGCCCAACACACCACTTGCTTAAGTATTTTTTTGTTCCTCATAATCATAGGTCTCTGCTTACATATCACAAGATGAACCAGCTTTATAGCAATTTGAATTTGCACTGATGACGCTTCTGGCACTTGGTAGCTGAGCCAGTGAGAAGATGCAGAATGGCCATGAACATTCTTATAGTTCAAGAACAAAGTTGTTCGGCATGCTAGCTTTTCAAATTCTCCAGTCATTTTGCAGTTTCTGCAAATTTAGAATGTGTGCTTGTTATGACATCAAAATTATCCATTTATTTGAACTCAGAGCTTTTTTCTTTAAAACAAGTTTGCAACCCCCCTCATTCTAATGTCACCACAGAATTCATGAATAAAATGTATGCATTAATAGGTAAGTTATCAGGTAAAGTCCAGCAAACAAATTTGTAGGTATTATGGTAAAGAGAAATAATTTAGTGATCATTGTGAATTGCATGTGGATGCTAAGAATCCCAGAGAGTGAACATCAGAGAAAACACCAATGAATATTGACTATCAATGCTTTTATATATATATATATTTTTAAAAAATGCCTCCAAAGTAAGGGAACACCTATCAATTTTCAGTCCTTCACAAATCAGCTGGGATGGCCAGTATTTAATATGATAATGGTGACAGATATCAGGGATTGTATACAATTTAGCCCTACTCAGATTAGACCAAATGAAGTTAGTGTATGTAACTTAGGTTAACTCATTTCAATGAGTTTACTCAGAGTAGAACTTGGTTGGGTCCCACCCTAGATTTCGGCATGCACTATTACATATATATTGTTAACATATGTCACATTCATCTATTTAGAAATAAGATTACTGCATGAAATTTACAAGGAGTAAGAAGATCTTGGTCTTCAAAACAACAAAGATCCAACATTGTTTTTGCTTATTTGTTATATCAAGGCTCAAGGACAACCAGCATCCAATGCTCAAGAGGAAAGTAAGATTTGGTGCAAAAAGAGCAGCACAAATTCAATTTTCAGCTTATCTAAAGGTTGGGCTCCTAATGGGTACCTGACTAGAAGTTCCGCTGAAATCAACGAGGTTTATTTCCAGACAAACCTGTTTGGGAATTATGTGTCAATCACAGGGGATATAAAGTTCCAAGTTTAATATCCCCTCTGTGGACAGAGCATCTCTTAACTAGCATAACTTTTAACAATGCTATTTTGTTAACATTTATACCAAGCAAGTACGTGGAGTTATTTATAATGAGAAAGTATGCGGGTTTTTGTTTTGCTTTTGCTTATAACAAGCAAACAGTGAAAATATAAAAAGTCATCACAAACAAACAGTTGGTGCATTCATGCTAATACTTCCCTGTCTCCCTGAACCCCAAGGCACTTTAATAGAAACTGCAAAGGCAATGCAGAAAATGAAAAACAACTTGCTCAAGCACCTGACACTCACTCACTCTCTCTCTCTCTCTCTCTCTCTCTCTCTCTCTCTCTCACTCACACACACACACACACACATACACACACCCCTTCCCTCCCACCTACACACAAAAAAATCACTTTGCATTTTTTTATGGAGCTGGGGTGGAGAGTGGAAGCATATTAAGTTCAGGCAATATAACCGAGCCTTTTGTTATTCTTAATTGCTTGAATTTACAATCTAGTTCTGCTGTATAAAAACTAAATTTTAAAAGCTGAGTCAAGTGATTTTTCTTTCTCTAAGTACTTTCACAAAGTAAGTTTCTATACTACTACACAGTAGGCTAAATTAGCTATAGAGAACCATTGTCCTCCCCCCCCCCCCCCATTTACACAGAAACAACGTCTCTTCCCTAACTATCAAGAAACCTTCCTCATTGAAAGTAAAATTCATGTGCATGAAATTAGTAGTTAATTGGAAAATAAGAGAAGAGTTGTCTGCCCTTTGAAGACAACCAAAATGAAAACAAATAACGCTGTGATGTATCTTCCATTAAACCTAACTGTTAAGTAAATTAAGGATTTATTTAACTCAAACAGAACTGTACCATTTACCAAATTTCCTGTCCCATCACCCCTCCAAATGATAAATGGAGTACAGTATTTAAAAAACCAAAACATAAAACAGTAGCCCTCTGTGTAAGCCCAAAGCCCCCCCCCCAAAAAAAACCACACCCCAGATCTGTTTCTAGATTGAAAAGGGTATTATAAAACAAGAGACTGGAAGAGAACTTTATCATTTTTTTCACTGAGAAATTCAACTTCTCAGCGGGAAAAAAATGATAAAGTTCTCTTCCAGTCTCTTGTTTTAGAATGCATCGTTAACATGAGTATTAAAACTCCAGCCAATTCAGTCTTTCCTTCAAGTTAAATTGGTATGAATTGGCAATTCATAAGCAGGATGTTGAAGCTAGACATGTTCTCACAACATCCATTTCCTTTATTCAAATGTGATGTTCAAAAATCATGGCCCCAACAAGCCAATTACTTGTCACACAAACATATTTTATGGCAATACATCAATGGCTTTAACAAGCATAATTTAGGGCATAAGAATAATGGAAACAATAGCACAGTATTTTTAAACTGTGAGGTCCTTTGTGTCACTATTGCCGGTGCCGGGGAGGGTTCTTACTATAAATACTGTAAGTTGTCCTTTATTTTATTCTAACCAGCTGATCATTTTTAAGAAAAATCTTCAACCTTAAAACTTCAACCAACACATATGAATGAGAACATGATAATCCACACCAAGAGGAACTAGGAGAACATCAAAACTAGCGCTTCACCTGAATGTCCCCTTCTTTCTTTGGCACCAGACTCCCAGAAGCCCCTGCAAAATAAAGCAATAGGAAAAGGCAGCTAACCAGATTTGGTGTAGAGTTCCTTGGCTACACCTGCACCTCTTTCATTCCCTTTGCACACATAAAAAAGCCCTGGTTGTCCCACAGAGTTCAAAACAAATCCCAAAACCTAAAACCTGCCTCATTATGTGAACTTATCTCCAACTTGTTTGACCAAGCATTGGTCCTAATGCAGCGATACCACATATACCCAGGCTTAGAGAAATAATTCTGATCCACCATTCCCTCAAAAGACTAGACCATCTCTCTGCTGCCTAGCTTTCCAGTGCTACATTTTCTGCTGCAGGAGATACATGTTTAATGGACACAGTTTCAGAATATTAACAACAATAACACTGTTCCACAGAAGACTTTTATGTGGGAGTAGACCCCCACTGAGTTGAACTAGACATTTCCTCAAGCAGATACCCTTTAATTCATTCATTTAATTATGAAGAACATTGTCTTCAGAGAAGATAAATTGTAAATTTCAAGGAAATGCTAAAATGAAAAGAAAAAAAAAGCTTCAAGAATGGAAAGTGCCCCCTCTACAATGTGTGTGTGTGTGTGTGTGTGTGTGTGTGTGTGTGTGTGTGTGTAAGGAGGGAGGACAAAATAAGAGATGTGATTTTTGAAGCTCATTCAGATTAAATGAATTAGCACCTCCCATAAGCACAATTCATTCAGTGCAAGGTCAGTGACTATAATTCATTGCAACCTTGTGGGTAAGAAGAGCTCGTGGGGAGCAGTATCATTTCCCACCTTCTGTTATATTGGTCAGACAACATATCTGGTCCACCAAGGCAAGAATGGCAAACATCAGGGACATTCTTCTCAAAAGTTAATGGAACCCAGGAGTCCACAACTAGTGTAGCTTATCATTTTACCACCATTGTAAAAGCACCAAAATACTGTTAGTCTGCATTTATTTTGTCATGCTACAAACGGCCAAAATCGAAACCAGGAATTACTATAGCTTTTAGCTTTATTTTATTGTTTTAATTATAATTTTTATTGAGTTTCAGAACAAACAAAAAAATATACAGAATAAAGCCATTATTGTATTCAGGGCATCTGTCACTCTCCCACCCAGCATCCACTGACCTTCCCTGAACCAAAGTATATTCATAGGACTTGCTTACAGCAGGAACAGACAGATTAAAGTAAAGGAATTCAATGCATACACCTATCAGGCCTAAAAGAGGCAAGCAAATTTGTATTGGGTGGTTTAGAACGGGTCTATTACCACCTTGCGTATTCACATCTTCAGTAAAGGAGTACCACATCCCCACAAATGGATCTTTCTTTCTTTGACCTTTAAGTACTATCATCTCATAGGTGAGCTTTTAAAATAAAACAACCCTCCAAACCTTTTGGTACCAGTAATCCAAATCAGAAAGTGCAAAGTTATTCCTTACTTTATTTTGCACATATGAAATATTTGCTTCTGTGATGTAATAATGTAAGGTTTTAGGATGACAACACAGGGTAGTATAAAATGAGGTTGTTAGTGAGCATTACAAGTTTATTATTATGAAGACACTTTGACTCACTGAGGAGAACTTTATATATGTTCCCAACTTTCCCATAAGTAAATCGTTCCACCTTATCCTCACAGTTATCCCATTGGGTAAGCTAGGCCAAAATACAGTGAATAGGCACAAAGCTGAAGCGTTTGGGCCAACAGTAAACTGAACCCACGTCTCTTCCCCTAGCCTTGCCACCCCATCTCAGCTTTAACTACTTAGCCTTCATTATCAGAATACTGCTTCAACCCTATACACACTTAACAAGGAGTCAATCCCATTAAGTGGAATGGGACTTATTTCAGAGCAGACATTCATAGGATTGTGCTGTACCTCACTTTTCCTGAAATAAACTTCTGGGGAAGTGGCAGTCCATGATGAGAGACATTTAATAGTGGTACACTGCATGCCTCAGTCTAGCTAGGATACCCTATATCCATGAATTAAACCAAAATAGAAGACAATTACAATACTGGTTTACTATTATTGCTTACCATGGCTGTCTATGATACAATTTTATGCCTATCAAATTTCACCTTGGGTTTGATACTGCATAGTGGTAGTGGGGATCAACAAGATTACTGATGGTCTTATTTGCCAAAATAAGTATGCAAGGGGAGGCCATGACCAACCTATAAGATTCTGATCAGTAAATAGTTCACTAGCATAATTCTTATTGATAGAGGTATCAATGACTCAATAGCTGAATAATGTGTTTGGATAAACATGGAACTCTCTACAGGTTTCATTTCAGTACGAAAGCCAACATAGCAGGTAATAACTCCCTGGGCTGACATTTAGGAAATAAAGATCCAGTTGCTCATCCTCAGAAGAATATGTCACTTTTTGGAAAACAAACAAAACAATGCTTAAACAGGAAAAAAAGTGTGGCTGTCAAAGAACACATTTTTTTTGCAGTAACAAACAGTGCTAAAATGAACAGAAAGGCGTCATGCATGCCAACCCAGCTCAAAGTACTTCATACTTCTCAGCAATTCATTTTAATAATGGGAGGGTTTTCCTCACTCTGTGGGAAATGGCTGCACTACCACAGCTAATTCAAAGCTTATAAAACGCATATACTGTATTCTTTTTTGCATGGAGATTTTTTAAAACAACAACAACAACAACAACAACAACAACAAACCTCTTTTGATAACACACCATGATCTTTCACAATGCTTTGAATGGTAATTTTAAAAGAAAGATGGTCCACTTCACAGAGCAAGAATCATTTAATACATGGCATTGGGGGGGAGGATTTGAAACATAGTTTAGACAATTTACGTAATATCAAATTAATGCAGGCATTGAAAATGTCATGATTCTCATTCTTTCCAAAGCGCAAAAAATATATACACAGCACATACTGTATTGGTCACTACTGAGTGTGTGTGTGTGTGTGTGTGTGTGTGTGTGTTTCGGAAAATAGTATTATATATTCACACACATACATTCTATCAAACAAAATAGCATCAAATAGCATGCAGTCAACACCGTATTATTGCATCAAGTAGCATACAGGCAATGGTACATCATCTCTATAGGGTATAAATAGTTCAGGTTAATTATTTTGAATCAGAGTACAGCTGCAATTGATTTCTGCTGCATATCAAACATAAGCATTTAGACCACCAAAATAACAACAAATCATCCAATGGCCGAACTATGAAAATGATTTTCTCCCCCACCCATTTAAAGTAACAAATGTTATTGGCGACAAGTGTCCTTGTGCTGACATGCCTAAGCCTATCACTTTAAAGCCCAGCAATTTAAACTTTTCAAAATGTAGATCTAAGAACCCAATGATCCAACCATATAATTAAAAAAAAAAAATATGAAGTTGTTTGCATTCAAAGCAGAAGGAGCCACGTATAAAGTGAAAGAAGTACTGTGTCCTATGAATAACTGTTAGTTTCCACACATAGTCCAGTGGAAACAGAAGCCAAGCATCTTCTCTAAGGATAAAGTTCAGGCAAACTTCAGTCAGAACCAGGGAAGGACGCTTTACCCACCCACCCGCTTCTCATTACTTTCTCCTCCAGCACCTGAGTGCATGAACTGAAAGCCGTCCCTTCTTCAGCCACTGAAAATCTGCAAAACACCTGCTCAGCTAAACAGAAGCACACGCGTTTTGGAAAGCTTGCAGCACATGCACATTCTCAATACCTTTTTCCTAATGTGAAGAAGCCCATCGGTACGCTTGCCGATTTTGCTTCCGTGTTCCTTTATTCCCCGAGATGTTCTAAAAAAAGAGAAAAGCCTTCCCTCTCACACACAGAATCCCTCTCTAGTCTAATCACATAGCTAAGAAGCCAAACGCAGACACACAAAACATCCTCTGCATTAATGTTTGGCACGCCACTGTAAGGCAGCTACAGAACAACAGCAGCCTAACATGCCCATGTGTGCATCTCCCCCCCCCCCACACGTCCCCATCTCCAAAGACGCACACACCTCCACACCAAGCCACCTCCGCCAGCGTGTTCCATGCCTACACTTTCCAACGTTTGCTAGGGATGCCTTTATGATCTGTGCGCGACCCCCACCCCACCCCCGGGGAGTCTCCTGCTTCCCCTCTTCAAATTGTTTGAGAAATCCTCCTTCCCTCCCTTACCTGAAGGGCATCTCCCACGACTGCAATTAACTGCCAAGATCTCATCGTCGGCTGCAAAGCGCCTCTTCTTTCCTCGCCGGGAGAGCACCGGAGAAGTAAGGGGAACCAGCAAACGGCCCCCACGTGCCAGCAATATCAATGAATACAGACATCTGTCGGGCTCACTGCACGCTTGCTGCCTGCCTGCCTTCTTGCTCTCGCCTCCCCCTCCCTCCCGTTTGCCTTCGCAATGTTCGCATCAGGTGTTTCTAAGATGTACCTCTGCGGCTCCAGGAAAGACTCCAAACAACAAGGAAAAACAAGGGGAGGGGGATAGGGGGGAATGCACACAGAGAAATGAAAGGGTCACCAGAGCGAGGCCCAAACCAAGGTTGCTCTGGCTAATCTTCTCTCCTATGCCCCCTTCACCATGTTTTAAATGTTTGCTAGAATTGTGCATCCCATCATCAGATTGCCCCCCCCTTCAGCTCTCTCTCTCTCTCTGTGTGTGCCTCTCTCTGCACGTGTCCCTTCCTTGTTCTTCCAAGCATTAAATACCTACCACATGACAGAATAGGGCACCTTGCACAGTCTTCCCTGCCTTGCACTTGACAACCAATTCTAACTCAGGAGCAGTGAAATATCTGGAGGCAGGATGTAAGCACTCCCAATTATTTATGCCATGTCTGCATTACTCACATAGCATTTATGGGACAGCCTGAGTAGCTCCTGTTACACTAACCTGTATCATACATTATATTCTTTATGCAGAGATGTATCTGTATTGAAGCAATATCCCCCCATTACTGAGGTACAGTAAAAAAGAAGAAGAAAAGGAGGGGAGAAAAGCACACCTACATTCTGCATGATTCCTCCTCTGTGTGAGTGTAGGTGTCCATGCAAAGCCCATGTGGCATTATTTATTTACTTTGCAGTACAGCATGAAGAATCCAAAGTGCTTGTTCATGTCTGATTTTTTAGCTAAGACTAAGAGCAATACTAACTGAACAGGAGGCAGGCAGGCAGGCAGGCAGAAAGTTAAAACGGGTTTAATCCAAGAAACTACTTAAATTGCATTATAAGTTTTGTGTGTAGGAATACAATAAATGGCTTCAAAATTGTTTCAGAGTATTTGTGTGCGTGCACACGTGCACACACAGAGAGAGAAGTAAGTCCCATTGAGGATAGTGTGGCTTATATTCCCAGTTAAGTGTCTACAGGATTTCAGGTTTTCACATGCAAACACACATGCACACCATCACTTCATTGTAAAAGTATGTGGGTGTGTTTCCTCCCCAAAAGGTGTGGGGTGAGAAACACAAGGCAGTTTAAAGACAAAGCAGAGGAGAGGACAAAACAGCTCTATTGCAAACTGACAGATCAGGGCATCTTAGGCCAGCATTACAAACAATTATCCATTTATTATCCTGGTTGAAAGTGCGAAAGCAAGGTTTCTAGTTTAGGTGGATGCTTTTTAATAGCGCTCTTCCCCCAAACCTATCTCAGGCAGAGCTAAACAGACACAATAAATTGCAAAACCTAATTTTAATTGCTACAAAACAGCTCTCACTATGACATTTATAGCTCAGTGCATAACATGCCAGTAACAACACAAGTTTGGTGGAGTTTTAGCAAGTGTTCTTAAGACGAAGTGTGTAGCTCTGATCACCTTATTAGTGCAGTTGGTAGCCTTAACAATTTTCATAATGTAATAATCATTTATATTGATGAAGCAGACACACACACACTCTTAGCATTTGTATCTATCAATTAGGAAAATCAGGAGAAGGAAGGACTTCACACTTACACAGAACAATGGGAAACTAAAGCTTTGTTGGAATATGTAAGGGGTGCTATTTCAGATTGTTTGTGATAGGGATGACTTTACAATCTCATTATTTAAATGACCATTTATATTGAATGTGAAGCATAAAGAGCACACCAGCATAATCAGTTTGGTTTGTGGGATACCAGTTCCCCATAAAACAGTTAGATGTCTAAAGACTACTGCAGCATTTTAAGACTCATGGTTCATCTTTAATTTTCCACTGCAACATCCGATTGACTTTTATTTCTTTATTTCTTGTATGTATGAGGTAAAGAAGCTACAAATATGGTTGTCAGATAAACAGTGTAAACCATAAATCAGTTTAAGTTTAGTTCAATTAATAACCTTTCATTATATCGTAAAGTTATACTTGCTATATATTGTTGTTTTACTATTGCTCTCAGTTTGTTGTAAACCACTGATGGCTGTATTGAGAGGCACTGATTGATGGATACAGTGGGTGTTCAAATTCTAGTGAGATGTTGGGGAAAGCTCTAAGTGTAAAGGCCAGCCAACTCTTCAAATTGGATAAAACATCCTCAGGGAATAAGACTGTCACCAGGATCCTCAAAACTAAGGGGGACCTTAGAGTCTCAGGTGCAAAAAAGGACTTCTGAGAAGGCAGCATTACACACTGAAGTTAGGAAGAATCAACATACAGTGGCTGGGAGGGGGGAGTTCCAGGAGACCAGCACATAGGACACTCCAATGATGGAACAAGTTGCTTCTGCGAACCTAGTTGCATGTATTATGTAGAATTAGGAATTGTCATCTATAGCCTCCAGATGCTGTTGGAGTACAATTGTCTTCTCCACTCATTTAGCAGCTGGGCGGCTTCCTTGTTGACTCACAGACTAGAAATCTGAGGTACACAATTTCAATGAGAAATGCCATAGCTCAGTGGCAGAACATCTGCTTTCCATGCACTGAGTTGTGTGGGAGCTGAGCTGAAAACAGGCTGCAGGCTGAGAATCAGCTTGATTAGGCTGGATGCAAAGCTTTGAAGATGGAAGAAGCAAGATCTTTCGGGGTGTTACTGCTGTGAGCTCCTCCATCTTAGGCTCAGGGTGTATATATGTGTAAATAAACCATATATCCTAAAGATACCACAGTCTCCACTGTCCCTCATTCAAGGAAACTGAACCCTGGGTAAGTGTTCATAACCCCTGGAATCTTTCACTGCTCAGAGATTGGGGTAGTGTGTAACAATATTATGTTTTTGTGTGGATATGAGATGGCAGCCTCCTTCACTGGAGGTTTTTAAGCAGGGGTTTGATGCCCATCTGTCATGGATGGTATAGATAAGATTCCTGCATTGCAGGGGGTTGGACTAGATGACTCTTGGTGTCCCTTCCAAATCTATGATTCTATGGTTGTCATGCACTGGGGGATTTACTACAGCAAATGAACAGATTGGCCAGGCCTAAGACTTCCTTCCTCAAGATACTGGATGTTAGCAGGGCTTATTCAAAGATGAAATAAGTCCCAAAGCTTTAAACATTCCAAAGAATCATTAGGATGCAGCAGCAGCCCGTTTTGTGGCACGGTAATGAGAAATATTGTGGAATTAACCCTAGTTAACCATGTTGGTGCTTATCAGGTAATAAGACTAATAACATGATTAGGGGAAACAGAGTTGTGTCCGAAGAGGATATAATATTATACAGAAGCAATGGGGTTTTTTTGTTTTTTGTTTTTTTTTTTTTGTTTAAAAAAACCCACAAATATTAGTATAAGGCCTAAACATGTGGAGGTGTTTCCATAACCAAGAGTGGAAGAGAAAAGTTTACAACTTTGTAATTTTGTTTGGCAGGGTGGCGGTGGCGGGAATGATGCAGGGAGACACGATAGAAGTGTATGCAACTCTGCGGGGTGTGGAGATACAGTGGTACCTCAGGTTAAGAACTTAATTTGTTCTGGAGGTCCGTTATTAACCTGAAACTGTTCTTAACCTGAGGTACCACTTTAGCTAATGGGGCCTCCCGCTGCTGCCGTGCCGCCGGAGCATGATTTCTGTTCTCATCCTGAAGCAAAGTTCTTAACCTGAGATACTATTTCTGGGTTGGCGGAGTCTGTAACCTGAAGCGTCTGTAACCAGAGGTACCACTGCATTCCCCTACCCCTCTCTCTTAATAACAGAACTTGAATCCATTCAATGAACTTGAATGTTGGAAGATTCAGGACAGGCAAAAGTTCATACTGAAGTATGAAATTTAATACCACAAGATGTAATGATGGCCACCAGCGTAGATGGCTTCAAAAAGAAGGTTGAATAAATTCATGGAGAGTAAGGCTATCAGTATCCTCAATGCCTATATTCTATCTACACTATGTACAGCAGCATTCCTCTGAATTACTAGCTGCTGGGAATCACAGCTGGGAAGTTCACTGCAGCTGCACTCTGGTCCTGCTTACTTGTTTCCTGTTGGGGTATCTGGCTGGCCAATGTGAGAAAAGGATGCTGAACTAGATGGGCTCCTTAGCTGTTACGTTCTTCTGTTCTTAATCCTAGCCTTGTTGCCAGGTGAAGAGTCGTGTGTGTGTGTGTGTATCCTTTTTCACAGGAGATGGCATTGATGATGAAGCTAGAGAGCAAGTAAGACACTGGTACTTCAGTTTGGAGACAGCACTGAAGGGTCAAGGATAAGTCAGGGAGTGGTTCTTCTGAGCTTCTTGAAGACTCAGCGGGAAAAGGTAGTGGTGGGGAAATAGCTAGTTGGTGTTAGGCTTCCTTTTGTCTGCCTTAGGCTCAACTGAGCTAGGAATCTGTTCCACCACACTAAGGAAGGAGCACTGAAATGATACTTCCATTTTAAAACAACACAGCAACCAGAATATCTAAGGGACTGCCCAACAACTGTGCTCTTCAGATATTAAAGGGATTAAATGAGATGTTGGGAATTGGGAATTGGGAGGCAATGTGCATTGCCTTGAGCTCCTTGGAGAAAAAGGTGGGATATAAATGCAATACATATAAATAAATAAAATCATTTTGATAGGGGCAGATAAAACCAGCTAAGTAAAAATTTTAATAATTTGAGTTGTAGTGATTTGAGTTGATTCGCTGACTGCCACTGTGATGCTTTGAGTTGGTTAGGAATCTTACACATCTACAGATTGTTTGGACTCATGTGCAGTATCAGAATGCACAGAGTGACCTGTGCATTCCATGCATTAAATGGCTGCCTAAACAGAAAACAGCTTCCCTTTGAGAAAAGGAAATAGGAGCATCAATTAGCAATGCATTTACAGAACAAACACATGGGGGCCCTCTATGCCTGGAGGATTAGGACTGAATGATTCTGGTCTACACTCCGTCTAAGGATCCAACAATATGATAGGAGGCAAGCCTATTAAAGTAGATTCTGTTGCAAACGTTATCGTGATTTATGGGAAACATACTCTGGCTTATTCTGAAGCAGATTACAGTTGGCGTGTGTGGGTCTGGGGGAGATGATTGACTTATGACAGAGCAATTCAATCATGCATCGTTTTGTAGAATGGCACTTATGAACTGAGGCAGATCTGTGTTTTGGGAATGCAATATTTTAAAGTGGTACTTTTGTGTGCGTCTGTCATTGTACTGATGTTTTTGTGTTTGTGTGTGTGTGTTTCTGTTGTTTTGCAAAGCACCTTGAAATCATTAGTATAAGGTGGCATATACCGTAACAGTTAAAAATTAATTACCATATTTTTCAGTCTATAACACGCGCCATGTATAAGACACTCCCTATTTTGGGGGACTCCTAATTAAGAAAATGGGGAGGATTGCCCAGAGTTGTTGAGCTTTTTTTTGGAGGGGATTGACATCAGTTTTGCAGCTTTTTTGGGGGGTTGCCTAAAATCACTCACCCATCTGAACAATGCTGACAATAGCAAGTGCCGCCGAAGCCACCAATCACTGGCCCGCTTGCTGCTGAAAATCGCCTGCTCACAGCAGGAGCCAATCGCCAGTCCACCTCTGCAATATCCGTGTATAAGACGGCCCCAATTTTTTCACATGATTTTTAAATTTAAAAAGCTTGTCTTATACATGGAAAAGTACGGTAAATAAAATAAACACATAGTCATAAAATAGCTCATGGTCATGCTGTCCAGATTTATGCAGATTGTCAAGAATGACAATCCTTTCTGGTCACATCCACACCATACATGGTTTTCTGCAACAAGATTCCTAGAAACTGTAGTTTATTAAGGGTGCCAGGAATTGTAGAGTAAACTACCATTACAATAATTTTTGCAGGTGGAACCAAAGACTCCTGGGATATAGAGCCTTCTCTGAAATGCTGTAGTTTTCTAGTTTCCTATTTCTCGGAAGATCCCATAACATCCCTATGTAAGAGCCCCATAGAAGATCTGTTTCAACTGGTGGAAAGGATAGAGAGAATTTAGCTCACCTTTATGTTTCAGGCTCAGCCTTAAGTTTCCTGCTTATACATTTGTATCCTGAGCTTCTTCCAAGTAAGCCAGGGTGATATTTTATCATTTCAAGGACTCTGAAGTAAAAGCATTGAAACATGCAGTCCCCCACCCAAAAACACACTGCACAAAAACTCAAGGCCTATTTGGTGGTTCCTGCTTTGGGTACAACATCACAGGGATTTCAAGGGGAATGTAAGAGTTTCAACAGAACTGATAATATGCCTCATGGGAGTCCCTTGCTTTTTCTGCTTAAACATTTCAAGGGGAATTTGGAGGTTGCTATTGGTAAGAGGATCTCAGGAATTTCAAGGGGGGAAGATAAATGAGTTGCGATAAGTTGAGCAGAATTTCTTGAGCAGCGCATGAAGGAAGCATCCCATAATGCTGGTTAGACTGCATTCAGCAAGATATTTGATTTCCACAAAACTATTAACTGTGGGCAGGATTTTAGCCCAAAGTATTATAAACATTTATCCATTTCCTCATTGCCACTTCTGAACACATGTTCCTTTACAATTTTACAGCCAGATCTGATTATTATTTTATTTTTTTACACTCAGAAGTAAAATAAGCAAGTATAGGCAATAGTTTCAGAGCAGTGTCGTGTTATGATTTTCTTGCGGAGGGGAGGTAGCCTCCTGATTCATGGGGTCCTGGGTTAAAATCTAATTGCAGATTCCATTGTTGAACTAATCAGGCAAGTTCCTTTGCGTGGCGAGTTCCCGCCCCCCACCATAGTAAATAAAGACACGAGACACCATAATTTAAGGTTAATTGGGCAAATTAGGCCACAACTTTATTGAATTCAGGAATGAGAGGCATTGGCTTAGGCATTGGTCCTAACGACTATCTGGCTCCAGCCCGTTTGCTGGAGACACGGGGAAGGGTTAACCTTATATCGGGGGAGTCTCCCGCCGAGGCACGTCGACTAGGAGCTCCCCCGGGTCACCGCTCTGGGCGTGCCTTTGGCCCTCACCTCCATAGGCTTCGGACAGGGCCACGCCCCCGGAGTCCTTTAACGGACCACCCTTCGGTTGCTGGGGGGAGGTGATGGCGTTCCTCCCCCCCCCACATCCTCTTAACCCCTTCTTACCAATGCCTACTGCCAATGCCGAGAAGTTGTGATGAGTTGCTACGAGGTAGGCGAAACACCAAAAGGCCAGAAATCGCCTATTGGAAAAAAATCCTACCATGCCCCTTGTGGCGACAGACCGAAGTCCATAGCAAAGTCAAAAACCTACCTAAGCCTAGTTAAAGGGAGGGAGGGTGGGAAAACGTGGGGGAGAGCCGGCGAAAAGAGGGCGAGCCCCCTCCGCGCCGGCCCTAAATAGGGCAGGCCACGCCCCCCAGCCAGCCAGCTGATTGGCTGGCTGGGGGGGGGGCAGACCCGGCTGGGATTCCCCTGCTCTCGCGTGGAGTGGGTATGAAGCCCGCAACCCCACCTCCTGGGGCAGGCCGGAAGTGGCTTTGCGAAAGAATGGCCATAGTTGCCATCTATGGACCACCAGACCATGTGAGAGGTGAGAGTAGGCTGAAAGCAGAGGTTGGGAGTCAGAGCCATGCTTGCTTTATTTTTGATTCTGAGCCTGTGACTATGAGAGAAGCAAAACCTTTTGGTGTGCTAATGCTGAAAGCCTTTCCATCTTAGGCTCGGATTGTGTATATGTTTAAATAAGGCATATATCTGCCGCCCTCATTCCAAGGAAACTGAACCCTATGTAACTGCCTGGAACTCCTGGAATCTCTCAGTGCTCAGAGATTGGGGTGGTGTTCAAAACTATGTTGTTTTGAGTTTAGTTTGCCCAAATGTGTAGGGAGCAGCCCTTATCATCTTAATTGTACTTTTGCGCAAAAATAGTGCAAAAATAGATAAACAGATTCTTAACAATTGTGCAGCCAAGTTCCCTCTTCCCCCCCCTTGAAAATGGATGTGGCAAATATAATAAAATATAACCTGTGTAGTATTTAAGAGCAATATTCTTTAACAATACATTCACAGTCAGCTCATACAGCATCTGTAAATGCAATTACTGTCAGCTGATCAGAAGTCTTCACATCTGCATTGTAGCTAGTGACTTATTGCTGCTTACAACAAACAAACAAGCAAAGTACCAAAACCTAATTAAGATGCTAATCAATGTTGAATGTTTAGACTGCTTTCATGTCAGTTGCAATGAAACATAGAGTTATAGCAGCTCACGGAAACAGTACTGAAGCAGTTTTAAAATACAAATAAGCAGCTAAACACAAGGCACACCTGGGATCTTTTGACCTCATATGTCTTCTGTGAAACTAACAAGTTGCCTACATACCCCCTCTGCATGCTTCAAGGTTTTAAGAATGAGAGCCCTGCTGGATCAAATAAAAGGCCTATTGGTTCAGCGATCAACAAGAAATAAGTGCAATAGCCCTCTCCTGGTTTTGATTCTCAGCAACTAGTTTGCAGAGTACCAGCACTTCTGATCCTCAATGGATCATTACAGCACATCTGTAATGTCAGGGAATCCACGTTTTATGTGTGTTCTATTTCATCTGGGTCTGGAGGAGTCCCAGTTCAGGTTTTACCCAAGGCTTGGAGACCATGCTCTCAAGGCTTTGAGTTTGTTCTAGATCTAGTGTTTTGGTCACTATCCTTTGTGCAAGGAACAGGATAATCCATTATGACTAGCAGCCATGGATAGCCTTATCCTCCATTAATTTGTTAAATCCTGTTTTAAAGCTGTCAAGTTGGTGGCCATCAACAAATCTTGTGGAAGCTAATTTCATAGTTTAACTATGCACCATGTGAAGAAGTACAGTGGTACCTTGGGTTAAGAACTTAATTCATTCTGGAGGTCCGTTCTTAACCTGAAACTGTTCTTAACCTGAAGCACCACTTTAGCTAATGGGGCCTCCCGCTGCCACTACGCCACTGCTGCACGATTTCTTTTCCCATCCTGAAGCAAAGTTCTTAACCCGAGGTACTATTTCTGGGTTAGCGGAGTCTGTAACCTGAATCGTCTGTAACCTGAGGTACCACTGTACTTCCTTTAAAAAAAAAAAAAAATTATTGAAGATTTTCTTAATACAGTAAAAAAGAAACCAAAATAAACAGAAAACAAAACAGAAAGAGAAACAGAAATACAATTAACATCTTGTAATAACCATATTTTCTTCGCTTTTTGGACTTCCTCACATCTCTCGCTCCTGCATTCCAAAATTATACAATTTTAGCCAGCAATTTATTACCTTGTTTCCATTCTTATTCTATAGTTTGCCAATATTATGTCCCTAACTTTAAATACTTTTATCTAAATCTTACATACCCAGTTTAAACATAATAATTATTCAAAGTTTATTTTTCTCTTTAGGTTGACTTATTCTCATATTCTTTTCAACTAGCTTAATGAAGCCGTGTTATTTTCAATCTCGCATCCTTCTTAGCACTCATGTATTTTACAATGTTTTTGTAGATAGTCCTTAAATTTCTTCCAATCCTCTTCCACTGCTTCCTCTCCCAGGTCTCGGAATCTGCCAGTCATTTCTGCTAATTCCATATAGTCCATCAGTTGCATCTGCCATTCTTCCAGCATAGGCAAATCTTGGGTTTTCCAATATTTGGCGACAAGTATCCTTGCTGCTGTTGTAGCATACATGAAAAATGTTCGATCCTTCTTTAACACCCTCTGGCCAACAATACCCAAAAGGAAGGCCTCTGGTTTCTTAGGAAAGGTATACTTGAATACCTTTTTCAGCTCATTATATATCATTTCCCAGAAAGCCTTAACCCTAGGGCAAGTCCACCAGAGGTGAAAGAACGTTCCTTCGGTTTCCTTACATTTCCAACACTTATTATCAGGCAGATGATATATTCTTGCCAGCTTGACTGGGGTCATGTACCACCTATATATCATTTTCATAATATTTTCTTTCAAGGCATTACATGCCGTAAATTTCATACCGGTGGTCCATAACTTTTCCCAATCAGCAAACATAATATTGTACCCAATGTCCTGTGCCCATTTTATCATAGCTGATTTAATCGTTTCATCCTGTGTGTTCCATTTTAACAGCAAGTTATACATTCTTGAGAGTACCTTAGTCTTAGGTTCTAACAATTCTGTTTCCAACTTCGATTTTTCCACCTGGAAACCTAACTTTTTATCCAATTTAAAAACCTCTTTAATCTGAGCATAGTGTAGCCAATCTCGCACTTTATCTTTTAGTTTCTCCAAACTCTGTAACCTCCAATTATCTCCATCTTTTTCTAGTATTTCCCAATATTTCGGCCATTTGACCTCCATATTGGGTCTTTTCAGAGCCTTAGCTTCACCACTGTACTTCCTTTTGCCAGTCCCAGATCTCTCAACACTGACCTTTTCTAGGTGACCCCTGGTTTTAGAATTATGAGGGAGAAGAAACTTCTCCCTAAAAACTTTCTACACACCATGCTTAATTTTATACATTTCTTGTCATGTTCCTGCCCCATTACTCATTGTTGTTGTTTTTCTCACTCCAAAGGCCTGTTTTCTTATAGGGAGTTCACTTTTTTCACCTTTTCCACCTCTCTGGAAAAGAGGATTATTTCTGAAATTTAGCAACCAGGCATTGTTCACTTAATTGTCCCTCTCCAGAAGCTCATTGCTACTCTCACAGAACTTCAGAGGCTTCACAAGAAAAAGCTTACTACTGGAGAAGCTATACCAATTCTTCTTCCAAAAGTCTTTTTCTTCAATATGCCTTCAGCATATATGCTTTAGAATGATGTTTTATATTTAAGAAATATTTATGCCATTCCCCACCCCCACCCCAGAAATACATGTTAAGCTTACTGGCTTGTAACTTCATGCACTCCTGGACCCCTCTTTTTGGTATTACATTGGCCACTTCCAGTCTTCATGTATGGAGGCCAATCTTAGAAACAAGTTACATATTACAGTATTGTTTTCCACTGCTGGGCATACCTAACTTTCCTCAGGGCATGATGTAGCAACTGGGAAATTAGGAGAGGCCAGCAAACTTTGAATTCTTATCCCAGCGTTCCTTACAACACCACTGCGAGGCCAGCCAAGTATTGTTATTATCCCCACATTGCAGAGAGAAGGCTGCAGTTGAGCAATAATGGTGTTACACAGGCCATGTAGTGGGTTTATGACAAATGTGAGATAAAGATTTACAAGTCAAGCTTTGTTTAATTGTAATGCCCATCCATGGTTTAGCAGTAGTACACTAACAACACCCAAGCTCTCACAATCCCTCCTTCCCTTGCATGTTCTGATACCCATCCTGACTTCTCATTTCATGACAAATCCATAGTTTGAAATTAAATCAGAACTGGAGAAACTACAGTTGGTTAAAAATAATAATAATCAAGAACTGGAAACACATTCTGGCTGTGGTTTTCAATTCTACTCTGCAAGCATTAACTATCCCCCAGTTTACTCAGTTTGGTTCTAAAGCCAAACCATATTTTGCAGTGAAATAGGAAACTAAGAAGGACATAAGGAAATTAGGAAGGTTTGAAGATAACACACTTAACAGAATGACATGGTTTGTTATGGTGTTCAAATAGCCCCCAGAATCTAATCCGCTGGTTTAAACGAATATGTTTTTACATGTGTTGGATCACCTAGCATTATGAATCAAATACAGATAAACTGGTTAACAGTTCTGTGCTGGGTTGCAGTTCTACAAATGTTATCAGATTAATGCTTTCAATGTTTATATATTTTTCCATGGCAAAGAACCAATTCTTTTTGTTGTTGTTGTTACTTTAGTTAATATTTGCTGGCTTCAGAAGTATGCAATAAGGTGAATCTCCGCATCTAATACACGAATCAGGCCTGGGTCAATAATAAGGCAGATAAATTAGAAGATGAGCACAGTAAGTTTAGTGCTATAAATTGTTGACACTGAAGTTTCATTTAACTATCTAGATAGCAATGTTCCCTGCACTCAATATTTCTGCTGTAAATCACGAGCAAAGATTGTTCATTGTTTAGGAAATGTGAAAGGTTTGTTATTGTGTAGTCAAAGCAATTATGTCGGGTAAGACTTACTACAGATTAAAGAGGACAGGTCAAGGAATTTTTTAAAAAAATGCGGCCATGCATTACCTATCAGCATATGTATACTTGTAATACTAGTGAAACAGAGGGGTAATTGAGCAGCACATTTTTCCTGACTTGTTCCTGTATTTTTCATTTTTTGATTTTGCCTTTTAGTTTGTCCTAGCTTGGTTTTGCCTTGGTCTTTGGTTCTGACCACTAGCTTGTCTCATAGCCCCTGGTTCCCAGTTCCTGACTCACCTCTGGTTGCTACAGACTTAACAAATGGGGCTGTATGTATGGGATGCATAGGGACCAGTGCTTTTCTTCTAGAAAAAAAGGTGCCAGTACTCACCATGAAGTTATTGCAACCATTGCCATATTTTTCACTAGTGCTCTTCTTCTAGAAAAAAGGTACCAGTACTTTTTTTAAAAAAAATAATATTTATTACTTTTAAAGCTTACAGAAAAGAAAGAGAAGAAAAAAGAAAAAAAGAAAAAAACAAGAAAGGAAAAAAACAATACAATACAATATATAAACAATACAAAACACAACATTGACACATTAAACTAAACAAAACAAAGCAAAAGCAATTTAAAAACATACATCATACCATTTCATTACTCTTTCATCTTTCATTCCCTTGTTTCATCGACCTCCTCTCACCTCCCTTTTTGTATTCCACTTCTATTAATTGTTTCAGCAATTCCTTTCCATCTTTCTCTATTTTCTGTCATATAAATATCTTAACATATTTTTACCCTTACTTTCCATTAATACTGTAATGCTTATTTATGCTTAACTCCTTATAACATTTCTACTAAAGCCATAAGATTTCATCCCAACATTTTTCTAACACTCAGTAATTTTACAATATTTCTACTTCTAAAAATAGACTTTAAACTTTTTCCAATCTTCTTCCACCATCTCTTCTCCCTGGTCTCGGATTCTGCCAGTCATTCGTCAATTCCATATGGTCCATCAACCTGGTGAACTTCTGTCCGAGGCTCTTAACTCTTTTCCAAGTCCCTTCTGCAGGTCTTCTTCATATTTATACATGCACTTTACTTTGTCTTCTACTGATCTTGTTCTTATTTTCCTTCCTTTGATGCTGAAGAGCAGATCTCGGGGAAGCTCCGACCTAGCAATGCTTTTATTCCTTCTCGACAGGTCAGCCAAATCTCCATGGTTAAATCTAAGATCCATAAGGTATTTCAGGACATGTTTCAAAATTCCTCCAAATCTAAAGGCCCCCACAGCTCCAATCTCCTCACAACACAAGTCCAAGTACCAAAGGTCAGTAAATCCCTGCATGAAGGGATCTATCCAACTTTCCTTCTCCAGTCCAGGCAGGGCTCCAATCCTCAAAATCTGACTTTTTCTAAATTCAATCATAAAAGGCCTCAACTTATAGTCCTCAATTTGCCTCTGTAAGGCTAGGGTTCCCACTTGTGTTACTTTAGGTTCAACAACAACAACTTTCTCCTTCGCCTTCTCAACAATTTGCCCTGTCAAAGTAGATTCCTGTATCAGATCCTGAATAATTTCTGTATTGATGTTCACTTTTTGTCCCAAATTAGTCACTTTTTGCCCCAAGTTATCAATTTTAGTAGTCATAACATCCGTCTTCTTGTGGAGCTGTTCCAACAAGTGACTTATCTTGCATAATGCAATCACTAAAGCTTCTTCTGTCGACATTCTCAAATAGTCCAAGGTCAATCCCTGATTCTCACAGTCTCTTATCCTGCAGCTGGTTCCCCCAGCTCAGCTCTTATAACAGTTTCAAAGGCTCCCTCTAGAGGGAAACAGTTTCTATTTGTATCAATCCTTTTAAGCACAGTTCAAACAATAAAGATAGTTTCAATTTTCAGTTACTTTTCCTCCTTTTTAAACGCAGAAGAGGACAATGGAAACAATATATTTCTCTTATTTAGCTAACTGTCAACATACGTTCTATTCACAGCCAATGAACTTCAAAACGTCAATCTTACTGGCAGCATATAAGACATTTATAGATCCAATTTTCCGTTCTACTCACGGGTAGTTGTTTAAAATCGAATTGTCCACAGGAAAAAGTCAGCGCTCTCCGGCAACAGCAATGCAGCTTCACTCCGTGAAAGAAGCAATCAATTCAAAGCACCGCGCCGCTCACCCCACGTCGCTCTGGATCCCCGAAACCGGGTTTCCCCGCGAGTAGGGGAGGCGCAAAAGGTGCCAGCCGAATCCCACGTTCACAGGCTTCTCCCACCTGTGATTTTTAGTGGGTCCCCGCCTTCGCCGTGGCGGCCAGACCCTGTTTCCACAGAGCAAATTCCTCCCGATCAGAGGAATTCCGCCATTGCCAGAGGCGCTAATCCGGAAGTCCAAAAAAAAAAAAGGTACCAGTACTGACTACCCTTGAGAACCTCCAGAAAAAAAGCACTGGTAGGGAAACACATGTTGCCCCTTCCCTCAACATTCCCACATGAACTGGCCCACCCAAGGATGGGGGACTGCAGGTCCATGACAAATAAGTGCCCCTAACCTCCATCTGGCCCTCAGCAGGACTCTCATCAGGCATTGACCCTTACTGACCCTGCTTTGCAGTGTCTTTGAATGCTTTTGTCCCGCTGGAATGTGTTTATTGAACACTGAGAATGCTAGAACTCATGGGCATCCAGTGATGTTTAATGATGATGGACAATTCAGGACAGCCAAAACAAAGTATTTTTCCATGCAGTGCAGAGTTAAACTATGGAATTCACTTGCACAGGAGGCAGTGATGGTCATCAACTTCGATGGTTTTAAAAGAGATCTTTAACTTCAGACCTGACCTTTCCTTACCTGCCCAAACTGAATGCCAATCAACCAAATAAAATAAAGTAAAAGATTCTCTACAGTATGAAGCAGGAGAAAGCAGGGAATCCCAAGAGACAATCAGGGGCTCCCCCAAAGTTCTTACTCAGCCCACAAAGGGTGATCAGGTGAAGCCCATATTTTAGTGGAAGTGAAGGTGGGTGCTGCAAAGGTAAACAAGAGGGTTGACTGGGGTGGAACTGCCCTAAATAGGAGACTACCTTGCCCGCTCTTATCGGTCCTAAGAAATGAAAGAAATTAGTGCAGTTTTGAAATGAGTGGCTAAGATCTGTGCAGTTTTGAATGGTTTGGTCCACCTTCTTGGTTCAAAAGGTTGTCCAATTGTGTTTAAACATGGACAAAAGCCTGCTCCTTAATCCTTTTAAAATTAAAAAACATTATTATTATTATTATTATTATTATTATTATTATTATTAAAATAACAGTTCAGTAAGAAATATATAATAAAATAACAAAAAAGAGAGAAAACTATACAAAACAAAAAACTGGGTTCATATCCATTCATTACTACATAAAATAAAGCACATTCTCAAGAGATTACACAGTAAATTAGATGTTTCGACAAAAACCAACCTGATGCAGAGAGTCTACAAAACAAGTGTTATGAATACCAAATAAAGCCATATTTCATCAGGACTTGCCATTACTGTGATTGACTTGTCATATGAATAACAAATGTCCTCAAATGGAGGCAAAATCCATAAGTTTAGCTGCACTCCAAGATACCCTTAATTTATGTGTTAATTTTTCAGCAATAAGGATAAACATTACTTTATTAAATCAAATATTAAATAAAAACTCAGACACCCTCCAGCCATGCTCCTAGATGTCAGAAACCAGTGTGCAAAATATGGTTACGGTGCCTTAAGACGTGTGCAAATGCACAGTGAACTAACCACCTTCCAAAATATATAGTAGGTGGAGATTGTCTGGATAATCACGGTTATTTATGGTGCCCAGGTGAACAGAGCAGCCTGTTCAGAAACAGAGGGGAATTTGTGGGAGCCTGGCATGGCCACAGAGCGAACTACTTCAGAAGCATGCTTAGTAATATAAATATTTCATTCATATGCACCTGTACAGCATCTGATATCCTGCTTCATAGCAGGCTATCCCAAGGCAACAGGAACAGTGGAGTGCCCGTTCAATAAAGAAATTTCTATTGTGAATTTAAAAGGATTCTTATTTATCCCCTTTCAGGAGCACAATATCAAAGAGATACGGCACAGTGAGCAGGGTAACACTTAAAGCTGGGCACAGCAGAATCTGAGCTCCAAGCTAATAAAGAAGTTTGGAATGGTAGGGGTGTGGTTTGAGGTCTGGCAATTTGGGCTATCAAGGTTAAAGGACTCGCTTTGGACAAAAAGTCATAAACCAAAACAAAAACTGGGTGGTGGCAGGAGGAAAAGAGTATATAAATGCTGGATAATTCACAGAACCAGAGAGAAGAAGCTGTACCTAAAATGTTGGTAGGATTTATTGGAGCTTGTTTGAGTGACCACAGAAGCATGCCAGCCCTCGGTAACAAATGAAGGAAGGAAGTTGCAAAGGAATGCTGGCTCCCTGGTGTGTGCAGCCATGTTTCGCTTTTCTTTCTCCCTGTACAATTCCCACCCAAGAGAAATGGGATGTCAACAAAACGTGCAATCACAGCATGCAGCAGCAAGGAGCCATACATGCTGGCTGCTGAGGTTGTGGGGGTTGGACATCTTATTTTAGAGGTTTTAAATAGGAAAAATAAAATGGTTGGGGGGAAAGCATGGCAGTCCACAACCCTAAAACCCCCCAACCCTTTCTTATTTTTTAAAGAATGTATTTCTGGGCAGTTTTTAAAGGGTTTTCCACTAAAAAAAATTCCCAGAAACTGAAACAGATTAACTTAGCCCTTAGTTTACCACTCACAGAGCTACAATTCCCAGCACCCATAACAAACTCTTATTCCCAGTAGGCCTTTTTTTTCAGCCATAACTGAGTTCCAGCATCTCTCAGGTGGCCACCATTGCCATTCCAAGAGAACGAGGGAGATGTTTGTTCATGCTGAGTTCTGGCACCTCTTTTTCTAGAAAAATAGCACTGGTTCCCAGGATTCCTTGGGGGAAGCCTTGGTTATCAAAGTGCTATGAGAGTGCTTTAAATGCTGATGGGACCCAAGAGTCACCTCTGGATGGTGAGGTTGAGAGGCTTTAGAAAACTAGGTTGGCTAAGGGTGCATTTATTTATAAAAGTATTACAGGCATACCTCGGAAGTTGAACACCTTGCGAGTCGAACGTTTTGGCTCCTGTATGCCACAAACCCAAAAATGAGTGTTCCAGTTTGTTAACTCTCTTTGGAACCCAAACATCCAACGTGGGTTCTGTTGGTTCTGATTGGCTGCTGGAGCTTCATGCAGCCAAATGGAAGCCGCGCCTTGGTTTCGGACGTTTTGGAAGTCAAACGGACTTCCGGAATGGATTCCATTTGACTTCCGAGGTATGACTGTATTATCTTGCCCACTTGTGTAAAGGGAAATTAAAAATCAAAGAAATTAAACATCATAACTTATCTGAGCCCATGGGCCTTTCCATACAAAAATCCATACCAACCATTGCAAACATTCCTTTCAACCATTTGGAGTCATAAATCATTGTTGTTCCACTGCAATTCACCTAGATATCTCTACCAGTAGAACCAAGTCGGGGGGGGGGGACGAGACATCCCAGTAGTAGGTATACTCACCCCACCCAGCACCCACCCACTCAGAGTCCTCCTCAATTAACCATGCAGATCAGCTGAGGAGAGGGCTAATGCCCGTCTCCCAACTCCCTGTTGTGAGTGGGGTCTTGGGAGGGCCAGAAAAATGTTTGAAAGTTCTTTTCTGGTTTTCTGGCTGTGGGGGGTAGTCACCCTTGATACAAGGGATAACATAATGGGCCCCAGGAGGAGCCAACCATTGAAAGACTGAAAATATAAGGTTTCATTCTATTTCTGCCCTGCCCTTCCTCCCAAAGGAACACAGGGTAGCAAGGAACAAAGCGGTAAAATAATACGAAAGCTTTGTATTGCTTTGGGTAGACAGATCTTGCTTCCCAAGCATCAATATTGGAATTAACAAATTGTAATAATGTTGTTGTTATCCTGCTTTGACCATATATTAATGAGTGACTTCCTGCTGACATCATTGACAAAGGAACACAGCACCTGTAAAGTCCAAGTGGTAAGGGTGTTCATTACATCTGGAGTATATGAAGGGCAGACCAAATTGATTTTGTGGTCAGCTAGTTCTCCGATATAGTTTTTAAAAGGTGCATTTTTTGAGAGAGAGAGAAATAGAAATATGTGGATCAATCTTCAGATACATAAAGAGATTCCAATCCTCAAGCTACTCCGTGCAAGAGTAATCCCACTGAAATCCATTGCTGCACCTTTCCGTATGTAGTATAAAGATGAACAATGGCCTTCTCTGACCCCCAGCAGAAATCTGCACAATATGACACCCCAGGGGTTTTTTCCCCACCCACATACAACAGCTTGCAAGTACAAAGGCTAAGTGATCAAATTCTAGTAATGTGCAGCTTTATACATTCTTTCAGTGTTGTACAGAGAAAGAAAAGGAGGTGGGGGAAGTCCAGCTCTCCAATCGATAAACACTTTTGCTGGCCTACAACTTCTTCCAACTTTGCAGCACTCAATTACATTAAAAAACAGGGTATAAAACCGGGTTGTATTGACCGATATCTCAGATATTTATTACTAAATTATCCACCAGAGAGCATGATGACATTTCCAAATGCATTCTGCTTACAACCATAGCACCAAAGCACAAATCCATGCAGAAATTCTCCTTTGCAAGCCTCCCTGAAATGAATTCCAGAGGGGAAAAGAGGGGCAGGCTATTGCAACAATGAAGAGTTTTGTAGCACCTTAAAGACCAACAAATATATTGCACCATAAGCTTTCATAGGCTCTCTTTATCAGAGGACAGTAATAGGAGTCAATGGAAGACTAGCAAAAGCATCAAATCACAGGCAATCTTCTTTTAACTTGTAACAAGGACCTACACACTCATGAATTCATTGAATACATGGGATAAACCAGCTTTTTACTAGTTTGTAATGTTGCATTCTAGGATGTGTTTGCATTACTGTTTATTCTGGCTCCAGGGCTCTCCTACTGCTGGTGTTTTATTTGGGTGCACATGACGTTCGCCACAATCCATATCTATCCTGTAGTTTCTTGATAAGCCCTGGCCCTCTTTGGACTAGTGGGGGGGGGATATTCGCCGGAGGTGGGGGACCCCTCCAAGTGATGCACTGCAGCAGAATGTGCAGTTTGTGCATAGTATGAGGGTTGATCCACTTCAGAGCCTATTTTGCAGTTGGGTGTGGGAAGGGGAAACAGTTATGTTTTCAGCCAGGTGACACACTTTAAGCACCTTTCACAGTGATGGGTTGGTTCCAGGACCTGTTCGCTGGGCTGTAGGGTAGGATGGGGCCACCTCTGAAGCCCCATCTGCCTGCAGCTCTGGGGGCCCAGGATAATATGCACATAGCTGTTGAATTCTCTCAAAATTCGCAGGTGGGGTGGGGAATAGAAGAGTAGGACACAGAATGGTAAGTACCCTGAGTCAATTTTCAGGTGAGTAGTGATTCCAGAGACTTGCACACTGGGCTTTGCAACCTCATGATAATTATGGATAACGTTTCACCGTAACCTGTGCCACCCACTCCTAATTATGGGGCTTTGAGGGGGTGGCAGGGGAAGGAGTTGGGATTAAGACCCGTTTGACTCCCTGCTGATAGACTTGCCCAGTCACAACAGGCTTAGGGGTCTGATAGAGTATTGGAAGGACACATGGTCTCATTCCCTTTATGCAGGTTTTAAAGTTAGAAGTTCTTAAGTTCTATTGTTCTTAAGTAAGGTAAAGGTAAAGGGACCCCTGACCATTAGGTCCAGTCGTGACCGACTCTGGGGTTGCGGCACTCATCTCGCTTTATGGCCGAGAGAGCCGGCGTGCAGCTTCCAGGTCATGTGGCCAGCATGACTAAGCCGCTTCTGGCGAACCAGAGCAGCACACAGAAACGCCATTTACCTTCCCGCCGGAGTGGTACCTATTTATCTACTTGCACTTTGACATGCTTTCGAACTGCTAGGTTGGCAGGAGCAGAGACTGAGCAACGGGAGCTCACCCCGTCGCGGGGATTCGAACCGCCGACCTTCTGATTGGCAAGTCCTAGGCCACAGCGCCACCTGCATCCCTTATTGTTCTTAAGTAAGCTGTAATTAATAAAGTGTCCCTAGTTTACTATACTTCATGTCTTGCCTCTTTATTTCTGTTCTTCTAATACAATTGCAAGCTTTTAAATTTGCCATAAAGTTCCCAGTGCTTAATAACACTTTAAAAAAAAAAAAAAAAATTATTTTTTAAACAAAACATTAAATAACTCCCCAGACAAGCCTGTTTCAGATCCTGGATGGATGCAGTGAATCACTAAACCATGTATTGCTTTCAGTGATTAACATAAGAGATAACATTAACATAATAGAGATATTAAACTCTTGAAGCAGCAGAAGAAGGCAGAAGGATGAAAGTCTTCATTTTCTTGTATGTATGCATGAAATCAACAGTTTTTATTTTCAATCCCTTTCCTAATGATGTCCTATTCTAGTGGACAGGCTTGTGCCCCATCGTTTAAAAAGAACATTTTATTATTGCTATAAGTTAATCTACATTAAAAACAAACAAACAAAATGTTCCACGTTACTTTAAAAAAAATGGTTTCCTGTCAGGAGTTGCAAAGAACTGCTAAAGATGTATGCATGATCATGTGTTAGAAAATGGGTGTGCATGTAGCCCTCCCCATTCCTATGATGAGAACTTTGGTGTTGAAAGAAATGCTCAGGTTGTTGTTTTTAAAAAAACACTTCTTTGCTTATTTAACAATGAATTAAACATCAATCAATTCACATACATTAAAAAGAATACCTGCATACACCCTGAGTTTAACAAAATGTTATTTTAAACACATGGAGTCTCCCCATGCTGCTATTTGTACTGTACATTGTTTTAATACTGCAGCAGCTTTTAGCTCCTGGTTATTGTTTGCATTTTATAGTCAAAAATTCAATGTATCATGCATAAGGGTTTTTTCTCTCTCTCTTGTGAGCTGTTTGGGGGCTTTCACGGTGGGATAGAAATTACTAAATAAATAAATCTTAGCCAAAATGTAGTCCTACTTCTCTAATCTGAATAATCCATTTCATGTGGGGGTGGAATGTGTGTGTAATATGGCTCTGTTACATTTGGGCTTGGAGGTTAAAATCATCTTTGGAAAGCAAAGGATTTTCTTTGGTTGGAGATCCAAGTTCTTACTCACCGCCCATTAGCGCTTTGATGCATTCACCTGTAAGGGCTTTAGGGAAGGACTTCAGTTTGTAGGGGGTGCAATGGGAATTACGTTCCTGCTGGGGAAATAATAGCTTTCACTTCACAGGTGCTGATGGTTTGTTTGTTCTAACTTGAGCAAGGAAACCCTCTCTGGCTATAAAAGGATACACATTAAGGATATGTTCACATTGTTTTATTAAAATGCAGTAAGGTCACACACACACACACACACACACACACACGTGTTTCAAGCCACATTTATACATTGGTGTATACACCAGAGGGGGGGGGGGATCTTGCCATCCTTTTGCGACTATTTTCCAAAAGGTGACTGAGTCTCTCCTTCAAGAGGCCTCTATTAAAGGTGAGACACCTAAGCAAGGCGGCATTCATATGGGGGGGAGGGAGAGAAAGGTGGGGAGGGAAAGAATGAAAATGTGTAGCAGTTTGGGTATCAGAAAGAAAGTTTGTTGATGTTACTTAGGGATTCAGTGCCCTTCTCTCTCAGGAGAAATGATGTGAGGTGGTGGACAGAAGCAGCTCACAGAGTAGGGGAGAGCAGCTAACACCAGCTTCCTGTCAAGTGGGTGTCTGTTGCTTACTGGAAGGGAGAGTGGAAGGTGATGGGAGGTTGGTGTCATGCAAATGCAATAGCAGAACCAGTCTGTTGATCACACTAGTGTGTCTGCACCATGCCAACCTCCCAACCAACTAGCACCTCTCACTTGCAGTAAGCTACAGTAGCCTATATGCCAGAATGCTAGCACAGCAACTCTGCCCCACTTGGTAAACTCCTGGTAGTGAAATCTGCATTAATTCTGCCATCCACTACTGGCACCGTGGCCCTCATGAGGTTGCCCAGAAGAAAATACAGCTCTCCGCCTGAAAAAGGTTTCTCCTTCTCCTTCTCTCCCTCTCCCGGTGAAACTTTGGTTGTGTTTATTGTCTTGCTATTTATTAAAGGTCAGCAACAGATCAGACCTCCAGACAAGCCTAATGTCTTGAGTAAAATGAGTCCCGAGTTGACAGGTAAACTGTTTTATGCCTTTTTACTCAATTTTCCTGACTCCAGCCTGGCCCAGAGACCATGTAGAGCAAAGACAGCTTTGCTTGTCAAACCCAATAAAGCAAATCAGTGTGCTATCAATAGGATGGAAAATGACTCTCTTTCCAAAACAGTGGACTGCGGGTCCCAAGAGCTATGATTTACCAAGTTAAACAATCCCCCTTGAATGTTGAGTGAAAGAACAAACGCTTAACATAATGATATCCTCCCCCCCGCTTACTTTTTAAAATTGCTTATGACAGCTGTAAACATCGCAATACTGGGTGGGGTGGAAGAATTCAAATGAATTGCTTTTGGAAGATTGAGATTGTCTCTTTTGTTTCTCAGGTGCAAGTTAATGCTTGAAAGTTGCAGAGGGAACTTAATATATAATATAATTTACTTGGTCATTACCTTCTCCTCACAAATCCTCGATGCAAACTTCCAGAAATGTGCAAGAAGGGCCTCAATCTTTTCTTTTTAAAAAATACAAGTGGGACTTGTAACTAGGGATGGTTTGCATTTAAAGGTGAACATAACTAATTTGCACTTTCCAAAATAATACACAAACTGAAATATACCACCCTTCAAAATTCATGTTTCTTTGAATTTTGCAGTGCAGCCGTCTCACCAAGTACCGTAATATGTACAAAAATGCATCTACTAGGATAAAGTGTGCATAAGAATGGAAATATTAGTAAGCCTAACATACAAAGATGCATTATGCTGCATCTTGTATTGCTGTAGCCTGCCCTGGGGCCTTTAGGTGAAGGGTGGGTAATCAATCTAAATTACTAAATGTGTGTATTAGAATTAATTTGCACTCCAATGGTGATAAATTTTCTTGAGGGCTTTAAACACACACACACCACACACAATGTGGAAATATTGAGAACTGAATTTAAACCTGGAAGAGGCCTCCAAGGAAAATCTGAAAGCATACGCCAGTTCCTGAGAGAGAATAGTCCTTCAGGTTCACTTTGTCCCACAGAACACAATGAGAATGATTGAGAACGGAAGCAACACATGCAGCCTCATTGCACCTGAATGTTGCCAACCTAGCGCCCATCTCCTATTGCAATTGTCAAATCCTGACTCTTATTTATTTATTTTTTTGGTATTTAATATATTTGTAGTCCACCTATTATTCAAGGGTCCCAGGGAGGCATATAATAAACTTCAAAACCACATTTAATAAATAAATAAAAGCAATACTTCATAGATAACACAGGCAGAAAAAGCAAAATAAATCAATCAATCACCATGCACTTCCTTCTTCCCCAAAGGCCTGGGCAAAGAGGTGCAAGTCTTTGCCTGTCATTAGAATGAACACAGTGTAGGGGCAATTGCAGAACTCAGAGGGAGAGCTATTGAAAAGCTGCAGGTGCACAACACAGGAAGTCTTCTTCCACGGGGGCCCTGCACATGAACCTTGCTCAGTAAGGAGACCGCCGACTGGGCTTCCTTTAACAAACTTGAGACTTCTGAAGAGTGTGCCAAGGACAGAGAACATTGGGAATGTCTATTATAATACACATATTCTTCCGGACCTCTCCCTCCCTCCACATTTTTCAAAACTGACTTTTAAGCATTATTGAATTCTGTAAACTGCAATTATCAGCCCAGCTAATCTATAGCAACACGGCTATCCCCAGGCCATCCCATCATCTTCATGAAGCCACAAATCTCAATTATTAAGTTAACTGAGAAGCCAAAACAATGATCTAGAGCTGAAGTCAGGATGTCAGGGCAACAACTGCAGTTATCACAGCTGGAGGCTGAAGTGCTTAGCCAACAGTCAGTTCAGCCCCATTAGCTGCCCACATGCAGCCACTCAAGAGAAGGGACGTTATCAAGGTTAGCAAGTTCCTTCTTCTCTGCACATACACACGAAACACACACACACACACACACACACAGAAAACACAAAGAAGAAACTCAGTGCAAAATGTGATAAGAGGACAAGAGTAGAGAAGCCAGATTCAAGGTTTCAGCCACTTAAGCTGAACGAACAATACATTTTAAAAATTTGCTCAGAAATAAATATGTAAGGTTGTAAGAGAGGGTGGGAAGCCTCAAAAGAAAGGGACATTAAAAACAATTTAAATAAGTGCTCACTCAGTGTTCTAGAAAAAGGGGAAGAAAAAGCATACTGCTCCTCTCTTTCATGTACAATCTTTATGTAAATTAAAAATAATCACTTTGTGAGTGACCTTTTTAACATGGCCTGAGGGAGGAGGGGACTGGTTTATTAGCTCAGAAGTTAAAGGAGGGGAGTAAGGGAGGGGATGTCCTTTTGAACGTGTGATTTCTCAATGCCTTTAGCTTTTTTTGTGAAAAAGTCTGTTTAAATGTCAGAAGTGTGTGTTTTGATCCTGGGAGAGAAAATTGTGCTCATCTAACTAGGGCCATCTCACCCAGGTATCCTCTGGTGGGCCCCTTCATGTGCTAATGAGTTGTGGTGGGCTTGCCTGGTTCTTCTTCTTCTTTGGCAATCACCTGTAACCGAGTAAGATTGTCTTCCATAAACACAGTTTTAACAATGAGTTCGTAAGTGATTGTGGAGGCCAGTTCTGGATACACACGTCCTTCCACAGTGCGGACATTGGTTTCTGGGTGGGAGTTAATCACGGTGTGGATTTGCCAAGCATGCCTTCCTCCTAGCACGTTTCTGCCTTGCGTCCTGAGTTCGAGTGTCTTTAAAGCCCATAACACCTTTGGTAAAAGCTGTTCTCCAACTGGAGCGCTCAAAGGCCAGTGTTTCCCAGTTGTCAGTGTTTATACTACTTTTTTAAAGATTTGCCTTGAGACAGTCTTTAAACCTCTTTTGTTGACCACCAGCATTACACTTTCCATTTTTAAGTTTGGAATATCATAGTTGCTTTGGAAGATGATCATTAGGCATCTGCACAACATGACCAGTCCAACAAAGTTGATATTGAAGAATCATTGCTTCAACACTGGTGATATTTGCTTCTTCCAGTATACTGATATTAGTTCGCCTGTCTTCCCAAGTGATGTGTAAAATTTTTCAGAGACATCGTTGATGGAATCTTTTGAGGAGTTGGAGATGGCGTTTATAAGTGGTCCATGTGGTCAGTGGGTAGGTGGCATCTCTAGCTACCCTTTAAATTGTTCTTTGCTTCCTGGCCAAGAGTGCCAGCTGCACACTTTTCCAGACAATTACCGTATAGCTCAGGCACTGTGACTCATGTTCTGGTAACTTCATGTTCAGACTATTGCAATGTGTTCTATGTGGGGCTTCCCTTACAGCTGGTCGGAAGGCTGACTAGATCAGGGTCCCTTCCAACTCTGCACAGAGATGCTGGGGGTCAAATCTGGGACGTTCTGCATGCAAATCAGGTGCTCTGCCAGCTTCCAGCTTCTACCTCTCCCACACATACAACTCTCAACTCTGGCCTTTGTCTTTCTAACTACCAGCAAGCTAAGGGAGGACCCCTCACCCATTTATGTCTGTCACAGGGACACTTCCTTTATTACCTTAATGGTTTGTTCTTAGAGGATCATTACCAATAAACTTGTATGGCTATATTAAGAATTTGAATCTTTGCTTAGATTTTAGCACCTTAGATTCTGGAATTAGAAGGGTCTCAGCCTACCCCCCACCCAAAACTTGTGATATGGACATTGGTCCATATAGCTCAGTATTGTCCGCAGTGAGTGGCAGTGAATTTCTTGAGTCCTTCCCAGACCTATCTGGAAATGTTGGGGATTGAACCTGGGACATTTCAGATGCAAAACAGCAAAATGAAATCAGAAGTTAAAGCTTCCAAGCTCCTGCACCTGAGGAGCACAGGGATTTCCTCAGCTGGTGGGGGTCAGTGACAAGTCATTCAGTAAACCATAGTTTATTGTTATGTCCAAAGGCAGTCATTGTTTGAGCCCATCGTCTCCATTATTTGCCATTTTCCTATCCATTTTATTAGCCAGCCCATTATTTCATTGCAATACCCAACACAAAAAAATGCAGCATAATTAAAGAAAACATTGTCATTTCAAAGTCATGTTCCTTACCGTTTCATAATTAAGGAACAGGTCTTCTCCCACTGATTCTTTTCCATGTAGGTTTCCGATGTTGCTGAGGCTCCACTATTAAAATTTATAAGATTCTTATACAAATGAGATGCTTGGTGTGAACAGTAAGTGGGTTTGTGTCCTTGGCTTTAATGAATTTGTCCTGTTATTAAGCAATTAGCACATTACTAATTAAACATACAATGCTAGAGTAGTAAGCCTTATTCAGGTTCTTACCAAAGCAAGGGAAGCGGTGAATTCAGTGTGCAAGTATGCAGCAAAAGCACTCCTGGGATTTTCTGCAATGTATGGCACATTTTAAAAGCTTTTAACAAGCTCTTACTCTTCATCCAAATACATTTTTAGTGACTGAAAGCTTCAAGAGCCTTGGAGCAAATATTAAATTATCATTAGGATTAGTTACAGAATCCATCTCAAAAAGGATCCCACCCAGATTTTACAGTTCCATGTTGCTGTCTGAGTGGGAACCTTGTAGGGACATATCCCTTTCAGGGTTGGATTCTGGCGTGGATTCTGATGATGGCCAGGTTGCTCACTGGGGCAATTGTGTTGAGCATATAACCCCAATCCTGGCCCAACTGTACTGGCTGCCAGTTAATTTCTGGATCCAGATCATAGTGGTGCTGCTGACCTATATAAACAGTTATATAAACAGCTCAGGATCTCAATACCTTAAGGACCATCTCTACCCTACAAACTGACTCATACTCTTGCCATTCAAGGCCCTTCTCTCCCCCCAAGAGGTTTGGAAGGTGGCAACACCAGAATGGGCCTTTTCTGTGGTGGCTCCCCATTTGTGGAATGCTCTCCCTAGGGAGGACTGCCTAGGGAGGAGGTCATTACATGTCTTTAGGTGCCAGACGATCCTCCCTGGGAAGAGCATTCCACATTCCATTATTACATGTCTTTACCCAGGCCTTTGGCCATTAAACAATCTATTGCCTTTTAAAAATGGGAGGGACGGTTATTTTAATTGTTGCTGTGATTGTTTTATTGTATTATTATTATTATTATTATTATTATTATTATTATTATTATGCAATGTAGATTAGGTTTTTAATGTTGTATCCTGGGATCTTCAGATACAGGGCAGTATACAAATTGAAAAATAAAATAAAATAAAATGTGTAGCATTTAAATGCAGCTTTTCACAGATTCTTTCAAAAAGGTCACACGAAATGGGTACCACCAAAAATTAAACAAGATGCAAGTAGGTTATTCTGCCCACTGTAACTTGCATTATCATGCTTCCAATTTATTTCCACCTGAAATATCTGAATTAATCCACTTTGTATAATTTGACTAATCATCAGCATTTGGAATTAGCAGCAGCTGCACAGATATCCACCCTTCAAATAAAGGCAAAAAAAGAGGGAATAAACCCATGCTCCTTTGGTTGACAGCAAGGACGGTAGCATGAGTTTTGTTTTTGTTTTTATTATAAGCAAGCATTGAACCTAAAGACTTAAAGAGAAGGGAGAAGGAACAAGGTTTGTAGGAGGGAAGAACAAGTATAATTTTGCAAATATCTAAAGGGCATAATAACAATGTTGTGAACGAGCATAATGAAGTGTTAACATAAAAAAAGTCTCTGCCAATAATGATGCACTTTGATAAGTGGGAAATGTACTTGTCTGCACTCCATCATTACTTCTTCAATCACAGTCACACTTAAACCTTGAGGGACAATTCCATTTATGAATTGTTACAGTGGTGCAGCCAATCATTAGTAGCATTGTGAACTGTTATGTTCAGAGCTACAGTGTTATGCAGCTTGGATGATGAGAGGCACATCCTTTGCATTAGCAGCGAGGGCTTATTTAGGGGAAGGGCCATAGCTCAGTAGTAAAACATCTGCTGAGTGTCTACAGAAGGTCCTAGGTTCAATCTCCAGCATCTCCAGGTAGGGCTGGGGAAGACTCATTGTGCAAAATAATGGAGAACCACTGTCAGTCAGCATGGACAGTGGGGAAAGGAGGAGGAGGAGGAGGAGGAGGAGGAGGAGGAGCAGCAGCAGCAGCATGGACCTGTGCCTAGAAAACACGGAGCAAAAGGTAAGCATGGATGAGCCCTCAGAATAAGACAGCTTCCTATGTTGCTATAGGGACGTGGGTGGCGTTGTGGGTTAAACCACAGAGCCTAGGACTTGCCGATCAGAAGGTTGGCGGTTCGAATCCCCACGACGGGGTGAGCTCCCGTTGCTCGGTCCCTGCTCCTGCCAACCTAGCAGTTCAAAAGCACGTCAAAGTGCAAGTAGATAAATAGGTACCGCTCCGGTGGGAAGGTAAACGGCATTTCCGTGCGCTGCTCTGGTTCGCCAGAAGTGGCTTAGTCATGCTGGCCACATGACCCAGAAGCTGTCTGTGGACAAACGCCAGCTCCCTTGGCCAATAAAGCGAGATGAGCGCCGCAACCCCAGAGTCGGTCACAGCTGGACCTAATGGTCAGGGGTCCCTTTACCCTTTACCTTTACCTTTACCTATGTTGCTATCTTGGGAAAGGAAGCACAGGAAGGAGACCAAAGTTCTCTTATTCACTGGGGAAGAACATCAAAGCAATGGGAAGAGTACTCTGACACAAATCCATCAGCCAGAGAAGAAGAAGCTGCAAGGACCTATATTATTATGTACAATACCCTATTCTTCCTCCAAGGGAGATCAAGGTGGTGAATGGGCTTCCTGCTGCCAATCTGCTTTGCAAACAGGAAACCCCAGTTTCAATCCCTGGCATCCCCAGGTAGTGCTGAAACACCACAGACAGCTGCTGCCACTCAGTGTAGACAATGTTGAGTTAGATGGTCCCATGGCACCTTCCAATGTTGTTCCCAAGTTAGAAGAGATGGAATTCAAAGTTGTATGAAATTGCCCAAGTCATGGTTAAGTGGCTCTCACATTCCTTTGGAGGAAGGACCAGACCTGCTCAACTGGTGATACACCAAGCCCAGCACCTAGTCCCACAGTCAGGTAATTTGCCAGGTGAGAGTTAACGCTGCCTGATTTAGTCTACAGTTAGCTGTGGTTTGTACAGTGGTTTGAAAGGTGGAATTTGGGTAGTTTTCCATCAAAATGCAAACAAAATCTTATCCCCCCCCCCGCCCCAAGCATGTTACCATGCATCATTTTATAAACCTATATCAAGTCTCCCACAACATCCTTGGTAATCACCTCCCCACCCCCAAACCAAAATAAAAACATTTTAAAAGCAATGTTGGAAATCACATGGAGTGCTGCTCAGGAACTGAAGACACCCCTAGGAAGATAGCAGTCTCCCTTTTGCAGTTGCTGGGCAAGACTGATAAAGGTAAGCTAACTATTCTTCAGGGAAGCAATGCTGCCATTAGGGATTATATAACTGAGCAGTCCCTCATAAGTTTCCAGATAACCCCACAGTTCCCTGGAAGAACACAGTTTGAATGTGACACCATTCTTCCACGATGTTATTGATCTATAATAAAGCCAACAGAACAAAGACCAATGTCCTGGTAGGCTTGGATCCTAAGGGAAATAATGGATGCAATGGCAGCTATCCAAAAGAAGCAGTTGTGTGTGCACCCGAGTATGTACACTTTAAAAGGCTGGTAATGGCCAAACCCAGGATGAGCTATCAGAGCCATTTCACAAACTTCACAGCACTAGATTGGGTCGCTCAGCAAAGTCAAAAGGCAGGAAGCTCAAGATGGGGGTGGGGGGGGAATAGTTATTCTTGCCACAATGCATAAACTGATTTGTGGAATTTGCAAGCTCAGTATGTGCAACTGGATAAACTCACAGGGCAGCTTAAATCTATCACTGTCTACAAGATACAGTTGCTAAATGGAACTCCCTCCACCTTCGGGGCATGGTGTGTTCAACATACTTTAATATATACCTCTACAATTCCAGGTCTCCCCAACATCCCAGACTGTTGACTGGACACTCTCTCTCTCTCTCTCTCTCTCTCTGTCTGTCTGTCTGTCTCACTCCCTTCCCCACAATCATCCATGGGCTCAGTGCTATTTTTCTGAGAGTACTCAAGGGTATACAGTACTGGCACCATTTTTCAAGAAGAAAAGCACTCTGTGGGTTTGTACCCATCCCCAAACAAGACAACCTATGTCTGTCAGCTGTGTTGCTGCTGCATTTATGATTAAGGTTATAATAAGGTGGGTTACAATTAAGGTATTGTCATTCAAAACTGATTGAGATTTGGACTCATTATGGAGTCAGGAGCAAAAGGATTCCTTTTCCTAAATAAAGGGATAGTGTTCAACTGGTGGAAGGGAAAGCCATTATGGTGCCCTCCAGATGTTGCCAGACTACAACTCCCAACATCACTGACCACTGTTCATGCTGGCTGGAGCTGATGGGAGTGGTGGTCTAACAAAGTCTGGTAGGAACCATGTTGGCTACCCCCTCTTTTGATGAGCAGATTTAGAAATCTGGAAAGGCCCAAGAGATTCAAGGAGCATAGTATCTAACACAAGCAGTACCAGAATTATGTATAAGCTAAACAAGCTATAGCATAGGGCCCCACTCTCTTGGGGGCCCCCCCAAAAAATTAAAAAAACTAACAAACTGGATGTATATTTCCAAAATATAAGATAAAAAACAAATAAAATAAAACCTACATACAGCAACAATGTTTTGTGTTGTGTAGGCTAGCCTGCTCCCTAAAATATCACTGGTTTCTATATATAGGGTGTCTACTTGTTTCCTGCTTGGCAGGGGGTTGGACTCGATGGCCCTTGTGGTCTCTTCCAACTCTATGATTCTATGATTCTATTCTATGATTCTACATTATGCATGTGCAAATGGCTTTAGATACCTATTCGGTCCATAAATTACCATACAGCATATATTCATCACAAAAAACAGTGACAATTTGTTGTTGACAAAGGACAGCTGGACATATAAAGGGCCCCATTACCTTCAGTAGCTTAGGGCCTCATCAAACCTAAATCCGGCCCTGAAATCAAGGCACAGTAGTTGATGATATAATATGATACAACTCAACATAGGAAGAACCTTCTGGTGGGAAGAGCTGTTGTACAGTGGAATGCACTACCTTGGAATGTGGTGGGCTCTCTTTAAACAAAGGTTAGATGGCCATCTGTTGAAGATTCTTGTGCTGTGAGTCCTGCAATGCAGGAGGGGGCTGGACTATATTACCATTGGGGTCACTTCCAACTCTACATTTGTATGACTCTGCTGCGCACATCATTTATACCCCACCCCATTAATGCACATAATTCAAACCACAAGAAGAGAAGGTGTGAGCAAGGGAGGAGGCAATTGTATGATGCATTAACGGGCATCATGCTTGCAATTGTGAACATATGAATGTACAACTCCCCCCCCCCTTTAAGTGTAGGAAGGAAAAATGTTTTTTAGTGAGATTCCCTCTATAAATTATTTATCCGAGCTCATATTTAATTAAAGGCTCTGGTGACAATTCCCAATATTTTTTGTATTCACAGAAAACCAGCATTTATGTAGATAATGGTGCATTAATATTTATGAAGTGTAGGTTTATTATAAATACAGGAAAATTGCTAATTGGCACTGGAATGACATATTATACTTCCAAAACATATAAATTATTAACAGTAATGGCATGTTTTCATTTAAATTCAACAGCTCCATATGTATACTATCTGCTTTATATATTTTACTATTCATTAGTTGAATTATATAGAGGTAATAAAATACATACTTACTAGAGATAGGTACTTTACATTGTATAAGCTAGTATTTCTAATAACTAGCAAAGATTGGTGCTATCATAAACACAGGCCACCTCTCATGCCATATGACTGCAAGAAAAGCAATAATACAATTGTTTGGTAAAACCAAGGGCCAGTCCAGATGACCAACCACAGCTAGGCTTGGGGGTCACATGACCCCTCATATACTTAAGAGCACGTCTACAAACCATAGGTAAGATTAAGCATGGTTTTTTGTGTTCACATTCATTACAAAATCAAGCCATTGTAATCCATGACTATTCCTCTTTTTAGACCCCTGCCCAGCTAATTTTATTTCATTTCTTATTTTTTACCAGGGATAGTCCCTGATTTTGGGTATCTGTCCTGGTAGATCTTTGTCCCTCATTTACCTTTGGGGAATATCTGGGGATATTATGAGGAGAAAGTTTTTGTTGTCATTGTTATTATTATTGTCGTCGTTATTTGTTTGCTACCATTCCTTAAACGGAGCCCAACATCTAATGGCTAACAATGTCTAGCTATCTTTAATTTTGTTGTTGCTGTTATAGTTCTAACTGCCTATCTATCTGGTAAATGTTGCTGAAAATATTTAAGTTGGAGCTATTATTTTATAATGAGTACCAACCCAACAGAGTCATTGTACTGTTTAGAATTCTGTTTAATTGTCCTTAGTTTTTAATTAAAGATACACTTATGGTCAAAGTATCAGAAGCCAGTGCAATGTAAGTTATCACAGAGCAAATGAATATACAACACATGGCTGGGGGTTGGCTTTTAATCAATGTGCAATATTTGTGTGTGCTGCAGGGGTATCTCAAAGAACTACTGTTTTATTTGTTGTCTTTATATCCCATCATTCATAAATGGATGATTCTAGGGCAAGCTGCAAAATACAACCCTCATAAAGCAATTAGTAAAATATTAACCAAAAAAAATCAGTTAAAGAAAATGCTATCACTTACAATATACAGCGCACCGATACAAAATACAGCAGTAGATAAGGCTAGTTTAAATCAAATCCAGTCCCCACAAAAGCCCTGGAGATATTCTTTTTACCTGTTTCAGAAACAGATGGAATGGTTAATCCTCTATTCAGGAATAACCAAAGCTAATTTGCAGGGTTTATGACAGATTGCAGAGTATTTTGAGATTAGGAATTTCTCCCTGAGTGCATCTGATCCCTGTCCTTTCAAAGCAAACTCAGAATAATAATGGCATTAGGCATTTTCAGATTTTGTCTGATCAAGCTGTAGCTTGATATCCCTTACCAGCCATAATTGATATACTATTAATAGAAAACATTATGTGCTGAAGGAACCCAACTTTTGATAGTTCTCTCTAACATGGACAGCAACTCAGTCTATTTAGATGCAGGTTCCTCCAAAGTTTCACTGTGTGAAGTGTTCCTTAACAATGATTTAGGCTGCACTGCTAGGTAGGTAGCTATGTGTTACCGAAGCTGAACTGGAGAACTGAGAAATAGCTTTGCAAGTTTATTTGCTTTCAAATGTACCCAAGATATTTTGTTCTCTATAAGTTGGAATTTATTTAAGTTCATGCAATATATCTAGTACATTTTCTTGTACTATGGGTAGTTCCATCCATTTCATTCCCCCAAGTGATGACCAGGGATGTCAGAGAATTTCAACAAAAACAGAAACAGGAGTGGAAATTGCTGATGATCAAGTATTTGTTCCAAGTCCGGAAAAAAAAAAAAATATCCAGCGAATATTACCCGTATTTGCTGCAGTTGTTACTTTTAGTCCACAAAGCATACATAATTGATTGCATCCTCCCAACTTAATGGGGTGGAATGAAGTCATGACAATGTAACATACACAATTAATTTCAAAATTTAAGTTGGATAATTTTGCAACGGCAGACAGTGAGATGAATAATGTGGTTTCTGGTGAAGATGAACTACAGTGAAACAGAAACAGTGTTGCATGTGACAAATACCAGATGGAATGGAAAACTGTGCCTTATTACACACTGAGTGACAACTCATGAGATTGTACAGGATGCTGTGGAGAACACTCAGGGCTGGTCGACACATGCAGTTGAATGAAGTCCTAAAGACAGAGCAGACTGTGCCAGTTCATGCTCACCAGGTCTTTGTTTGCTGTGTTATTTCAAAAATATTCAAAACACCAGTAACAAAGATTCTAGCCTAGCACACTAGACAACATTTTCTATTTGCAGAGCATCTTATGTAAGCGACTATTCAAAAAATGCGACCACAAATCTGTGGTACAGTCTATTCTACAACTTCAGAACTCTATCACCTCAGTCTGTTTGCATGTGTAGACCAGAATATTGATGATTACCCTAGAGTTGCACCCATCAAATAGTCACGAAATCATTTCTGCCCTGCTTTTCAGCCTTTAAAGAGGGCCCCAAGGTTCATGAAGGATAAGACTATCCATGACTACGAGTCATAGTTGCTATTTAGTAACTCCAGTATCAACAAAGGTGGTTCTGAATACCAGTTGGTGGAATCAGGAGTGGAAGAAGGTTACTGCACACAGCTCTCAGTTTTGAGTTTCCTGTACATACCCGAGAAGCAGAATGAGCTAGGCCTTGGGTCTGATCCAGCAGAGTTCTTCTTACATTAGCCCTGCTAGGAGTTTCCAATGTCTCAGTGTGTGGGTGGGAAAATACATAATGATGGTAGGTCAAATATTCATTTTCCACTGTGATCATAATGCTGTTGAGCATGATAGACTATTGCATTTGTGATGAGCAATGACGTGGGTTGGAATTATATGATATATTGATTACAATATATATGTTTGTCTCTCATGCCCTACAGTAGCAACCATAAATATAACCAAATAAACAGCTTAAATATGTTCAGTATTTATATGCTGAACAATTCATTATATAGATCAGTAGTTTCTAAATGAGCATCTAAAATAAAATTCCTACTCATATTAACTTTGAACATCACTTGAACAGAAGGGCTTTTTGCAGAAATCAATACATATTGATTGCTAGTGAATTGCTTCAGAAAGCCGCCATTTGTCTTCCTGGTGCCCATTTTTATTTTTTTTCCATTTTACATCTGGTTGGTCTCCTAACTCCTCATTTGGACTCCTTGCACAGCTGACACAGAAGCAAACTTTTCCCTACTCCCTCTTTCTGAACTCTTATTTGCCTTTCAGCTTCTTCTGTCTTCTTCCTCATCTTTCCCAAATGGGGAAAAAAGGAAGACTGGATTTTCAAATAATTCCCCAGAGGATAAAAACTGTAACAATGGGTACATAATTAAATCATTAGTAGCTTCTTTTTCTTTCCAATAGTTTTGTACCTATAACCCAAAGAGAATATGCAACTGGAATCTTTTTCAAAACTTTTTGAGTTTTCGTTCTAATTTTAGTTATAATTATTCTACTCCATCTGTTCTTCAATAATTATTCCATTGTTTATTCTTATAATGAAAACATTTTAATAATCTACTTTTCAATGGGTACCATTGTGAAAAACTTTTATTTGCTAGCGTTAGCCTCAGTAACTGGACTGCACACAGCTGTCTGTACGTTTTATTAGGCATACTGCTAAAGTAAGTGCTAATAGCTTCATGCTCTCTCTCTCTCTTTTGAAAAATATATATATATATATATATTGCTCTGTTAATCAGATTTTCTGATATCTAGGATGGATGTTTTCACAGTAAGCAAAAACTGGCCTTCTACCAATCTACAGCCAGCTGATAGTAGCAAAAAGTTTAATGATGATCGTAACTGCTCAACCTGTGCCAACAGGGCATAAATTACACTGGAATAAACTCCACTTATTTTTAAAGGGGGGAAATGCTATTGTATGCTATTCTTTTTCAATGGTAGACTAAGGACACAAACCCTTTAACAGTTCATTTCTTGCTGTAAGAGTTGTAACAATGTGGTGTGCATGTGTATACATGCAGTATATTGGTTTATCTTAAATAAATACCAACTTTTAAGGATGCATTTCCCCCCCCCCCCTTTGGGAATACACGACCAAACAACAATGACATGAAATGAAACGAAACAAAAACAAATGCACAGAATATATTTCAGAAATGCTGAAGGTTGGAGAGAGGATAAAGCAAAGGTAGTTGCAAAGTCAATTATTAGTTTCCCATTTCAACTTCATTGCTCTCCACAAAGCAGCACAATCTACGTAAAGATCTAAAGATAATTTCACCTATCAAACTTGGGTGCAATATTGAGATTACCACTTACAGGAAACTGGTGGAGGGAGGAGAGCAAGAATAATGGATGGGAAGTTCAAGGGGCCAAATGGGGTTGTCCAAGCCTCTATCTAACTCTTGCAACACTGTCCAGGCCACATCCCTCACTTGCTCTGCTTTGAACCCTTCTTGAGTGTTTGTGCCTAGTTGGAATGTTTCCGTGAACTAGTCCACATTATACATTTAAAGCACAATTGTAACCCTTTAAACAGTCACAACTCCCCAAAAGCATTATGGGAGCCGTCCTTTGTTAAGGATTCTGAGCAGGGATGCCAACTTGAATAAAATATTAGGTAATCCCCACCCTGTATAATTGATCACATGACACGGCACATTCACCTCAGAGAGCTACAATTCCTGAAGTGGTTTAACAGTAAGTCTCTTTTCACTAGGAACTCTGGAAATTGTAGCTCTGGGAGGGGAATAGGGTCCTTTAAACCAGGCATGGCCAAACTTGGCCCTCTAGATGTTTTGGGACTACAATCCCCATCATACCTGACCACTGGTCCTGTTAGCTAGGGATGATGGGAGTCGTAGTCCCAAAACATCTGGAGGGCCAAGTTTGGTCATGCCTGTTTTAACCACTCTTAACAAACTACAGCTCCCATAAGTCTTTGGGGGAAGCTATAACTGTTTGCAGTGTTTAAACATATGCTGTGAATGTGGCCCTAAAGCACCTTCCTTGTCTGGATGGAGGATAGAGAGGGATGTGTAGAAACTAGACTATAATACAAAGGTCAAATTTACAACTGGCTACTTTTGCTGGTGTCATGATCAACACTGGAGGACTGCATCCCTTGTTTAAACAAACTGGGTTGATGCCCAATTCTGAAAGAGCTGAGGAAAGTTGGGTCATGCCAGCACATAAATTGAAAAACCATTGATAGGAACTCATAAAATTATTTGGATGATGGGTTTCTGCTTTTTTTTTAAAAAAAAAAAGTCTACACTGATGGGCAGCTATTAATTTGATCTTCTTTACAACTTCTTACAACTTTTAAACTTTACAAGTTTAAAAAATAAAAAACAAATACTGAAAAATACATAAAATACATTTTATTTTTTATTTTAAAATAATATTTATTAGTTTTAAATCTTACAAAAAAAGAAGAAAAGAAGAAGAAAAGAAAAAAGAGAAGAAAAAAGGCAAAAGAAATAAAATACAATACAATATACAATGCACAACACAACATTAACACATTAAACTAAACATAAAAAATTAAAAAACATACATCATACCGTTTCAATGCCCTATCTTTCATTCCCTCGTTTCATCGACCTCCTCTCACCTCCCTTTTAGTATTCCACTTCTATTAATTATTTCAGCAATTCCTTTCCCTCTTTCTCTATTTTCTGTCATATAATTAACTTAACTTATTTTAACCTTATCTTCCATTAATACCATAATACTTATTTATACTTAACTCCTTATAACATTTCTACTAAAGCCATATAATTTCATTCCAACATTTTTCTAACACTCATTAATTTTACAATATTTCTATAAATAAACTTTAAACTTTTTTCAATCTTCTTCCACCGTCTCTTCTCCCTGGTCTCGGATTCTGCCAGTCCTTTCCGTCTATTCCATATGGTCCATCAACCTGGTGATCTTCTGTCCGAGGCTCTTAACTCTTTTCCAAGTCCCTTCTGCAGATCTTCTTCATATTTATACAAGCACTTTACTTTGTCTTCTGTTGATCTTGTTCTTAATTTCCTTCCTTTGATGCCGAGGAGTAGATCTCGGGGAGGCTCCAACCTAGCAATATTTTTATTCTTTCTCGACAGGTCAGCCAAATCTCCATAATTAGCACTAAAGTCCAAAAGATGTTTCAGGACGTGTTTCAAAATCCCTCCAAAACTGAAAGTCCCCACAACTCCAATCTCCTCCTGGCCCAAGTCCAAATCCCAAAGGTCAGTACATCCCTGCATGAGGGAATCTATCCAACGTTCCTTCTCAAATCCAAGCAGGGTTCCAATCCTCAAAATCTGACTTTCTCTAAATTCAGTCACAGAAGACAACAACTTATATTCATCAAATTGCCTCTGTAAGACTGGGACTCTCTCCACTTGTATTACTTTAGGTTCAACAACAACTTTCTCCCTTGCCTTCTCAACAATTTGCCATGTCAAAGTAGATTCCTGAAACAATTCCTGAATAGTTTCTGTATAGATGTTCACTTTTTGTCCCAAATTAGTCACTTTTTGTCCCAAATTGTCAATTTTGATAGTCATCACATCCGTCTTCTTATGAAGCTGTTCCAATGAGGCACTTATCTTGCATAATGCAATCACCAAGGCTTCTTCTGTCGACATTCTTACCAATCCAAGGTCAATCCCTGGTTCTCACAGTTTTTTGTCTCTGCAGCTGGTAATCCCCCCAGCTCCACTCCTGTAACAGTTTCAAAGGCTCCCTCTAGAGGGAAACAATTTCTATTTGTATCAATCCTTTTAAACACAGTTCAAGCAACAAAATTAGTTTCAATTTTCAGTTACTTTTACTCCTTTTTAAACGCAGAAGGAAACAATGGAAACAATATATTTCTCTTATTTAGCTATCTGTCCACATACGTTTTATTCACAGTCAATGAACGTCAGTCTTACTAGCAGCCCTTTTCCAGGTTCGAAGCGGTGGTAATTTATCTTTCTTCGCTCTCTCTCCTGCAGGCTTACACGATCCAAAATTTCCCCCCTCTTCTCCTGCTTTCAAGGGGGGGGGTTAATAATTTTAACCGATGGAGGTTTAATCCTTTACAGAAGAGTTTCCAAGACTTTAGCTTGCAGCCTCTTTGCTTCAGTCTATTTACAAAAGGGGAAGGCGGACTTCCTGTGTTAAACCTCCCCTTTTCAGTGCCAAATTAAGACATTTAAAAATCCAATTTTTCGTTCTACTCACGGGTAGTTGTTTTAAGATCGAATTGTCCACAGGAAAAAGTCAGCGCTCTCCGACAACAGCTATGCGGCTTCACTCCGTGAAAGAAGCAGTCAATTCGAAGCACCGCGCCACTCACCCCACGTCACTCCGGATCCCCAAAACCGGGTTTCCCCGCGAGTAGGGGAGGCGCAAAAGATGCCAGCCGAATCCCACATCCACAGGCTTCTCCCGCCTGTGATTTTTAGTGGGTCCCCGCCTTCGCCGTGGCGGCCAGACCCTAATTTCCACGAAGCAAATTCCTCCCGATCAGAGGAATTCAGCCATTGCTGGAGGCGCCAACCCGGAAGTCCCATAAAATACATTTTAAATCAAACCTTTTAAAGTTAGTAAGCAGTGTTAAGTACTGCAGTCTAAACCCTAAATCAACTGTAGGAACTCAGTTTTTGAGCTATTATTGAATGCCATTACGATGGGGGCGGGGGGGACACCTGGGAAGGAATAAAAGAGGTGCGATTTTACTGTTAATACGTAAGTGCAAACCACTTCATCTCATTCCAGTAAGATGATTAGATTCAATTCACATTTCATAAAGGATTCATAGCTGAAATGTCAAAAATGAGGTAATGCTCAACATTTGCAAAACCCTGAAACCTGTTCCATAAAAAGCAATTTAAACATAACAGGTTGGTTAACCTTGAATAGTCAGATTAATGATCCAGCAAGAGCCTCAACCTGATTTCAATGAATAAACAAAACTTCATAAGAAAACTTTAGAAACATTTTGTCAGAACAAGAGAAAAAGCAGTTGGGAAGAAACTGTTGCCACAAATTAGTACTGCAAAGTTCTCAAAGAGCTACAAGAATCACAAATAGACTTCCTGAATAAAATTCCTTCCTGCCAAGGTTATGGGGAATAACTTTCTTTCTCTATTTCTCTGGGGAAATATTTTCCTTTCTAAAAAAAATAAAATAAAATTTTGATAACATTAAGCAAATAATAAGTGGGCATAAAACTAGCCAAATCAAGCAGTTTCAAAGTCAGAAAAGGGTTGCAGTTCAGTGGCAGCGCATCTGTCTTGCATGCAAAAGGTCCCTGGCATCTCCAGCTAGGGTCCCCCCCACCTGAAATTCGCAAAAGCTGCTGCCAGTTGGTGTCAGCAATATTGAGCTAAATAGACCAACCTGACTCAGTATAAAGCAGCTTTCTACACTTCCTTCCTCTCAGAACAAGAAAACAAACACAAGCTGCAACTAATTTTCTTTTGTTGAGAGGGGGCACACACATACACACACATCCTTTGAGTAACTAGATCCAACCCCTTACAATGTGAGTCCTATTCTTCAGCCCAGCTTTCTGAGCTCCACAAATTTCTGCCCCACCCCATAGCTAAGTTCTATGCAGAGCACAAAGATGATAGATGATAGATAGATGATAGATAGATAGATAGATAGAGCAGAAGAGCCATAATGTTTGAAGTAATTACCACAGTGTGTGAGACTTTTGTGGTTTATACACTAGCACTGGGAGCAGACAATAGGGCTTTTTGTTCTGAAGTGATTTTGGTCTTGCAGATGTGGCACAACAGAGGCATTCTTGGCTACATAGTTCTTGCTCATCCTACTGTTGTCCAGTCATTTTTGTTTTAGACTGCTTTGGAAACCACATTTGCCCGAGAGATTATAGTGTAACAAAAGAAATGGGTGTACAATACTAAGTGATGCCTCTAGCATGTCAATTTGACTTTAAAATATGGGTTGCTGCCTGCACTAGGCTTTTGCTCTAAAAAAAAAATTAAACATCATACGGTGGTGCTCTGACAGCTGACTTGAATTCTTGAAGTTGCACCAAATGGCTGTATCGGACACGCCTCTCTCTTTGGATTATCACCAGACAGCCTCAATTCACTAACCATCTTTCAAAACAACTGGATGCCCAGAGCATACATAGCCCAAGGAGGACAAACGGCTGGTAGTTTGTTTATTGACAAGCACACACTTATAGCAGCTCCTAAGGTGCACAGCACATGCACAGATGTTTCGAGCAACTAAGTAGCTGGCATTCTCTCCCCAGGCTTCTGCTCTGAGCTAGACTGTTAGACCAACAGCATAACCACACCTCCACCCAAACTTAAGTACTTTCATCTGACAGTGTGTATGCAAGCAACCTACAACTTCTCCTACATGAAAGCTGCCACTGTGTCAGTCTCTTCAAGCCTCCCATGCCCCCTGTTCCTGCGGGAAGCGGAAGATGGACAAAGGGCAGTCTACCTCCCCTCTTCCATGCACCATCTCTTTTTCTGCTCCTGGCATGTCGTGCCCTTCCTCCAGTTCCTTCTCCATGTCCAGCACCCCCTCCCCACATCTCCTCCTGCTCAGACTCTTCCCCTCCCTCCAGCTCTGGCTCCTACATCTTGGGAGGCACAGAACCCCATAAATTTATGCCTGCTTCCCCTGGGTCAGCCTCTGGGCCCGCAGCCTCTGCCACCTGTTCCTCACTGCCCTGTTATTCCCTGACACTGGATGAAGGAAATTAGATGATGAAGGATCCATAGAATGTCATGCATACACATGTACATATACTTGTACAGCTCCATATAAACAAACTCACAAAGCAAACACAGAGACATTTCAAGAGCCAATAGCTGCATTGAAATGAATCATGTGGTCAGCAATGACTTACTGGAGGGCCATTTTGATCAAAGAGTGAGGCATTCCCCTTGCCCATTTTATTTATTCATTTGTTAAAAACCATTTATATACTGTCCTTTATCATCTATTTCAAGGTGGCTGACAAAAATTAAAGCATGCAAAAACAACAAGCAAATGAACAGATCAAAGCACAACCAATGGTTTGAACATGTGAAATATTTAAGAGAGAGATATTTAAAAAACAGTAAGTTGTATCCAACTCAGTTCCACTCAGAATAGACCCAATGAAATTAATATACTGAAGTCAGTCGTGCCCACTGACGTCAATGGGTCAGTTCTGAGTAGGACTATTTTAGATCAGGCTTCCTCAACCTCGGCTCTCCAGATGTTTTGAGACTACAATTCCCATCATCCCTGACCATTGGTCCTGCTAGCTAGGGATCATGGGAGTTGTAGGCCAAAAACATCTGGAGGGCCAAGGTTGAGGAAGCCTGGTCTAGATACAACCCCCTCACACACATCTTAAGATACAAGCTATGCAGGCCAGAACTGAAGGGACCTGGATGAGTGTGGATGGACACAAGTGAGACTAATTTTCACCTGGATGCCACTGATGAGGCCCCCATTCTGGAATTGCTTCAAGAATACTCTTGGAACAAACTTTTAGCAAATATCAGAGTTTTCAAGGTCTCTGAAAGCTGCAAGATACAGGAATGCCTCCTGTGACTTTCAGCTACTGAACATGTGGGTGACTAACTGCCGTCTCCCTGCCATGGTCTCTTTACCTCGCATAAAACTGCTTGAGCTGCTCCTCAACCAACAAAGGGGGAAAATTGGTCACATTATAGAGTTTAAGTATATCATATGCTCTTGCTGATACCATATGCATTGGTAGCTGTGGGCCATTCCCGTAATACTGCACCTGGACGATGGCTGGCACATCTGTTGCTCTGGGTGCTGTTTCAACAAGACCCCTGGCCACCAAACAGTACTCTAATCAATCAGATCAAGACGACAGGAAAGTGATTCTGACAGCTGTGACACTGCCTGTAGCAGATGGAACTCAGTAGCTACTGGCAGGGCCAACCACTGGTCACTAAAGTCCCTGACAAAACATTAGCGTCATTACTGAAAGGAAGTAGTGTCTTGGGCAAGAAAAGATCTGCTATAAATAGGTCTAGTTAAGAAGAGCAGCTAAGGTGCTGATCCGATGGCCAGGGTCGTAATACAACATGTGTTGTTGCGTTCTACAACTTTCGACACAGTTTAGTTTGTTGCATTTATATATCACTTCACACATCCAAGAGCTCCCTGAAGTGTTTTAACATAATCAAAACACAAAACACAATACAATAATACAATGATAAAACACAATGGGAAGGGCTGTAACTCAGAATCTGCCTTGCATGCAGGTCCCAGGTTCAAACCCTTCCATCTCAAGGTAGGGTTAGGATACGACTACTGTCTGGAAGTCTGAAATGTGTAGTAGAAAATGCCCTAGATGGATCACTGGGCCTGACTCAGGTTAAGCCAGCTTCCTATGTCCCTATGTTCATACAGAAGGAGGGAGGGAACTCACCTAAAATGCAGAATACCCACCTCATCTACACTGGATGAACACCAAGAACTCTGAGCATATTTTTTTGTCCAAATGCCCCAGAGAAGAAAGTGTTTTCCCTTGTTGTCAGAAAGATGCCAAGCCAGCACCAGGTGAGCTAGCCTGAGGAGAGCAATCCACTAACTGGGGGTTACTAAATAATTGCTAGCAAAGCTCTTTTCTACAAGATTGTGCTTGTATTGTTGTTATAATAGGAAAGAAACATAGGAAGCTGCATTATACCACTACGTAAGACCACTGGTCCATCTAGCTGCGTGTTGTCTACACTGACTGCCAGTTAAGATATTCCAGAGACAGTCGACGTAGGTTACATATGCAAGATCACTTCATGCAGATCAGATATGCTTTAACATCTCTTAATCATCCTTTTGTAATTACAGTACAATTGGAATGGTTAAAGGAAGCGGGGATGCTACAGAAATCTGAATATCTCTCCACCCCACCTCCGATGTTTGATTATTTATTCCTGTTTTCAATGAAATCAATGTATTAGTACTCCCCGCCCCCAACACAGTGCATGGCCTGTTTACCACAGCATTAAGATTCTTCAGTTCATCAGAAACAAATACAAATAATTATTTAATCAATTTTAAAGGAAGTGAAGAATCAAAAACAATACTGAAAATAATGTAATTATTTACATAACATCTGTGGACTATAAAAAGCAAAACAAAAACAAGGCCACTCATATTCGCCTTTGTGATTTCCATTCCTGACCTCTGATGTACATGCGAACTCTGGCAATTTCCACTCTAATTTCTTATGGAATTCTCTGACATCCCTATCTGTAGACTCATGCACAGGAACCGAAGAGGAAAGATATGAGCTGAGAGGAGATTCTAGACATGCGATGCCTCATCAAGAGGCTGAACCATCCCAAAGATTAGCAGGAGATTTATTAGAAAAGGGTTCTTGCATTCAAGAAAGTGATTTTGTGTCCTAGCAGATATTTGATGTGATGTGTCCCTTCATTGAAAAATCAGGTCACTGATGCATCTTTCTATTATCTGTGGCCTAACACTCCATTACCACGCCGATATAAAAATTACATTTCTGATTAAAATTTTTAGTGCCAAACATTTCATACGATTACAGACCAAAAGTCAAAATTTGCATTTAAATAGACATATTAAATACTCAGCAGCACACAGTAAGAGCGGAAAGGGGCTGGTTAAGTAACAGAGGGCTGATATGTATGTGGGGGTGGTGTAAATCAGTCAGACAAATAAAAAAGTCAAAACAGGCACTTCTTCATCTAACTCAAGTAAAGAAATTCAAGGTGGAGAAGTCATTTTCTAATAGCGCAATAAGGAATGTTGCATCTCTTGCACTTTTGGGAAGTGCTAACATATAACATATAATGAATAACAAAACCCAAACTCATAACATGTTATGTTTTGAAGTATCTCTTCTAATTCACTCAATTTTCTCAAGCACTTTGGGCCTGCCAGCAGTTTACAGTGTTTTCTGTCTCCTCAACTATTGCTGGTTTAAGAATGGGGGGGGGGAGGTCCTTGGGAAAGATACTCTTAATGGGACACCTTTCTGAGCGTACTGCCTAAACACTATGAAGAAGGAGGCTGATCATCTTGGGTAATTAGCCCAATAGCTCCTTGTCAGGCAATGGTCTTGTTCCTCCTACCTGTCAGGCTAACTTTCCTTCATGGTGGGCACATGGATAGGTTTTCACAAATCCCTGACAGGTTCATATGGGCATAGACCACCCTTTAGTTAACTTGGTCTCAAAATGTTGTGGACCTTAAAGGACACTGCTAGAACTTTTATCTGGGGGCAGAAGCATGCAGCAAGCCAGGACATCTGATGCAGAATGGGTAGAACCTTGTGCATTCTCCAAATGTTGTGATGCAATTCCATCATCAAATAATGTGTACAAAAACACATGAACTAAGGGGAAGTGTGCATAAAAATGCATATATTGGTGAAAATAACATAAAAATCCATTATATTAGAGACAATTGCTAGCATATGGGGAATAATGCATATAAAATGTTTATAGTAGGATAAATTTGCACTACAATGCTGGTGGATTTTCATGAGGACTGTTTAATAAAATAAAATAAAATCACAGTCTGATGCAGAAATATGGAGACACCAAAACTGACAGATTCACCCACCCTTATATTCTACACTGAGTTGGAGGGTTAGCAGTTGTGCTTGTAGATAGGCCAGTGTGAGATCCACAGCATTCTTACAGCAGAAGTTTTTAGGGGCCAGAATGGGATTGCTGAGATTTAGGGAAGAAACATATTCACCTTTATGTGTGAATTATTGTAGCGGAGAAAACCTAGTTTATAGTGCAGGCAAGTGAAGCCTTGGAATATGGATCAGCCTAGCGGCCTTGTGTCCTTTCATCGGGGCCTGATAAGCATAATTACAGCAGCCACCTCAGAAAGGCTTAATTGAGGCTTAATTATGTGGGATTTAATGAAATGCATCTGACAAACTGCTTGAAACCCTCTGGCAAGAGATGGCAAATAAGTGCTTATGAAAAATCCACTGCTGGATTTGAAGATAATTGTGAGAAGGATATAGAAAGCCCTGTGACTTAATACCTGCACAGTTCTGATTTATGCCTTCTTCTGAAGAGGTTATATTACAGAGAGCTCAGACTATGAAATTATTAGACTATCACAGAATGCAAGTTAAGCAAAGAGACACAGGGGTTTTTCAAGCGGGGGGTGTGTGCCTGTGCTGGCTGGGAAATTAATTCTTAGTTCAGCAAAATAAGTTTCAGATATTGTGACAAGACCCTAATGCAGTCCTGTGCCTTGAAAAAAAAAGTTTAAATCTTTATAAATCAAAGTGTCTTTAGTGAATTTTGTGAATTTACATGAAAAGGAAAACAAAGAACCAACCCCCACAAAAAAACCCCACTTTATGTGGAAAGGAGAAAATATTAAGGTATAGAATGTCTTACACATGCTAACATTTCTCCACTATTTTACACCTTGATTTTATGACTGTTTCATATATTTCAGAGGAGGAAACCTGAGCTTTCCCTCCAAGGATGCACTCAGCAGAGAGCTCTAGTCTATCACCACTCCTGGATGAATTTACCAGCATGATGCATGCATGCACTTGCAAACTTGTGAATGTTGCACACTTCTGGCTGAATTTATCTGCACCGTGTATGTACGTGATTTTTCCACCCACACTTAACTGAGCGTGGGTTTTTTGCACATTCAGAGAAAGCTGTGAGTCGAGTGGGGGGGGGTCCTTTCCCCCTTCCTCTAGACGCCCTGGGAAACTCAACAAACCAGTGGTACCTGGAACTGGGGGTGGAGAGTGAAGCTGAATGGGGCAGGGCTGTGGGCAACCTAAGGTAGTACCATCCACCTTGGCCCTGCCCTTAAAAAGTAAGTCTAGCGTTAGGAACTAGAGAAATGCCTGCCATTTCCAGGATGTCTTCTCACTGTGAGACTTTAAACTGTCTGTAGTTGCTTCAGTTTTTTGTACACTGGTTACATATATTTTTATTTTACTGCTCTTGTTTTTAATTTTTCATATTTTGCATGGAACACTGGGCATGAATTGTTTGTTTCCCACCATGTCTCTCTCCCCTGTACATTACCAATGAATATCTGTGCAGAAATCTTTCCATATGCATTATTGCATCAATGTTTTAATTGATGTTATGTATGTGTGCATTCCCTTTTATTCATAGGTAAATCACCCCACTGCCCAAACAGCAAATTAGATGAGAATGCATGCACAATATATATCACAGAAATCTTGCTTGTTTGCAATGCTTTATCCACACACTGTGTGTATGTGTGCATTAATGAGGGAGGGGGGTTGTGAAGGAACTGGAAGTTGTTTGTTTTGCAAACTTACAATCCATCAATTACAGAATTGATTTTGGAAATTCCTTCTGGGTAAACCAGGATTCAATCATCTCATCCCATGAAGCCCTAGAGTAACATCTGTCCTGGGACAGCAGTCAAAACACTTCTCTGGTGCAGCAATTTTCTCAAATCAGGTTGCAAGAATCATAGACTCATGAAGTAAAAATCAAAAAAATCAAAACTGGCATTGACCTCGCAGGTCATTTAGTAGGACTTTCTGCCCTTAGGCTGTATACCCTTTAGCTAAATCATTCCTGACAGGTGCCTATGGAGACTTTTCTTAAAATACTCCAAGGGAGGGCATTCAGCAGCTCCACAAGGGATCTCAATCCTTGCATTGCAGAAAGGGACTTAAAATAAGTAAACTTTCCCCCTGCCTTCAAGTTTGCAATCATAAAAGTGCAACCCTGTGCATATGTTTACTCACTGAGTTCAAGGGAACTTTCTCCCAGGAAAGTGTACATAGAATTTGCAGCTTAAGGATCACACTGACACAATACATTTAAAGCACATTTATATCACGTCAATGGTTATGGCTTCCCCTCACAGAAATGCCATTCCTAGGATTCTTTGGGGGGGGGAAGTGCTGCAAATTAAATGTATAGTGTGGGTGTGTGTTGATCAAGACCACTCTCTTTGTGTGTGTTCGTATTCATATAATCATCAGTGGATACACCAAACAATTGTTTTCCTCATCTTCTTCCTGACATCCTATCTTTCCTAGACTCCAAAAGCAGTTAATCAAGAGGTGGGAGAGGTGGGGGGGAGATTGGGAGAGACAGAGAGATTGAGGACAACAGCTGAGGACTTAGGAAGGACATCCGTCAATCAAAATAGACTCTTTGAAGCTAATCTGTAGGGGTTCCCCCCCCACTTTGCTTTTTTCACTTCAAATATTGCCTGCCTCCCTTCTGTATGTGATGCATAACAAACAGCCAGAAAGTCATGTTATTTCCTTCTCCTAAAACACCACTATAAATTAAATCAGTGTCTTTTAGAAAAATTTTTACAGGAAACATATGCTTAGGCAATGGTGGCTGGTGCCCACTGGGAGTGGTAGGTCAGAAGGTAAAAATGTCAACAGCAGGTGCAGCCAGAGCCAATGACAGGCAGAGACACCTGCTGACTGGTTATAAGTCAGAAGGCAGGCAAGTGGAGGCTTGGTCTGAGAGAGGACAGGCTGTGGGGCGTTGCCTTGTTTGTTTGTTTGTTTGTTTGTTTGCTTGCTTGCTTGCTTGCTTGCTTGCTTGCTTGCTTGCTGCCTTTCCCCCCAAAGGTGGCACACATGGTTCTCCCCCTCCTCAGTTAATCCCTAAAACCATCCTGTGGGGTATATGTTAGGCTAAGAAGCAGTGTCACCCAGTGAGCTTAGGGACTTGAGCTATGGTCTCCCAGGTCCTAGTCCAACACTCTCTACACTGGAGAGCCAGTGTGGTGTAGTGGTTAAGAGCAGTAGACTCATAATCTGGTGAACCAGGTTGGCATCCCTGCTCCTCCACATGCAGCTGCTGGGTGACCTTGGGCCAGTCACACTTCTTTGAAGTCTCTCAGCCCCACTCACCTCACAGAGTGTTTGTTTGTAGGGGAGGAAGGGAAAGGAGATTGTTAGCCGCTTTAAGACTCCTTCGGGTAGTGATAAAGAGGGATATCAAATCCAAACTCTCCTTCTTCTTCTACACCACATTGGACCAAATGGACCAGCTCCCACTGTGTTTATGGGTATGAGGGGAAGAAATGCCAAGGGTATTGAGCTGTAAGCAGATCAAGAGGCTCCTCTTGAGTGGAATCAAGTTTCATAGAACACAGCGGGATACATTTTTAAGCAAATTGTGTAGGGTTGCCCTGCTAAATGTGCTTCCATTTTTCAGAGTCAGCTTCAAAATCCTAGAATGTGACATTGAAGTCTCAGATCTTGAAAATGTTCAGGCTATTCTGGTCCAGCTTGTTAAAAGCTGGTTATTTTGATGATTGTTTTGAACTGCAGGAAGCGCATCGCTTGGGTAATAGCATATGTTTCTCTTCTTCCCCTCCACACCTGATGACCCCTGCCAAAGCAATGCTGTTTTATTGTCCCCACTCCCCACTTCTATATTTGATAGAAAGGCATTTGTAGAACTCACTCACGATATGTGCATGTTTTTAATAGTTCAGGTCAAGGTCAAGGATGGGGAACCAGTGGTCCTCCAGATGTTGTTAGATTATAATTCCCACACCATTGACCATGATGACTAAGGCAGATAGGAGCTGGAGTGCAACATATGGAGGACCACAGGTCCTCCCACTACTGGTTTAGGGCCACTAAAAGCTGGATCTATCAAATACACACTTTCTGAAACGATATAGGGACCAAAACACAGCTATCCTTCAAAATGGCATTTATCTGGTTTTGTAATGCAGTTCCCCAACTGGATATATTACGGCGAATGTGCCTAAACTTGAAAGTATTGGTGAAAATAATATACAGAATGCATTATATTAGGGGAGACTGCTTGCAAAAATGTATACCTCACTCAAAACAGCATGTAAAAAGGTGTTGCTTAGGAGAAAATGCAAAATGTATATTAGGCAAAAATGTATGTATTAGGAATATTTTCATCAGCATTTTTTAATAATAATAAAAAAGGAAATGGCTGCAAAATGAGGAAAACTGAATTTAAGATTTGAAAAACGAAATAGGCAGATCCTTCTATCCCAAGACATGGCATGACAGGAAAGTGCAGCAAGGACCAGCTTCACCTGTACAGTGGAGTCTTTGTGTGAGATTTTAAGGAACAGTAGCAACAGTAGAGGCCTGATAAGAACCAGAGAGCTGAGAGCCCCCCCCTCTCTGTGTGTGTGTGTCTGTCTGTGTGAGTGAGTGAGTGAGTGAGTGTGTGTGTGTGTGTGCATAATTTTATTTAAATTTTTACTCGCGGATAACAAAGATGAAAATTATATAGAAAGAAAAACATAAAGAAATAATGTCCCACCTAGGAAAAGAGAGGGAATTAGTCAAAGTGGATATGTCCTCCATGATTATTTAAAATGCCAAAAATATGTAAAAATTCTGAAATACACTGAATCACATTAATTAGTTAAACCTACAATCAAAGGTTACAGAGCGGTGATGTTTTTCAGAGAAAACAACAATCCAAAATAGATTTAGTTTAACTAATGTCCTGTATTAAACCAAATATCAGAAGCAAATCATGCATTCCATATTTTAACACAGTGGGAAGGAGTGCAGCACATAGTGTTTCTTTTCATTAACATAGGTAATAAATCTATATGATTTGCTGATAAAATAGTTTCTTTCCAATTGAAACCTTTAATTTACAAGTGCGTCTTTCAGCTAATGCCAGCTGCTAAACTTAATCATACCAAAAGTCCAATGTCACTCCCATAATTCCCAACAATTCTCTGGCGGAAAACTACCTGGGGAAAAGAAGAAGGTGACTCCCACATCCAGGTGCTAATTGGAGCACAGGATGGATGGATGGGGCAAAAGTAAAGCAGAGCAAAGATAGGTGTTGATGGTGAGGCCTGATAGAGTGCTTTGGGACTCAGCAATTGCCAGATGACACCATAAGGTTCAGCTGAAAAAAGCTGGCAGCTCTTAATGTTGAATAAAAAAAGTTATTTGTTTGCTGGAGATCCATGGCCTTGCATAGAAAGATACTGACTCAGACTATTGATCCATCCAACTTAGTATTGTCTACCCTGAATGATAACTGAGGATGGATAAACCTGTCAATTTTGGTTTTTTCCTCAGGTTCTCATCCCCCCCCCGCCCCAAATCTTAAGTTCAGTTCTCCACATTTCGGCATCAGTTTGCGATTTTAAAAAGTCCTTCTTAAGAGTTTACAACAGGAGTTCTCAGAAAGCAAGTACAACCTTTAGCTAAGGATCGACCTGCTGAGGTTCTGCTGCCCAAGGGGAATAGGAACAGATCACAGAACTCCTTGAGTCATCTTTAGAAGGACAATCATGAAAGGTCAAAACAACTGCTCATTCCAATGAGTAACACATGCTCAGAATCAATTTACACTTCAGTGACTAACAAATTAAGAACATGAGAAGGGCCCACCTAGTCCAGAATCCTGTTAGCACGTTGGCAAACTGGCAAACCTGACCTGAGCACAAGAGCATTCTCCCCTCCTGTGGTTTTCAGCAACAGGTATTCAGAAGTATTACTGCCTTCAACCGTAGAGACAGAGCAGAGCCATCATAGCTTATAGTCCTCCTCCATGAATTTTCCCAGAACATTTTTAAAGCCACCCAAGATGGTGGATATCACTGCCTCCTGCGGGAGCAAATTTCAGTTTTTAACTATGTGTTGTTTGAAGAAGTGCTTTTTTTCTGTCCTGGATGAACATTCAGTTTCATTGGATGTCCATGAGTTATAATGTTATGCAAGAGGGAGAAAAACTTTTTCTCTATCCCTTTATACTCCTAGAGCCGGACCTGGATGGGTGAAGTCTTCACTCAGGTCCACTTCAAACCCCTGTCCTCTGGGAGCCCAGCTTGGTCTGATTGGCTGCTGAGTTCCTGTGGGTTTTTCCTGAACCAAGCACATATATGAGAAGCAGGAAACCAGCCTGCCCAGTGCACCGAAGCTGGGAATCATTGTAAGGTCCCTCCCTCCCTCCCTGCCACACTGGGCTGAAAACACCATTCCTGGTAAGCGGGGGTGGGGGTGGGACAGGTATTTTGGGCACTCCCATAGAGACTCACTCACTTTCACTCTTTCTCTTGCTTTGACTGTTGGTCTGCCCTAATCCTGCTTCCACTTCTGACACTACCCTCCTCCACCCTTTATCCTAGCACAAGATCCACCCCCCTTCACAGCTGTGCTTTCTGCAAGTAGGACTCAGCAGTAGATTGCTACAAGAAAAGGACTTACTCTCTAGACCAGTGGTTCTCAACCTATGGGTTCTCAGATGTTGTTGGACTACAACTCCCATCATCCCTGAGCTCTGGCCTCACTAGCTAGGGGTGATGGGAGTTGTAGTTCAACAACATCTGGGGGCCCACAGGTTGAGAAAGGCTGCTCTAGACTGTCTGCTCCTCCTCCTTTACAATCCTCATGAAAATACACCAATAAGAATTTTTTTTTCTTAATATATACTTTTGTGTCCAATATTTCTCAATATAATGCATTTTTGTAAGTTATCTTCACTAATTAATTTTTGCATTGCTATGCACACTCCTCCCCAATAATATGTTTTTATTTGTGTTATTTTGTTGGAAAACTGCATTGCAAAATTCAGAAAAGGGTCTCAAAGGATAGCTGCATTGCAGTTTCGGGAAATGCCAATTGCTAGGTTTGCATCAAAATGTGAATCTGAGATTCATCCTAGCCTTGCTGGGTTTTCTCTTGTGACTGGATATGCCACAAATTGAACCTGGGACTTTCTGCATTCAAAGCATGTGTTGTATCAGAGAGCTTTGGCTCCTTACCATGCTTCCTCAGTAACACGATTTACCACTTGTCTCTGAGATAAACATATGCATTGTTCTTTATACTAAATGTGCCATAAAACTGCATTTCAATAATAGCCTATTATTATAAACCATGTGTGTACTCAGGAGAAATCACTACATAGCTGGAGAAAATAATTGACCTCACTCTTTCTCCCAAAACAGGGCCAAGATTATGACTGGTTATTGTTAAACACAGGCATTCACATTCAAACCTTTATTGCATACTTAACACAAAGTGATAAATCAGCTGCTTTTAAGTTCATCAAGGGAAATCACCTTTTGCAAACAATATATTTCAGAATGGTATGAAAAAATGTGTCGCTGAACTATTTAAAAGGACCCAGAAAAATGAACGGGAATGTAGCAAAGATATATTTATTCCTTCCAGTTATGTAATGAATCTCTAGCATGAATAACACCACGGATTATGCTTTTTGCAACACCCTATCTGCTTGTTGGAAATATTTATTTATCCCACCTTTCCACACTGTGGTTTTGTAAGCCACCTCAAACAACCAACCTCTTCATAAAAGCTGTGTCATGCATTTTTCCCCCCTGTGCAATTCTAGAGATTTCTACCCAGAAGTAAGCAACATTTAGTTTAATTTCACTTATTCCTGGGCAAGTGAGTATGGGATCGTAGCTTTAGGATGCAGTCCTTGGCTGGAGTTATGTTTATTGAAGGGTGTTAGAATTCTGTTGTTTGTTTGTTTGTTTGATTGATTGATTGATTGATTTGCTTTGAGAAGCTCTGCTAGGCCAGACATGCTGTTGTGTTGCACTTAGCTGGGCTTCCCAGAGGCATCTGATTGGCCACTGTGAGAACAGCGTGCAAACCTAGATAGGCCACTGGCCTGATCTAACAGACTTTTCTAATGTTATTAAAATGGATTGCTGTAATTGGCCATCAGCTCATGCATGGTTACAGTGACCTCCTTTAAAGGTGCGCTTTAACAGGATGGGGGATAAGGCTATGTTCTACCTCTACTTTTCGAGACAGTATGTCTCTGAATCCTAGTTGCCAAGAATCATAAAAGGGCAGAGAACTGTTCCACTCATGTCTTGTTTGTAGGCTTCCCATGGGCACCTGACTGTCCACTGTGAGAAGAAGATGCTGGACTAGAAGGGTCATTAACTTGATCCACCTCCACTCTTCTTATGTTCTTATCTCCCCCATGGTACAATTCCCTATGATGAAAGATGGCAACATCCGCAACTTTTTAGTTTAGAAAAAAAGCAAGTAAAACATAGTATGAAAGAAGTTTATATAATTATGCAAGGCATGGAGAGAGTGGACAGAGAAAAGTTTCTCTCTCTCTCCCGTAACAAAAGAACTGATGAAAATCTAACGAAGCTGAATGCTGCAAGATTCAGGACAGATAAAAGGAAGTCATTCTTCACACAGTGCTGATAAATTTTGGAACTCACTCCCACAGGAGTCAACGATTGCCACCAACGTAGATGGCTTCCAAGAAGACCGGATAAATTAATGGAGGACAAGACTAGAAGTGGCTAATAGCCATGATGGCTATGCTCTACCTCCGTGGTCAAAGGCAGTTGCTGGAAACCGAAGGAGAGGAAAGTGCTCTTGCACTTGGGTTCCATTTGTGAGTTTCCCAAAGGCAACTTGTTCACCACCGATGGGATGCTGGACTTGATGGGCCATTGGCTGGATCCATTTGACTCTTCTCACTTTCTTATCCCTACACAGGGGAGACCTGGACTCTGGTCCTTGCCCTGCAAAAAAGTTACCCAGGTAACTTGGTTATTCCTTCTGCCTAACATAACTCACAAGGTAGTTGTAATAATAAATTGAAAAAAACTGCATACTTGTCACTCTGAGCTTCTTGAAGTTGAAGGTAGATACAAATATGTTTTAGGATTTAAAGCCATAAGTAAAATACCCAAATGAGCCAGGCTACTCTTTCCAAGATAATACACTCGGCCTCAAGTTCACTACTTCGGATGCAAGATGTGTATCGCCCACACTTTATGCTACATATCTGCAGGGGTGACAATGACAAAAATGAGATTCTAGGGGGTAAAGTGTTCTCTCCATCTTTTAAAGACACACAGAGGCACTAATAGCCTGGCTTCACCACAGTGCTTTGATTCCTAGAACTTTATCATTAAAGATTTTGGTCACTCAACTGCAGTGGGTAATTATCACATAAATTAGCAGAGACAGAGAAGAAGGAGAGGGGCATAAAAATGGGAATATAAGGCGAGGGCCTTGCCTAATGCAGCAAAGCACTGGACTTAATTGTCCTGTAATATTTTCAAGCTTGACACCAGCAATGATCCAACACTCCAGTGGGATATCGCTTAGGCAGGAGAGAGAATGCTGGTTAATAAGGTACGATTTACCCCCTGGTATCACACTTTTATCTGCTGACCTGTCACAATAAAACAATTCCGAAGATATATTTTCAGAAATTGGTGATTAGCGCAGCAAGGGAAGGCTGCAGAGCAAAAGGGGTTATTTTCTGTACACTCTCTCTCTCTTTCCCCCACACACCCTCAAGAGTAATGTGCCGGCTTGTGGGCAGGAAAGGTGGAAGAACAGCAAAGAGGAACTAATTGGGTCAGCTACTACTGTAACACCAGCAACACAAAAAAATGGGGGGGGGGGGGTAACATGAAGAGAAAAGAAAATTAACTCACTGCATTAAAAGTCTGCATTGTGATTTCATCATAATTCCAGGAAAAGGCACAACTACAGCTTTGCATGGCATTGGGACTTCCTAAGACCAATGGCATGAGGCAAGGCACCCAGAAGTGGGTATGCACAGCTGAACCTAAGTGAATTTGCATTTTCCAAAATGATACATGAATGGAAACAGAGGCATCTTTTGAAACAGGAATGACAGTAGTATTTTACACACACACACACACACACACACACAGCCAAAAGGAATAAACGTATTGGGCACCATTGGAGGAGATGTGTGGACTCTAACCCTAAACTTGAATTTGTGAATTTCAGTTTCTCAACAGTTTCTCATTTTTCCTATGTTCAGTTCAGTTCTCCGCATTACCACATCAGTGGTTTCTCAATACTGTATATATTTTAAAGCCCTCATGGAAATTTATCAGCATTTTTGTGTAGTTTTTTCCTAATAGACACCATTTTGCATAGCATTTTTCCCCAATATAACACATTTTAAAATATTACTTTCTCTAATATGCATGTATTGCTCCAGTATGTGCACTGTTGTACACATTCCTTGGTTGGATTGCAGAATTCAAAAAATTCTATTTCCCCCGTTCTTTTAAGGGGATTCCACACAGAGACAGCAACTCAGAGATGAGTGAATTTCAATATGACTCAATAAAACCTTAATTTCATATTAACATTCCAGAGAGGAACTTGTCACAGCAGGGGAAAACAGTCTTTCAGCACCTCAGATACTAAAAATACTTGATTTGTTTGGGATTCAGAGGAAGCAATGGCTTCCTGCTCCACCAGGGGTGTTTCGTTTACTCCACCACTCTAAAATGATTGTGTTATCACCAATTACTCTTTGTATTTGTTGTCAATGCCAGATTTACATCTAAGCTAAACAAGCTATAGCTTAGGACACCACTCTCTTGGGACCCCCCCCCCTTGGATGTACATTTCCAAAATATAAGATAAAAAAACCAAATAAATTAAAACCTACATACAGCAACCGTGTTTTGTGTTGTGTAGCATATATTCAACACAAAAAAACAGTGACAAATTGCTGTTGACAAAGGACAGCTGGACATATAAAGGGCCCCATTACCTTCAGTAGCTTAAAGGTAAAGGTAAAGGTAAAGGTACCCCTGCCCATACGGGCCAGTCTTGACAGACTCTAGGGTTGTGCGCTCATCTCACTCTATAGGCCGGGAGCCAGCGCTGTCCGCAGACACTTCCGGGTCACGTGGCCAGTGTGACAAGCTGCATCTGGCGAGCCAGCGCAGCACATGGAACGCCGTTTACCTTCCCGCTGGTAAGCGGTCCCTATTTATCTACTTGCACCTGGGGGTGCTTTCAAACTGCTAGGTTGGCAGGCGCTGGGACCAAACGATGGGAGCGTACCCCGCCGCGGGGATTCGAACCACCGACCATGCGATCGGCAAGTCCTAGGCGCTGAGGATTTACCCACAGCGCCACCCGCGTCCCTTATCTTCAGTAGCTTAGGGCCTCATCAAATCTTAATCCAGCCCTGTTTGTTGTGACGATTTATTATATTATCATAGGTAAAGGTAAAGGGACCCCTGACCATTAGGTCCAGTCGTGACCAACTCTGGGGTTGCGGCGCTCATCTCGCTTTATTGGCCGAGGGAGCAGGCGTATAGCTTCCAGGTCATGTGGCCAGCATGACTAAGCCGCTTCTGGCAAACCAGAGCAGCGCACGGAAACACCATTTACCTTCCCGCTGGAGCGGTACCTATTTATCTACTTGCACTTTGACGTGCTTCTGAACTGCTAGGTTGGCAGGAGCAGGGACTGAGCAACGGGAGCTCACCCCGTCGCAGGGATTCGAACCGCCGACCTTCTGATTGGCAAATCCTAGGCTCTGTGGTTTAACCCACAGCGCCACCCGTGTCCCTTATATTATCATAATAATGTCTTATATGTGTTAAGGTCTTGGGTTCCAGACTCACTGATGCTTAACTTCCCCTTCCCTCCCTCCTTCCTTTTCTTTTTGGTGACATGATAAAAAACATAGCAACTCTTCTTTACCCTTCCCCCCCATAGATTTTTTTTTACACTGACCAGGTACTTAATGCACACAACCTACTCACTGCTACTCCCTCCCCACCACCATCACTATTTTCGGTAGATGAAGGCTCACCCTTTCACATTGGTGCACATTTATTTTTGTAGCTTTGATTTCATAAATTTTGAATTACAGCCTGAAACCAATTTCCAACAATGCAGTTTTTCCCATGGAGGTTCCCTCCCACCTTCAGCTCAAGAAACCTCAGCCTTTGACCAGACAAGTAGGCAGCACTTTAAAAAAATAGCATCTACCTTTCAAACTAAAAAAAAAAAAAAAAAAAAAAAAATCAAGTTTGAGGAACTAGGTTAGAAAGAGAGAGAGAAGGCATTCCAATGTGTTCTTACATGGTGGTACATAATGAGAAGCAGCTACATCTCATTGCCTATGGAAGATTGCTGGACACATCATAAAACCTGTGCTATATAATTTAATATCACTATAATGCTCCATTATGAAGACACAGAGAATGAATAAGGAGGAAGTCTAAATTGCTGATGTACTGCATTAAGGAAAGCAGTCAATTAAATCAAAGTTTTGATAGCTTATGCAAAAGTTTAACTTCATACCTGTCTATTAGCCATGACATTCATAATTAGAACCAGACTCCTCTTTCTTGTTGCCCCCCCCCCCCATTTTTATTTGAAAAAGGTACTGGTTAGGGGAAAGGACCCCTATTCCCTTAGCACAACAGTGGGCAACATGCAACCTGTTCAAGGCTTGATGAGGAGTGGCTCCAAAGCAGAGACTCCCAAATTTGCATGTGCACACTGTTCCAGAAACAGTTTGAGACATTTTTGTTTCAACAGGCTTTCCCAGCTAGATAATGGGTCTTTACCAAAAGTGTCCACTTGTTAGGGTTGCTTTTAAAATTTATTTGTTGCTTTTGTGTTTTCCATTGATTTTAATTATGTGTAATTCACCTTGAGACGGTAGTTTAGACAAAGAAGATGAAGACGAAGACGAAGACGAAGACGAAGACGAAGACGAAGAAGAAGAAGAAGAAGAAGAAGAAGAAGAAGAAGAAGGCTGCTCAGAAGCCTATTTTGGCATTAAGTGGAATATATCCTTACTTCTTTGTTTATATGTGTCAGGGGTTCAGGAGCAGAGGCAAAGCAGAGTGAGCAAATCGAAAGTGAGGAGGAGGAGTACGAAGGGGGAGCAGGCAGTGACAGTGGGCAGAGTCAATCCACAAGCCTCTCTAGCGAATCGGAGGACTCACAGAAGGGAGCACCGATGGCCAGAGCGAGGGGGGTTCCAGGGGGGAAGCCCCAGGAGGGAGGGGCCAGCGGGGAGTCCCTGAGCAGCAGTTGGAAATCAGGACCAGCTTCTCCACCAGAGCGCAGTGGGGAAGGGGAGTCCCAGGAGTCGGGACCAGTGTTCTCATCTCCAGCGGGAGGAGAGGAGTCAGGCTTGGCAACGCCCACATCAGGGAGCGGGGAAACGGTCAGAAGGAAAGTTACCGGCTGGGCGCGCGCGCCAAGTTCAAATGTACAGGAGAGCGGCACAGCAGGGAGTCCTGACAGGGAGCCAGGTCCTAAAGCCCGCCGAAAGGAAGGGCGAGACTCAGGGGGGTCAGCGTCAGAGGAATCCAGGAAGGAGGTAAGATCAGAGGGCAGAAGGACCCAGAGGAGAAAAGAACAGCGTAGGAGGTGGAGCAAGGCTAGAATCTTAAACTGGTGTGGGTTCAGCAGCGAGTCAGAGGGAACTTAGCCGGTCTAGCGTCAAGACGTGGGTCTGCGCGCCCAGAGCTTGGAAATGGAAACTAAACTTCAATAAAGACTTTTGTATATGACATCCACTGGGCGCTGGTCCTCTGTGAGCTGGGACCAGGCGGCAGGCCTGACAATATGTATTGGAAATCTTACACTAAAGTTTTATTTATTTTTTAGTTGCCAAGGCCAATAGCTAGTATAATCAATTTGCAGATGATGTGGTATGTGAATTAATAAACATTAAACGAACAACATCATGTTTTATCTGTGTAATTCATCCTTCACCAACTTTGTACTCTCCAGATGTTTTGGCTTTCAACTCCTATTGCTCTTTGGATTTCTAATCTGAAATATCTAAGGGCGGTGGGGTACCACACCTGGTTGACGAATAAGGATGCTGCAAGTAATATAACTATTTTCTGATTCACTCAAGACAACACGAGCAGAAAAAGAATAGTGAAATAAAATGTGCTGGTAATTGATTTTGCATGCCTGCATATGATTGGCCCTTCCTCCTTTGTCTCATCCATGTTAATTTTTATATTCTCTCTCTTCCCCCCTCCCTCCCATGTTAATTGCTGGTAATAACTCTTTAACATCAATACTTGTTTTCAGATGCTTGCTCACTGCCTCTTGATATTTAATCTCTTGAAGGTACTTGTCAATAAACGTGGCAGCTTCATCCAATTCCACCTTTTATTTTTTATTTTTTATTTTCAATGGAGCAGGTAGGGAAAGCTGTATGGGTATAGTTTGTAAAGTGAGACTAAGATCAAAAGACAAACTCATCCTCAACGTTTCTCTCCTTTTTAAAGTAAAAAATAAAAATAAATCTTTCCCTCCTCATCCATCACAATAACACATATATGATCTATATATTCTAAATTTAGAAATACACACACACACACATTTCAGCATCAGCAATACAGCTGTGTAGCTGTTTACTCCTCCACAAATAGTCCTTGGCACACATTTTTGCTCACCGACATTAGCTGTCAGGACTATGTTGAAACAAAATGTCATTTAACACTAAGAAAAGTAGAGTTCTCTGTCAGGTGAGGCAGAGCTGCTGTGCTAGCTTTCTGGCCAGTGGGCTGCAGTTGCTTACCAGCAGGGAGAGGAACAAGGTGGCAGGGAGGCTGGTGCAGTGCAAACACACCAGTAGAGCCAATTCACCACGCCCGCTGGTACATTTGCACCATGCTGACCTACCTGTCACCTCGTTCCTCTCCTGCTCCCTCTCAGTAAGCAACAGTGACCCATCTGCTGGGTAGTATTTGGGACCACTTGACAACTCTTAGCACCCTTAACAAACTACAGCTCCCAGGATTCTTTGTGGGAATCCATGCCTGTTCAGAGTGCTTTAAATGTATGTTGGGAATGTGGCCAGAAACAGGCATTACTTACCACAGGGAAGCTGCAGATTGTGAAGTCCAGACTTCGCCCTCCTTCCCCTAGCCTTCAACTAGGTGTGTCTTAAGCCAGGCCTACCACCACGAGTGTACACATTGCCAATGGGACCCTCCACAACTCCACACAGAAGTAGCCACAGGCCCTGGCTTAATAAGACTTATGGCTGTTGTTGCTTTAAAAAAAATATTAAGATTTAGGGTCTTTCCATACTTTATGGGCAGAGGTAAATCTGTCTGCCCCCCCTTACTTTTACACACACAACCATTTGAAATAGAATTTTGAAAACAGGGATGAATGAATCTCTTAATTTTGATTTCTCTCAGATTCTCATAGTAGTTGTAGAATTTAGCCTAAGTTGATCTTTACAATACAATTTCTGGTCTTTGAAGAGGACAAACATGCTTTCTGCTTGTTTTGTTTTGTTTTTAAGGAGATACCCCTTATTTTTAAAAGACACTTATTAGACACTGTTAGAGGTTTTCCAATTTGCTTCAGAGAATCTGACATTCAGATATTGGTTAACCTTGAAACTGGAATATTTCTGCACACTGAGGTGTATTTGACTATTTGGGGCAAATGATTTTCCTCAAACAAGAATCTGCTCACTGGACAGGTAACAGCTTCTTGATAGTTTGCAACGTGACAAGATTTTGAGATTTACAGGATAAGGAACAGGAAGTGAACAGCCTTTGGTATTGATCAGCAACTTTCTTTGACCTTTAGGCAGGGCACAAAATGTCCTGACACTTCAAAGTGCTGCAGCTTCAGCATAGGAGTAAAAACGGCTGTCACCAAAAGACTACATTGTATTGAACAGACCATCCGATAAGACAATATCTGCGGGAAGCCTTCACCTGCAGAGCAGTGGTCGCTATACATTTTATTAAACCAACCTAACCACTGGCTAACATGGAGTTGGGGAAGAACATGGTATAGAGGAGCATTGCTGCCACTCAAGCAAGAGTCCCATTTTTTCAGCCTGCAAAGGGGGTGAGGAATCATTCAAGATTCTGCTTGGCATGGCTGAAAACCTGTAGCATCTGAGACTGGGTCCTAGGCCTCTCCCATCATGAGCTCTGTGTGACTGTTGTTAATCCTCAGAGCCCTCTTTATTAACAGAACTGTGCAATATCAAGTTATGAAATTGGCATTTCTGGTTTTGCAAGACATGCTGTAAATAATAGGACCCTGGACTATTGCCCTTGTCTGGTCAAACAGTGCATTCTGCTTCATACGTGGAAGACACACTTAAAGAACCTGGAAGCTTGAGCCTGAATTCCTGCCCCTCTCAAAATCCCCCATGTATTTTATTATTTTTTTGGCATATCACATTTATCACTCTCATTCTTCCGACAAGTAGTTCTAGGTAGCCTACATAAGTTTACCCGCCTTTTACAACCACTATGTGAAAATAGACAAATTGTGGCTAGCCCAAGGTCACCCAATGTGGATGCATTATTAATTCCCTGTTTGTTTGTTTGTTTGTTTGTTTGTTTGTTTGCTTGCTTGCTTGCTTGCTTGCTGGCTGGCTGGCTGGCTTATTTTTAAAAAGAAGCCACACACATTCTCACCTTCCTAATTCCCAGTTTGAAATTTGTTAAATGGAACGTGCTTCCTTAGCATTGCCTCTGGGTAGATGCAGCAACCAGTCATGGCTTCAACACTTCTCTGATATCAACAAAAAAAATGAAATGCACACACACAATAATCCCCGTGCAATATAACTTCAATGAATGAACAATTCAAATTCCCCTTTTATTTATAAGAAGAAGAAAAAAATCCCTATAATATATTTCTCCCAAAGCCACAGCTAATATTCTGTATACAGTAACCTTGCAATTTATGTTACATTCCTGGGATCGTGCCTAAAACCAAAATTGTATATGGTCAAAACCCATTGGGTTCAATGGTGGGTGGGATTGCAAATACATTTTGTCCTGGAACTCCACCCTCTTCCTGCCCCCTTTTATTTTATTTATTTTGTCATGCACATAAAGCTGAATGTGACAAGTTAAATGTGTGCACTTTGTTGACTTACTGTATACTCTTGTAAAATGCTTCCCAGTTCTTCAAGTGGTGTGAATTTATGGGGGAAGGCTATTACCCAGTTTAGCTGAACTCACAGGTCTAACTATATCATCTAACCCAAGCCAGTCACAAAGTATTTCTACCTATTCTGCTTCACCCTCCAGCATCACTGAATGCTCCATGCCAATGACTGGAGAGAGAATCCAGAGTATTAGGGACCATTATTTCTTAACTCTCTGATCAGGTTGGTCAGGGGAAGATATAGTGACAGTTCTGTTCATGATAACCAGGACATCCAAACTGATAGCAATATTTTGTAAGTGAAAAATAATTAACCGAATAAGTCTAGTGCTGACATTGTTCATTGCAACCTGCTAGAAAAAGATTGCTTGCTGTTAACATCTCAGATTTCTCCTGAAAAAAGTTACTTTCTTAAAAGAACATTGTGCTTAAATCATGTTCTATTTCCCCATTCCTTGAAGTTCATTATCATCTATAGATCTGTGGTATTTGTCCTTTTGGATTTATTCTGCTGAGCTAAGGCTTTTTAAAAGAAAAGTTTAAATTGTAACTTCCATAGGACACCTTGGCTAATTCTGTGTTGTGTTTCCAAACTGTACAACTTGCTATACGAATTACACCAATGGTTTTGCAAATTTGAGCTCTGACAAATGCTTTCATGGATTTTCATTATCCTCTGGGAAGTTTAGACTCCAACCAATTCTGAACTTGTGACAGATTTCCCAGTAAACCTATTCAGTTACCAATACAGTTGGTTTTCTACACATTTGTTTTCAGAAGTTGGGTATTTTGTACAAATATATATATATATATAGAGAGAGAGAGAGAGAGAGAGAGAGAGTGTTTTCAGTCAAAAAACAGCCCTTTCCCTTGAAAAATGTCCTCAAAATTCCAAATAAGAATTTGCCAGGAATATGACCTCACATCACAGTTTCATTGATATAGCTGGACATACGTAGCTACAACACATGGCCAACTTTTGTAAGGCAAAGCACTACAGACCTTAACCCTAAGCTCTTGTTCTTCTTCTTCAACAACAACAGGTTGGTGAAACATCAATAAGGACAACCAGTAAGAACTAGTCACAGTGTATGTAGGTAGGTGCCATCTCCCAGGCCAAAGGATTGTTTTAAAAAATGCTTTTGCTTGATTGAGGAAGGTTCATTGGAGATAGGACAAGGTGGGCTGCTTCTGGCAAGGAGTTCCAAAGCCTGGGAGTAGTCACTTAGAAGGTTCTTTTCTTTAGTTCCCGCCAGATGTGTTTCAGATGTTGGCAATACAGAAAGAAGAGCTTTCCGTGTTTTCTCCCTGTCACCCTTCTGACCTATGGTCAGAGATTTGTAAGACCCAGTAAGCAGAATTACAATTGCCTGCTCCCTAACAGTTCCCAGGGAAGAGTCTTAAACCAAATATGTGATACAACTCAGCTTATGACTATGCAAGCATCATTTTTATTGTTAATGAAGCATAGCAGAAGCTGCAGGTTGTGACATTAGGAGGCAGGCAGTCATATGGGGTGTATGGGGTGTTAGGGGAGGGCAAATACCTCTGGTAGGGAACATGTTATGCTCCGTCTGGGGTAGTTTATGCACCTTAGTCCCTTCCCTGCACTCAGCTCTCACCAGTGGCTCCTATAAGCTGTCAGCATGTGACAGCGGTCACACCCCGGGAATGGCTTTAACTGGCCGACTAAAAGCAGGTGAGGGTAGCTAATGGGTCACAAACCTTCAGTAAGTTAGGGATTTCCCCTGCATGTGCAGATAGAAGACAGGCTTTAGTGGATTGAGTGGATGAAACCAATAGTGGGTCCAGTGGTCAAGAAGGTGTTTTCTGCATGTGCTGTAGAAAGAAGTGAGGGGCAGATGGGACATAGCAACCTGAGTAGTCCATCTAGGAGAAGGAAAACACTGATCCTAAACTTCCACTGCCTTGTGGGATATCTTTGGGAGATGAAAAGGCTAAGAAGTAAACCCTACAAAAACTTGTAGTGGAGCCCCTAAGATGGTTAGATGATGCCTGGTACGTCTCCTTCCCAGTGGCGTAGTGTGGGGGGTGCAGGGGGGTACCGGCCGCACCGGGCGCAACATCTGGGGGTTAGGGTTAGGGGGGCGCAAATCCATGGGTTAGGGGGCGCAAATCCATGGGTTAGGGGGCGCAAATCCATGGGTTAGGGGGCGCAAATTACTTGCCTTGCCCCGGGTGCTGACAACCCACGCTACGCCACTGCTCCTTCCAGCAACTCTTGCAGTCAAGCTGGTGCCAAATGTAATGCTCTGCTTTCCTTTGGACCACATCAGTGAAGCAGAGAGGTCGTCATCTGGGCAGTCAAGGACCTCCATTACACACTGCCCAGGCTTGCACCCCGGGGATGTCACTGCAGTGCTGCTAACACAGTTTGACTTCACCCCTGGAGGTGAGTTCCATTGTCTCTCGAGGTAGACAGGTGCCAACAACAACCACAACAAAAAGTCATTATGCTGCAACAGCAACAACTAGTTAAGCTGTGGTGCTCCTGAGAGTGGGGGTAGAGTCTTAATGTTCCACTGGTGTCCCCCCACCCTTTAACTCTGCAGGCATTTGCTCGGCTAAAACAAGAAATTGCAATCTTCTTCGTGCTGAATGTTTGCTAAGAGCAATCTGTTAAAAAAGAAGAAGGTCATTTTGCAAAGAAGGACCTTCCGTTCACCAACTTCACCAACTAAGGAAAGATGCACTTAGCTCAGATATTGTTATAAATATTACATCAAGGACAAAATGTGTAACATTTTCAGTATATAGAGGAGTACAAAACCCGGCTTCATTTCTGTTTCTCCTATGTTGGATTTCACCTTCTTTTTACTTCCAGAAGACGAGTGAAAGACTGATCTAGAAGGCTGAGCAACTCAGGCTCTTCACACACACTCAGGGTTTATATCAGGGATATGTAGTTATAATAACAATAACAAGAAGAAGAAGAAAAAAGATCAGCATAAGAACTGCCTGGCAATTAAAAAAAGGAGGGGCTTTCTAATACCTTATGGTTCAGATTCCCTTACAAGAAAAACTGAGTATTTTATACACCATGATTAAAATTTGATTGGGTCCAATAATTTGTGCAGATGCTTACAACCCTGATAAAAGGCACCTCCCCTAGCGCTGTGGGTTAAACCACAGAGCCCAGGACTTGCTGATCAGAAGGTCGGCGGTTCGAATCCCCGCGACGGGGTGAGCTCCTGTTGCTCGGTGCCTGCTCCTGCCAACCTAGCAGTTCGAAAGCACCTCAAAGTGCAAGTAGATAAATAGGTAGCACTCCAGCGGGAAGGTAAACGGCATTTCCGTGCACTACTCTGGTTCACCAGAAGCGGCTTAGTCATGCTGGCCACATGACCCAGAAGCTGTACACTGGCTCCCTTGGCCAATAAAGCGAGATGAGCACCGCAACCCCAGAGTCGCCCACGACTAGACCTAATGGTCAGGGGTCCCTTTACCTATTATTTATATTTATTTATTGAACCTATTAATCACGTCTTTCTTTCTTTCTTTCTTTCTTTCTTTCTTTCTTTCTTTCTTTTACAAAAAGTAACTCAAAGCAGCTTACAAAAACATAGATTATACCAGAATGGTCACCTCTGCTTATAGACTGTTGTTGCCAAGAAAAAAGTGGAACTCAGAGAAGTTTACTCAAGTACCCTCCGCAGCAGCCATTGACTGCAAATCCATCAGGACAGCTCCAGAATTCTTCCCTCATCCTCTCTTCCATTTAAACACTAGCAGAGATGACTGACATGTTCTAATGAGGAGTCACAAAATGCACAGATGATTTCAAGCTACTCAAAAACAGCAATCCTATAAAATTGAAGGACTGAGAAGTTTACAGGTATGGTTGACTGCCTGAGCAACCTGCCAGTCTCTGAAAGATTTCTATTTTGGTATAATGAAAAGGAAGTAGGTTGATATGCATATGAGGAGTGGACATTGACTTAAAAACATTTCACTGTATTTCCGAAGACTGGACACACCAGTAGAATAATAGCCATAGTCTAGGAAGCTTAATTGGGCTTGTTTTCTGCATCATGGCTGTCAGGCCTCAAGAGATTCTTGAAGGAATTTAAATATAATATTTAAAAAAAATAAAAAAACCTTTTGAGACAGGACCCAAACAAGGAAGGAAAATGAGAATTGGTCAAGGCTTAATCCATTATTTTTAATGACCTTCAATTGGAAACATTTAACAGAACAGCAAGTGGCACAGTTGAAAGAGAAAGCAGCAACATTCATATGCTAATAAGTTCAGCTCACCTATTCTATACTGAGCTTCTTGTATGATTATTTCAAAGCTAAGTGCATGGAAAAGAAACAAATTGAATATAGGCACATACCATGCAACAGCTGAAACAATGATAATCTCTTATAAAGAGGCAAGCACACACACACACTAAGCAGTTCCTTCAGAAAGTACAGCTCTCTGTGACTTATGAGCACAAATGGGGGATTCACTTGTCAAATCAATCTTATGGCAGTATTATGTGCCTGATGATACTAACCAGTGTTTGCAGCTGAAGTACTATATCAGTTTCTCCACTGCCATTTGCAAAACCTGCAGTTAAAAAAAATCTAAAACAATAGTTCTTAATGGCCACTCCCAATACAATGTTACTGGTTTTTGTTTTTCAACTACTAAATAAAATGTTATTAACAACAAAAACGTGTGTGTGTGTCTTCTTTACTTGATGCTGTTAGTCACAGAGTGAAGGGGCCATCTGCATTTCCTGGAGTGGGGGGTGGGGATTCCATGCTCAGGGAGCCATTACTGAGAAGGTCCTATCCTGTGTCACAGCCAGCAGGCTACAAGTATTAATGGGACATTGAGAATGGCTCTCCCTACCAATTATCCCTTTGGGGGCAGTCACATTCCCCACCCCACCCCCCAGTGCAATGGATTTTCTCTGTTTTTATTCCTATTCCAAGTGGAACCATTGAAATTTATGGGCATGACTAATTTAGGTCAATTACTTCCAGTGGGTCTACTTCGTTTATAACTTAGTTGAATATAGCCCATCATCCTGTGAGATTGCCAGTGCTATTGGACACACCCAGCCAAAAAGGACTCCCCCATAGGGTCACATAAGTAGACTGATATTAAATATTTCAGAAAGGGATGGCACATAACCATGTGGATCTTCAAACTAATTATTCTTTAAAAATCCTGGTGGAAATGAGATGGAATGGGCTTTGTGTGAAAGGGCCATAAATTGGATCAAGACTTTTCTGTCCATTCCTGCCTTGATATTATTCCTACTAGAACTTGCTAGATATCCATCAAACTTAAAGAATCACAGCCTTCTCTGTCTCCCTCTCATTTCTTTCTTTCAGTTATCTGCCTCCAGAGATATTTTAGACAATTTAAGACAGAACACTCACACAGCAAAAGACTATAAGAAAAGTCAGTAGTCCTGTGATATGATGAAAACATTTCTTATCATACGCATATTTTTTTAGAGATCTGTCCATATTTGTTTAAAGCTTTCTGTTCCTGATTCAGAGCTTCAGGCTTCTAGTACAGCACAAAACAGTTTTAAAAAGTTATCTTGGTCTATGTAAGCCTATTCTTTTTAACCATAGTAGGCGTTCGCGATACTTTTCCAAGTCAAGGTTTGCCTTTTTCTTTCTTTCTTCCAGATGCATCTCCCACACAGCAGGGCAATACCTTGCTACTCATTTGAATGTCATGTTATTTCAATACGTTGAATGTAAAGCTTGCAGCAACAATAAATCAGAATTTGCTCTGCAAACATATTTGTCAGCACTTTAAAACCTTAGTAACTTTGAAACCTGAATAATCTGAGTGCAAAATCATATTTTCAGACCTATAAAACCTAGGTGACTTTAAAGTCTGAAACATATATGAAAAGGCAGCAAATAACTCATGCCACTTGTTTGCTACATTTGCTAAAGCTCCATTTAATAATAATATAAACACAAAGAGAGCAATCTGCCCACTGTTTGTGCCCAACTACCAACCTACCTCTCATTAAACAGCTTTCCCATGAGCAGAGAGCTATTTGTGGCAATGCAATGATAATTCCTGTGATTCAATGCACACTGTCCACATCCACAAAGAAGGGCTTTTATCAACTGGAAGGGGTGGGCATGAACCCAACACATACACCAAGGTCCCACTGTCCTGCGTTTCCCCCAAAATGTGAATGTCAGGCCTAAAGGATACCCCTCAAAGCGCATTAGACATAGCACAATTTTCGACCCCCTAAAGGGTGCACTTAACCCAGCAATGCCTCAGTATATCTAAATGTTTCCTTCCTCACCTGCATGGACTCAGTGCTGAAAACAGCAACCAAAACATATCACTTCTAGATGTCAAACATATCCTTCCCAGCTGTGTGAAGTAGTTTTAAAAGGTGGGACCCTAAGTACAGTAATTTGATCTTGTTTCTTTCAAATTGGATTGTAGTTTGCCTTGCAAACAGTTAATCCAAACCCACCTTGCGTAAGAAGGAAATGGAAAACTACCTGGCAATAAAGAGTTGGGTATATACATCTAATGATGTTTGTACTTAATAGCACCAATAAAGAGCTGGTGTGCTTCAGGGTTTTTTTTTATTTAAAAAAATCCCTTTTCCAGGCCTTTTGAAGTTTGTTGATTATGATACCTGGATTAAATTGGCAACATGACACTAAACTAGCTGAAATGGAAACTTTCCAGTGCATCAACACTATGCATTGTCTTTTAAAATAAAGTCTGATGATGTTTATTTCATAACTCAACAAGAAAAAAATTAACTTCTAAGGCCCCTGAAAATCAATTATGTTGAATTTCATCACTAGAGTTTCCCAATTTCCTACTTACCTATGTCTTATAAATTATATTAACACACGCTGAGCTTTTAAAAAGATCCGAGTTCATAAACAAGCATCCAAGGATGTGTTAGCGAAGTTCAGATAGGAAAATTTGCTGAACACAGGACCTACTTGGCATTTTTGAAAGAGTCACTACCTGAAGCCTAAGAATGCCCTGTCAAGCTTATTAATGGCCTTGCAAATCCAAAGTATAATTTCACCATGCCTAATGAAAAAGAGGCTTCAAAAATTATTCTCAAAGGCAGAAATAATGCTGGTTAAACATTCTGTTATATCTCTTTGTTTCACCACTGAATTCACATTTTGGGTGGACATGGATATTCTCCATACTTTGTGTGTGCCTCAAGATATTGTTTCCTGCAGTGTTGTAAAACCGAGTACGAAGGAAAACTCTGAAACATTTCGGGGGGGGGGGGGGCAGTGTAAAGGCTCTGTTACTTTGGGATGTGGTGAGGATGGCAGGGGTCCAAACACCAGCCTCACCTACAATTGAGAATCAATACCTAAAGAATGAGTTAGGCATCACCAACTGGAAAACTTGTAGCTGGTCAACTGTTTTTAATCAGTAATGCAGGAAGCTACTTGGTCTACACATAACTCTAAGCCAAGGGTGAGGAACCTCCAACCTGTGAGCCAGACTTGGCTGTCCAGGCCTCTCTATTTGTTTTACAAGGCTGTTTGGTGGATCCACGCACATCTGCGCTATGACATCATATATGATGTCATACATACAGGAACAGCCTAGCACCACTCACAAAGGACTTTCTTTGAACCCCTGAAAATAGGAGGCTCAAAAAAACAGCACACAGCTGTTTGAAAGCCCTTTGTAAATAGCTCCACACTGCTCTTTAAACCTCTTGTTTTCAGAGGCTTAAGGAGCAGTGCAGGGCTGCCCACAAATGGCTTTCAAATACCCCATGCTGTACATTCTAGTCTTGACAGGGCTCCAAAAAAGCTCATCGCCAAACTAAATTGCCAGGAGCTTAACAGGTGGGCAACTTTGAGCAGCCTGGGGTGCTGAGATTAGTATCTGCCCCATCAACTAGCAAAGATTTCCCACCACTGTTCTAAGCCATGGCTTGTGGGGCTTAAATGTGGCTTATCTGTGACACAACCACCAGTCCTTGTATTGTATAGCAGTGACTCTGGAGTTTCACAGAGGAGTCTTTCCTCCACCCACTCCAGCCCTACCTGGAGATGCCAGGGATTGAACTTAAGATCTTTCACATGCTACCTATCTGCTTTATCACTGAGGACAGTGATTCAGTGTATGAAATTTAAGCTCCCTGCAGTGTAGGAAATTTAAATGCCACTACTCCTGGAGTTTGTTTTTTAACAAAAAAATTTGCTGTATTCTTATGGCCTTGTTTATGGGTTATTGAAATTGTTTTCTTGAAATGCATTATTTTGGTTTTATGCTATGCCTTTTAAAACCTAAAGCTTCTTTTTGTAAGTCACCTGCAGACTTCTCATCACAAGGGGCTAGTAAGTCTAAACTGTAAAAACAAAATGTGCATGTTGCCAAACCTTGAGGTTTGAACTAAGGCCACTTTATTTAAGAATAAAACCTATACAACCCTTGTAGAGGGGAAATGCTGCTCTACCCCCACTCACAAAGCTGATGGAGCAGTTAGCCTCGAGGGTAGCCCTATCCACCCATAGAATCACAGAGCACAGAGATTTAAGCCCTCAGGTGCCTAAAGTGGGTGACTGGGCTGAAACACAATTACTGCATTCCCTTTCCTGCACCTGAGCTGCCAAAAGTGACTGAATTAAATAGCAGATTAACCTAATTAACAGTAATGCAGGTAAGAAGGTCATCTAAATGTCCACCATCCAGTTGTTATTCAATATGGAGTAGGCAAAAAAAACAAAAACTCAACCCAAACCATTCTGAATTCACCAAAAATCCATACACAGCCCCAAAGTGACCAACAAGTCACACTGAGAGTCAGGGAGGGCAGGTGCTGTTGCCATGAAAAGAAGAGGGAGGGAGGGAGGCAGCCGCCCAGCCTTTAACTGAACCCACTCTGCCCGCAAGTATGTGAGTGATGCAAGAGCATCAGACTGGCCAGTACTTAGTTGGAATAGGCAATGGAATGAGCCGCCTTTGTAGAACTTGACAGACATATGAGCACTCTTAAGCGAAATACTGCTTTTATTTATATTCATTTCCAATTAATATAAAAAATAGTTTCAAAAAGTAATCAAGTGTGGCCTCAAATTACAGCCCTATTGATTAAAATGTGCCAACCCTGATTCAAACTATCAACATGGATTTCAAAAAGCAAGCAAGCAATATGCCAAATGACCTAAGCTGCTGTTAGGATTTCACAGTACAGTAAAATGTCTCAATTATCTTAAGCAGTATGAGTCAATACGTTTCCTTTTTTACAATTGTAGTGCAAAATACAATGAAGTTTCAGCACATATACACACTGCTAATAGTATTGATTGAATGGGGTAGCATTCTGCTTTTACCATTCAACCAATGGTACTTCTTACCAATAAGTACACAAACATGTACACACACACACACACACACACACACACACACACAATTTATTTATTTCTTTCTTGGCTGATAAGGTCAATCATTTGTCAGAGCTCTGAGTCAGACCCGGGACTATCACAAATTTAATGGTTGTAATTGTAGAGAATGGGCTTTGTAAGCAGATGACTCCAGGGTCAATCCCCATGTAAGGCTTTTGGGTGAGGTGTTGGGAGACCCATTCTGAACTCTGGACAGCCACTTCCAGTTAGTGGGGAGAATATTGGACTGGATGGGCCAATGACTCAGTTTAAGCCAGCTTCCTTTATTCCTATGAATAGGTAAAGAAACAGTGATCTATTTCCTTTAATGATTTATTTCCTTCCTTTATTTATAAATATATAATAATAATAATAATAATAATAATAATAATAATACAAGTTTACAATTATATCTGAACATACAGATACCCAATTAGAAATTGAAACTGAGAATAAGGAGGAAAAAAGGAAGATAAGGGGGGAATTAAAATGGGGGGGGGGGGGAGCCAGGAATAGAGAGGACAAGCATATAAAATTATAAGCATGACATCAATCGAATAAACTGCCCAAGAGAATCTATAGTCACCTGACAAGGGCAAAGGGTAACCTGAGATCCAAACACATAATATTGTATCCAGTCAATTTTATTCAACTTCCTGCATCTATTTTATGCACAATCTTAAAAACTCCCTCCGCCATGTGCATAGCTTGTTTATTTACAAGTCCCTCTTGTGCCGTGAGAAACAAGACTGTTAAGGAGAGGTTCATGTTCTCTAAATAACAAACTAGATATTTGCACAAAATGCATTCCTTTGCTTCCTCAGGCCCATGCCTTCAAGAGACCAGGAAATATAGAGTAAGGTCACATTACGGAACCCTCACACTCAGGATGTACAAATGCAGCAATGTTTGCATCAGAGGGGAGAAGAGCTGACCTCCCCATCCCCTTGCGTGTCCTTGTAGCTTGACCCATAAAACTAGGCAGAATGTACAGCAGCAAAAGATATTTAATCTGCTGTGGGGGAAACTGCCTGTGCAGGACCAGGTTGGCCCATAAGCATTGGAAATCGATAGCTCACAGCCATTTGTTCCTGATCAGAGCATGATTTGAGGAGAATGTCAAAGCAATCCTTTTTCACAGCACAAAGCCAATTTGTTTTATTTTATTTTATTTTCCACCAGGTCATTTAGCCGTGTGAGGTGACCCTTGCAATGCGGTGAAAATCAAATATTTCTACCAGACTGACTTTTCTTGTTCTCCTGATGTGCGCTGGAAAGCTTTGATCCTCTGGGGCCTGGGTGAAACAAAGAGGCAACTTTTAACAGGGAAAGTTACAGAGAAGGGGGAAAACAGCAGGTGGGTGAGGGAAGTAAAGAGGGGGAGAAATGGGCCTCTTGATTCTGTGCTCAGACTAAAAAGGGAATGTTTCTCCAAAGCTAAAAGAATGTGGCATTTCCTCAGCTGGAGCCAGTGAAAGTGCGCTGGTCTCAGAAATCGCCTTCATCTAACAGCACCCGGCCACCTGCTCCTTGAATTCTGCTGTTAAAAGACGTTAGCAGACCATCTGTTATGGGGTGGCACGCTGAGGATTTTTGGTCCTGTTCATATTCATGGGGGGGGGGAGCAGCGGTATTTAATCAATCTGCTTGGAATTGCTTTATATGATTAGCGTATAATGATTCAGGTAGGTCATGGACACAGACATCTTTTTTATTACTGCATTAGACAGCTAGAAGCACACATCAATCCCATAAAAGATACAAGGGTTGATGCACTTTGGGGGAAATATATTCAGCCACCAAAGAAAACAATAATAATAAAAAATGCAAATGTGATTGATAATGACTCTTACAAGGAGGAGGGAGGGACAGGAAGAGGGTTAGCTTCAGGCTGATGTGCGCTCTCTCTCTCTCTCTCTCTCTCTCTCTCACACACACACACACACACACACACGAGCCCAGCAAAAAGAAAAAGGGTGTCAAAAGAAGTAACAGGTGCTACCCAGACCTGGAATCCTTGTTCCTTACATGGCCCTGTGATTATGCCTGCCCTGCCCACTAACTTTATCCCTTACTGGTCAGGTGGCTAAATCTATGCATCTTTTGCATTTCCCACAATGCCTATGTTTTTTAGGGCAGTGCCAAGGAAACTTTTTCAGCCGAGGGGCCACATTTCCTTATGGGCAGCCTTTCAGAGGCCACACACGTTCGGATCGGTGGGGCCAGAGGCAAAAATACATGGGACCACAGATGTGAACTTTGTCACACTTTAGCCACACAAAAGTCAGAGGTTTCCACACCCTACCTTCCCATATTCTATCCAAACAAGCGAGAGACATTATTACAGTTGAAGTACACATTTCCCGACAGACAAAAGCACTTGAGGGGGGTGAGGGGCATGACAATTAAGGGATGTTGCATGGGTATGACCTAACTAGAGTCCCAAGGCAGTGATGAAATTTGGCCCACAGCTGAGAACATCAGGGTCTTCAGAAACCCACTCTGAACACAGTAACATAAAAAGAGCCTGCTGAATCAGGCCAGTCGCTCACCTAGCCAAGCATCTTGTCCGGCCTCCCCACCCAGATGCCTGTGCGAAACCTGCAAACAGGACCAGAGCACAAGAACACTCTCCCATCCTATGACTTCCAGCAACTGGCATTCAAAAGTATTACTGCCTCCAATCATGGAGGCAGATTATTGCCAACAAGGCTAGTAGCTATTTGATAGCCTTAGCCTCCATAAACTTGTCCAGCCCTCCTTTGAAGCCATCCCAATGGTGGTCATCCAGTGTCTCCTGTGGGAGTGAGTTCCAGAGATTAACTACGTGCTGCATGAAGAAGTACTTTATTTTATCTGTCCTGAATTTTCCAACATTCAGCTTTATTGGAAATGATATTTGCAGTGCACACTGATGGCAAAGTGAATTCACTTTGCTCAACCCTTGATGCAACGGTTAACACAAAGCATAGGGAGGTTCCAACCACAACATCTGAACCAGCTGTGTGGGATCACTTTTAGTTATGGTGGCATTTGGATGTAGAAAAGAGGCTGGCAGCTGCATGCTTGATGAATGCACATATATTTTACTGCTGGATGCCAGACTTGAGATTTTCTGTGCCAAACAGCAAGTTTTCTTGGGCCAGCTCTGCAAGTTTGCCCTCTTTCCATGGTTCTTGGATGTCCAATGCTGATGCTGGAAGTTCTACAGCTTCACAGGCCATGGAAATAGCAATACCTGGATTTATTTGCAGAAACCTATATTGCGCAGCAAATTGTGTAAGCTGCTTTTGTTTCTGAGTCAACTGAATGGATACTATTTTAAAAATATGACATCATTTAAAGTATTAAGAGTGTTATCATTAAAGTGTCACATACACATCAAAGGGGCTCTCTTTTTAAATATCTCTTTACTCACCTGTATATTGGCCAAAATAAAATTCTAACTAGAATACTATAATAGCCATCCTATAAATCAGTAATGTACTACATGTGTAGGTCATGTCACAGGCGAATAGAGCAAAATGTCTGGCCATATGGTGGACTTAAGAGCCAGCTCATCTACATTCTCTGTTACCAGGCAACGTCTCGGACTTCAGTCTCAGATTGGCTAAATAATAATGACCCCTTAACCCTTAAAAATGATTGATATTCACAGTACTAGTCTGGTTACAATCACAAGGGGGAAATACTGGCAGCAATTAGGCACTAAGGAATTTGGCAACATTCAAACATTTTCCCCAAATCCAAAAGTATCATTATTGTTTCCTTTATGTGATTCAAATCTATAGGCTTGTTTCTACAAGGCTTCTTCTCCCTACCTTAGTCTGTGTGTGCAGATATTGAAATATATTAATCATACACAAATTGTTTGGCTTCCTAACAATGCCCCACTAATTAGCCCAGGAACTGCCACCTCCCATAAGTTGGAAATCCCTCCACCACCTGTGCCTTGCTGTGCTCTGGTGACACAATTTCTTTTTCACCATTTCCCCCCAACATGTCAACTGTGTCAAATGCTGCTAACTGCCACAATGCTGCTCCATGACAGATAGGACCGCTTGTGGCAGAGATGAAAAACTAAAGAGTAACAGGCACATTTAGCAATGAAAGGAACAGATTTGTAAAGCATGCTCAGGATGAATAGCTGCTACTTGGAAGTATAGCCAAAACACCTTTCCTTGAAATTCTAACTTCCCCACCCCCTTAAGGCAAAGAGGAGAGTTATTAGATACATAAGCACTTTCCCCTTGTAAATTACATTTGCATTCCTCTGTGGTTTTCGGACTGTATTCTAGGGAAACCCTGGGCTTTCTCAGAGGCTTATTCCTCAAGGAGAAAACAGGGTAACTACAGTGGTACCTCGGGTTAAGAACTTAGTTCATTCTGGAGGTCTGTTCTTAACCTGAAACTGTTCTTAACCCGAGGTACTATTTCTGGGTTAGTGGAGTCTGTAAGCTGAAGAGTCTGTAACCCAAGGTACCACTATACAGGGGAGCTTGCCTACTGGTCCTAAATTTCCCCCTTCAATATGCAGACAACAGGTGAATGTTGAATACATTCTTCCAGGACACACTCTCAGTCCACACGATGAAACAGAAAAGCCAAAGGACAGGGCCAGAATGACAATATTATGATGCCCTCATTCAAAATAAAAACAATATTAATCCATATATATATATATATATATATATATGCAGGTTTTGGTGTCCTCGGGTGTCTTCCCGTGTAAAAGTTGGGGTGTCTAGGCGACGTTTCGACGAGGTCTCACTCGTCATCTTCAGGCTGGTGCTTTCGGCTTCTTGTTACTGGAACAGAGCAGGATCTCAGTGTTTGAGTTCCTATAAATACTGTAGAGGGGGTGTGATGTATAGCCTCCAATGTTCTGGGCAGAGAGGAAGTTCCCAGGCTAGTGTGCCTTTTCTTCTTTTGTTCCTTAATTACTTGAGAGATATCTTGAGTGATTTCTTGAGTGATATCCTGAGTACCACTTAGGTGGGTCATTAGGTGTGGATTAGTTGTTACTCAGGATGGTACTCAGGATATCACTCAAGATACTCAGGTGGTACTCAGGATATCACTCAAGAAATCACTCAAGATATCTCTCAAGTAATTAAGGAACAAAAGAAGAAAAGGCACACTAGCCTGGGAACTTCCTCTCTGCCCAGAACATTGGAGGCTATACATCACACCCCCTCTACAGTATTTATAGGAACTCAAACACTGAGATCCTGCTCTGTTCCAGTAACAAGAAGCCGAAAGCACCAGCCTGAAGATGACGAGTGAGACCTCGTCGAAACGTCGCCTAGACACCCCAACTTTTACACGGGAAGACACCCGAGGACACCAAGTGGTACTCAGGATATCACTCAAGAAATCACTCAAGATATCTCTCAAGTAATTAAGGAACAAAAGAAGAAAAGGCACACTAGCCTGGGAACTTCCTCTCTGCCCAGAACATTGGAGGCTATACATCACACCCCCTCTACAGTATTTATAGGAACTCAAACACTGAGATCCTGCTCTGTTCCAGTAACAAGAAGCCGAAAGCACCAGCCTGAAGATGACGAGTGAGACCTCGTCGAAACGTCGCCTAGACACCCCAACTTTTACACGGGAAGACACCCGAGGACACCAAAACCTGCATTCCTGTACCCGTGAAAATCTACGAAAGCAAATATATATATATATATATATATATCTGAAATAACATAAAACTTACATGTATGATGAAATGTACATGCATGGATGTCATGTGCAACACATGACAGGGTCTACTTCCTCACATCATTTTGATTTAAACTAGTAGGACACCCTCTGGTTTAATTGGTGACAATAAATAAAAAGAACAAAAATGGAGAAAGAGTGTGCACTGGAGTGTAAGGAAGTCTAAGAATTCTGACTTTCCCCATTACGACTACTTCAGTGCTTTTGTAAAATAGCAAATGTCAAATTATTTCCAATTCTCTCTCCCTCTGCCTCCCCACCCCCCTGCTTTGTTAGTGCTCTAAGCATGTGTTTGGTCTGCCTATTGGGTAATCCAGCACTGCCAAACGAGCTGGACCCACAAGCAACATGAACTGGGTGCACCATGGAACACCCTCCCAAATCTTCTGCAATATCCAGAAACTTTGTAGGAAATGTGCTATATGCAGACAAAGTAGCATGCAAATGGCTCTATGAATGAAGTGTGAAAACCTTGAGAATGTCTAATTTCTATGGAGCGAGACAATATCTACTCAGAAATGCCTCATTTTTCAGACAACACTATTGTTCAGTGGGAGTTAATGATCCCAACTAGGGTCCAACTAGTGTGTGTACAACAACACTTTCCTGGTCCCTTCCCAACCCCTCAGGTTCAGTCCTCAAAACCCATCAATGAATGTGGAATGGCATGTGATAGTATGTGACAGTGTGAGGCTCCATATCATGTTGGATCGAAGTCAACAATGATCCTACATTTTGTGGAATTGCTTTAGACAGATTGCAGTTTTATTTAGGGGAGAATAAGGTATGAATTAATTACAAAACTTAGGTACAACTGTATTTCTAGGCTCAAGATGTGTGTTCATGGATGATTACTTTCCTTACTGCAACCCATTCAAGTCCTTTATGATATAAATACACACTGGTGGATCAAACTAAGAACATGCATGGTTCAGTAAATGTTACCAGCTTACAATGCTAAAAGTAAAATGGGACACTTTGGAAAAGTATGGGGAAAACAAATTAATCCAAAATGACGTTGTCACATTTAATCTTTTGTTTTTGTTTTTAAGTGAGAAAATTAACAAAAAATGTAAGCTGTAATTATTCAAAAACGTCAGTAAATTTATTCCTTATATTAATCCAAAAGATCTAGAGGACTGAGAATACTGGCTAATCTTTCAGGGAACAACAAAAACATTACTTTCTACTGTTTTCAGCTGGTATACACAAACACACAGCTATGAGGAAATGAGAAATCCACACATGACCCATTAAGTAATTCAGATTTCTGTTTCATTATAGACCATTTTCATTGTGATTTACTCATTTGTCCACAAGGAACAGATTCAAATACTGCTTAAGGAGATATCTATTAATCACATTATCAGCACACACTCCCCCACACTCAACTGTCTCCTTCCTTTCCCTCTTTCCAACTCCTCAACTACAGGATTCTCACAACAAACTTTTAATCACAGACTCATATTCAACAGAACACAACAATCTTTCCATTTTGTGCAGCTGAAGATGCAAATCAAGCTGGGGTGAGGCTTGAGAACTATGCATTCCATCAACATAGAAAAGAAACCAGAGAGAGTTGCACTTACAGAATGAATGCTCCGCTCTAGAAAACTGTAGGCTCCACTTACATGAGGCTTCTGTGTAGTTTCCTGAAAATAAAAACAAACACAAAACCCATCACACTATGTTCTTGCTGCACCATCCTCCACATTTTATCCTAACCTTAAGAGTACAAAGAATTAGGAGAGGCAAAAGTAAGTATATATTCACACAGCAAATAGTTACTCTATGGAATTTACTCCTACAAATATTTAGTGATTGCCACCAACTGGGATGGCATTAAAAGAGGATGAGATAAATTCATTAAGGCTGTGTGCTACCTCCAGTATCAGAGGCCTCTGAACAGCAGCTGGTGTGAATCAGAAGCATGCAAAGTGTACAGATGTGCTCAGGTCCTGCTAGTGAGATGCTGGATAGGATGAGCTATGTTCTGACTATGAAGTGGTTTCTGTGATTAAAAGATTGGTGTAGGTATGAATGAGTGACCTTTCCCTTGGAGAAGAGAGAAAGATCGAGGCTCATGTATTCCCTTCTCATTCTCTTCCAAGAGGCGAATGCCTGAAGCAGAATATCCCATGAATATTTGAATGGCAAACATACAATTGTGCAGTCAATTAACTTCAGGGTTTTCAGGTTCTCAGGAAGAATCTCAGGGGGAGAGGAAAGGTAATATCTGATCAAGCACAGAAAAGTATTTATATCCCAATAACTGTACGGTCTAATGGATGGTTTTACAAGTTTCCTCACTTCTTCCCTGAGCAAGATTACACAGCATCCATCTTAATGACTAGCCAACAGATCGAAACCATCACAGTGAAAATGCAAAACTGCTGATGAATAATTTGAACTTTTCTGCTTTTCTCGCCTCTCCAGAACCCTTCAGCATTGCATTATAATGCAAGATTAAGAGAGTAGAAACCCAGCTTTGTGTGAGTTTCTTCTCTCTATCACTCAACATTGCTGGGAGAGCGTAGTGGTATATATTTTTATCTGTTGTATAAGCATAAGTTTGAAAAAAAAGTGGGGTACAGGATTGTTCAGAGTGCCATAAAGGTCATCCATCCCCCCTTTCAGTATACAGATGCACACCATACATTTGAGGAAGATTCAATGCACATTGAAAGCACATAGTTTCCCTCAGAATTCTAGGAACTGTACTTAGGGGTGCTGTAACTGTAGCTCTGTAAGGGCAAAAGTATAATTCTCAGGATTCTTCGGGGAAAGTCATGTGGTTTGAAGGCACATTGAATGTATGTTAAATGTATGTTGCGGATCTTTCCGAAGGCTAAATGCACACATTCTGAAAAAAACAGAAAACTGAAATCCGACTTGAGTAGTAATTTGGATCAAGAGCAATGATGACACATTCAGGAGATTACTGTCAACCAAACATCAAACGCGAACCCACACACAAAATCAAATCACACATTTAATCCATTTAAAAAAACAAAAACAAAGCAAAACAGTCAAGTTATAAATAGACCTACATAGAGAATTGCTGGTCATTTAAATTTCCAGCTCCAATTAGATAAAGTTATCACCAACTGAAAGCCAGATTATCTTTGCTTTATAGGAAAGCCAAAAAGAAAAGAAAGCTTTTGAACTATGAGCAGGGCTATAATTAGACAACTTGGATTATTACTCCTGTTTTGAGGCTTGCTCTCCCTTTTGTCATTGTTACTGTTTTTGTTTGGCCTCCGTTTAATTTCCTGTCAGCCTTACAAGAGATTTCTAATGTTTGGGCTGTAGAAAAAGTTCCGATTAAAAATAATCTTCCCAATTACAGCTTGGCACAAGCTAAGACTGCCACGTGTTCCCTGCCACTAACCTCTGGGTTTCTGTCTGCAGTAATTGTGTCTATATCAGCCCCTAACTGCAAATGAAAACCCAGGGGGCATATTCAGGCATCCAGCTTCCTGAGCCTTACCCATATCTCTTAATTTGCACTGTCTGTCAAAAGGAGATGCTCTCCAATGTAATAAAATGAAATCCTCAGAAACGGCGGGTCAAATGAACAAGGGGAAATGGGAGGGTTTGGAATTGAAAGTGGGGGGAGATGTAGCAGAAATCTGAGACTCAGATACGAGGGTGCCTCAACACTCTTCATTATAATTCCAATCCCTGTCCACACGCACACTGAAACTGGTTAACAAATTCCGAGGTGGCATTTTCTCTTTCATTACAGAATCTTCTCAATCCAAACATCCCATGCCTAAACTACTAAAATAAAATAAAATGCTGAAGTTATGTGTTGTTCCTTCCGGTTTCCTTCTCATAAATGCATAGCCAATTCATGTGGTAAAATGCAACAAAATAAGAGTAAAGAGCTGTTTTTCAAACAGCTTAGATTTAGCATATGGATGGACGCTTATTGATTGATGCTGCAACATCAAGTGAATGAACTGCTGCAATTTAAACATAGCAGACATATCACCTCCCAGTGGAAGGCTGGTTCATTAGGGCAAATGGGGCACTGCCCAACCAAGTTCACTGTGTCTTCAGACAGCCCCCCTACACACACCTGCCTGTCCAGGGAGTGGCACTGCCTGTCAGCTGATTCACAGCATTGCCTTTGTAGAACCCAGTATAGAGGAAGATGTGGGCAAACCCACAATTAGTTGTATTTGTCTGATATTGGGCCTGGTTCCATCTGCTGTTGGGCTCCATGCCTTCTACCCTTCCAGGCTCACTAGACACCAACCACCACTATGCCTAGTGTCACACAAAACACAAAGCTGGCCACAACTCCTCCAGTGGACCAAGCCTGCACATTCACCTTTCACCCTTCAACTGGTGGGAAATCAAGACAGATAGGTATAAATATGTGCCCAGGGAAACTTGTTTTCTTCTTTCCCCACTCAAAATCAGAGAACAATATAGTGATATACTGCAAGGAAGACACAAGGGGCTTAGCTCACTCACTGCATTCTGGGGGGTGTGGTTTTTAGACAGATATTAATTTCTGGTCTAATAGGCTGCCTGTCCACTTTTTCTCTGGAATCAAGTGTGGTGCTCCTGATGCTCTCAGTCTGTAGGTTTTTGTTTTTGTTTTGTTTTTTGTTTGTTTTTGAAGGGAAAGGAAGTTGGACAATAAATTTCCTGCCTCACTGAGTGATGTGTAGCAGTTCCACATTTAGTAAAACATCAGAATTGCAGGCAGTGGGGCTGGAAGGGTGTCTTGTTACTTTTAGGGTTGGAACTGCAGCTCTGCAGCTCCTTGCATTCCTCCTGCTCAACCTGCATGTTTTAAAATGAGCAGCATGTTCCAAAAGCACTAAAGAGAAAAACAAATAAATGAACGAAAACCTCCAGTACGTTATCCTCTCAAAGAAACCACCACAGTTGAGTTACCTCGGGATATCTTACCACCGAGCAGAATAAGAACGAGTGAAACAATCTGTCTAGCTTCCTCTCTTGTCAGTAAATCCCACAGAGGTCAATAGAGGTATTAATGTGATTAAATTATTCAAATACTTTAGGGGTTCCATTTTCTGGTCCTGAAATTTTAATCAGTACTATGATCACCCAGAACTGCTGTGCCTGTACATACACAATTGCAAAAATAAAATACTTTGAAGAATAGAACTATTACTTTTGAACCAGCATTCAATTTAGCACCATTATGTGTCAGAATATGGTGAAGATAAGCATTAGGAAGTCACAATTGTTTTGCTCATTCATCAGCGTTTTATATCAACTCCTATTTTTCAGCACAACGTTTTTCCCATTTCTATTATCAAGATTAATAACCCAACAATGCACAAAAGCATAGACTGGACTGAGGTAGGGAGAAGGGTGGGGGAAGAAAAAGACTATGATTTACTTCCTCTGATTACTGTTTTATTTACACTGCTGAGAACATTCTATTTTTCTGCTTCATAATTTAGCACTTGTCCCATAAAGGAACATTAAGGCAAATCACCCCTTCTGTTTAACCACAGCATGCTAAACTGTACTCTAAAGTAATCCACTTTAGAACACAACAGCAGCAGCAACAACAGCAGCAGCAACAACAGTGTTTTCCTATAGCACTTGCAACCAGATAACCAGAAAGAAGGAGAGGAGACACAGGGAAGTGGTTTGAAGTAAGGCCAACCACATTGCATTAATGATCTGCAGAGGTAAAAATCCATGAGCAACTTATACTGCTGCCTAGCTTTACTAATCAAAAGGTAAGCCTGTCACTGCCCAGAGTGTGGGTTAGTATTTTACTCTATCTGTTCTTACTATTTAAACATGTGTAAGTGAGGTGCAAAAATGCAACACAGAAACAATAAAATGTTGTAATAGAAATAGGAGATACAACACAAAACCCAGCAGAACAGTATTATAAAAACAGGACTTCTGTAATAATGGGGCCCTGTCCTATAGGTCAGGCAGGGAAATACAAGGCATGTGAAGCACCAGAAGGAAGAGTATTCCAGAGTGCAAGGGCAATGGTAGAAAATACCCATTTTTGTCGTACTGCTCTATGACATTCTGTAGGATGTGGTGCCTTGAGTATAATGTCCCCAATGAAGGGACAGGTATTCTTTCAGATGATACAAGCATCCAAACATCAGAACTAGGAAAAAGGAACTCACCATATCTCCTCTGATAAAAGTGGTATGTGTGGGGTTCTGGGTCCTTTTGGCTTATTATATCTCATGCTAGACATAGTACCAAAGATGTATGGGTTGGAGCACACTAGGAGGCAGGGCTGGAAGCCAAACAACAAGCCACTTCTGGTGCAGTTCCTAAGCATGCTCCAGGGCTGGGGAAGAACAGGTGGAGGATATATAAAACCTTCTGCCTGTTTCCTCCCTCTTCCTTCTTCAAAAGATGTGGTGCCCAGCTCACCATCCCGCTATGCAGTGTGACTTAGCTGGTTGCCACAGTTAGGGCATAGCAAGAAGTTCTGTCTTCTCCCGTGGATGGTTGGTGGGCAGGGATTTTTCCACTAACTCCAAACTGCAGTGTTGGAGAAGTGCAATTAGAGGTGAGAGCTGGATAATGAAGTTGACTGGTTTTATCTGGACCCTTGACAGCTGTGTATACGAAATAGAAGAAGTTGGCACAAGTTGTGAATACCCTGAGGTACTTTCCATGTGAACAGTGACCCCAGAGACTGTGGGAACAGTGACACATGGCTGTGGGAACCATGGAGCAGGGTATAGATCACTTCTGAGGTTAACCCTCACTCTAAGGACACATGAATCAGGAAGAGCTGCCTCCTCATATGAATGGGTATGACAGGGAGAAAGAAGTGGAATTAGCACCACATTTCACCCATGTGGGGTAGGTTCACCCAATTTCCCGTACATGGTCTTTTTTCCCTGAGCAGCTCATACCACCCAACTGTTGGCATCTGTCTGTCTCAGGAGACAATGGAAGTGTGTGCCTTCAGGGGCAAACTGATGGAGTTACAGCTCCAGCTGTGACTACAGAGACTGATAAGGGAGAGTTACAGATAGGTAGGCGTGTTGGTCTGCCATGGTCAAAACAAAATAAAAAAATTCCTTCCAGTAGCACCTTAAAGACCAACTGAGTTAGTTCTAGGTATTAGCTTTCGTGTGCATGCACACTTCTTCAGATACACTGAAACAGAAGTCACCAGACCTTTCTATATAGTGAGAAGGTGGGGAGGGGTATTACTCAGAAGGGTGGTGGGAATGGGTGATTGGCAGATAGCTGCGATGAGCCTGTTGACGACTCTTAACGACTGCAATAGGTCTAACAGGAAAAAGCAAGGGGTGAGAAGGTGAAAAATGGCTTTGTCATGTATAATGAGATAAGAATCCAATGTCTTTGTTCAAACCAGGTCTCTCCATAGTTTTAAGTTTGGTGATAAGTTGCAATTCAGCAGCTTCTCTTTCCAGTCTATTTCTGAAATTCCTTTGTAATAGAACAGCTACTTTGAGATCTTGTATAGAATGTCCTGGGAGATTGAAGTGTTCTCCTACTGGTTTTTCTGTCTTGTGGTTCCTGATGTCGGATTTATGTCCGTTTATTCTTTGGCGTAAGGTCTGGCCTGTTTGTCCAATATAGAGAGCTGAAGGACACTGTTGGCATTTTATGGCATACACAATGTTAGACGATGAGCAATTAAATAGTCCCGAGATGGTATGTGTGATGTTGTTGGGGCCAGTAATGGTGTTGTCCGGGTGTATGTGGCAGCAAAGTTGGCATCTGGGTTTATTGCAGGCTCTGGTGCCAGTGTCCGTGTTAGGTCTGGTTGTAGTATTATTGTGGGTTAGGAGTTGTTTAAGACTGGGTGGCTGTCTGTAGGCAATGAAAGGTCTTCCTCCCAGAGCTTGAGAAAGAGAACTGTCATTGTCATTGATAAGGGAGAGACATGTTTTGTTGCAGCTGGGGCAGATGAAGGTGTCTGACTGTGTTGATGCAGGTATACTAGGGCGTTTCTTATTTCTGTGCTCCTCCCAGCTGTCATTCCTCCTCTGGTCACTGCTGTTGTTCAGAAAGTGGCCCGAGTTATATCCCATACCTTGTGTCTTGCCTCTTTATTTCTGGTCTCCTAACACAATGCTAATTACCCAAATGCAATTAACATGAACGTTGTGTTGTTGTTCTGTAAACAACACCATGGGGAAACAGAACAGTAGAAGAGGTGAAGTTTTAACTCATTCTCTCCCTGCCACGGTCACGACAGTAATCACCTCTGGTATTTGCATTTCAAGGGGATTTCGAATTGGCACCATTTGGGATATATCCAGGCAATTAATGTCACATCTGGCTTGGCCCTCAGAATCTCCTGCATCTCATAAAGTAGCATCCAGCAGCTCTTTCATCCTCATTAGTCACTCTGCTATGGCTTCTCCTGAGGGAAGAAATTATTATCCTGCAGTCTGATAATAGCAGGTGGACCCTCACTTTTCATGAACTGCTTGGTTGCATCTGTGTGTGCCTGGAACAGAAGGCGGTGTTCTCAATATGGCAGTGATCATTCAGAGAACAATTATGCTGAAGCTCTATGAACAGAGATCATACTGTCTATAATGCTGATCATATGGCTTGGGTAGGTTTGTATAATCAGAAGCAGGTTCTTCATAAGTACAGAGTTGTGGCTATTTATGATCTACTCAGAGTAGACCCACTGACATTTATGTGCATCCAAGTCTATTAATTTCAATGTGTCAGTAGAACTTAATTGAATACAGCCCATATAATTTTTATAGTGGGTTGGAGCCAACGTCCTATTTTACTGTATTCCAGCCTGACGCTGAATCTCACAGACATGGAGGCAAAGCAGGAAACTAGGTAAAGCTAGCTATGGAAAGGCTGGTCAGAAGTTTCAGGACCATAAAAAAGGTAAAGCTACCCCTGCCCGTACGGGCGAGTCGTGTCCGACTCTGGGGTTGCACGCCCATCTTGCTTAAGAGGCCGGGGGCCAGCACTGTCCGAAGATACTTCCGGGTCACGTGGCCAGCGTGACAAGCTGCATCTGGCGAGCCAGCGCAGTACACGGAAACACCGTTTACCTTCCCGCTAGTAAGCGGTCCCTATTTATCTACTTGCACCCGGGGGTGCTTTCGAACTGCTAGGTTGGCAGGCGCTGGGACCGAGCAACGGGAGCGCACCCCACCGCGGGGATTCGAACCGCCGACCTGACGATTGGCAAGTCCTAGGTGCTGAGGTTTTACCCACAGCGCCACCCGTGTCCCATAGATAGCTCCAAGTGAGCAACTTTCTCCAGGAAGCTTAAGAGCATACTGAGGCACTTTAAGCCTCTTCCAGGCTCCACCCACTTAAAGCCTATGGCTTGCAAGTGGACACTACTCCATTCTATAGCCTCCCATCTAATGCTCCCAGTGCACCACTGATCCAGTGAAGTGTGATGGGAGGCATTTGTTTCCTTAGACTCAGCTGCCCACAAGGATCCAGAGGCCCCAGAGGCTCTGGTGGTCCAGGAGCTTATTTCAGGGGCTCCTGTCTGACAGTTTGAGTCACAGTAGTGCCCTGATCTCCAGCAGCCATCTCAGAAGCCTGACCTCCATCAGGCTCCTTAAATGGTGCCTCTGTAGCCTCTGACTGTGTCTGGGTTTGCCCGTGTTACCTCCAGAGAACCACCCCTGCCATTGCTTAGAACTCAGAATAGGTTGCAACTGTTTTAATGAAACAATCTAAAGAAACAACCTTAATTGTGGTATGGGCATGTGCTTTAGTGGAAATGCAATCCTTCCACAAAAGGAGAAGAGTTTGGATTTGATATCCTGCTTTATCAGTACCCTAAGGAGTCTCAAAGTGGCTAACATTCTCCTTCCTCCCCCACAACAAACACTCTGTGAGGTGTGTGGGGCTGAGAGACTTCAAAGAAGTGTGACTAGCCCAAGGTCACCCAGCAGCTGCATGTGGAGGAGCAGAGACGTGAACCCAGTTCACCAGATTACAAGTCTACCGCTCTTAACCACTACACTACACTGGCTCTCCACAAAAGACTTTACCATCCAGCATGTTCCCAGGCAGAAGGGAAATGGTTATTAAGCTTCTCCCTTCAGGACTTTTCCCTGCAATCCATATTCATCCATTTCTTTAAGGCAATCAGTGAAACAATACCTTCCCTACATCTGTAAAAAGAAATTCTATTGTTCCCAGATTGCTTGATGGAGAGGTTTAGAAAAAGATCAGATCCACTGCCAAACAACTGATCAATAACTTCCTTTAGTCATTCCATATATTAAAGCATCTTGAAGCTAGAGCTCAAACTGAGGGCAAACTTGTTAAAACAATTCCAGAAAGTGCATGCTTTTCAGAACCTCTCTCCCTGCTGATCCCTATCTCCAGTTTCCAAGCAATATTTAGCACCAAAAACGTTGTTACTTAAAGAACACTCTTAGGCATATAACAAAAAGAAACCAAACTTATTAAAAATAATTTATGCCCCTAAACATATGTTGCCTTCCTGTACTTCAAATTTCTGGACAATATGTAGTGAGCAAATCATAACATTTGAAATTGAGGCCTATGCTTCAGATATCATCTTAAAATGCACTGCTTGGTGCTCTCCACTTGTCCATGCACGAAAAACAGTACCAGGGACAGTGCTGCAAAGTTAAGATTCTTTTGGATGAGAGAGTGTTGCAGAGTTCAAGTATTGCTAATATTTGCTGTGTTTACAAATATAGACAAAGGGCAGAAGCAAGTAGACTCCTAGAAAACGCAGGCATAAGACCCCAGAGAGCAATTTGTGTAGCACACCAGTACGTTGGTGGCACCCCAACTTTTGGTAAATACCAGCTAGGAAATAATTCGTTCCCAGGGCAAAACTAGGTGTGTGTTTAATGTGCATGGTATTTTATTCTTTTTATAAAAAAATGCAAACATCGGCCCCTCCATTGGAAGGAAATTCCCAATTGCTGCCAATGTAAATAGCAATTTCAGAGGAGAAACTCTGAGAAACTGAGCACACAATGAAAGGAAGGCAGGAGAAAAGACGGAGCACACAGATACAAGATTTGTTTTTTGTACCGATACATCACAGTTTATTGAAATGAGTCTGTTATGTCTGAACTAGCCAAAATTTTCTTTAAAGAATGTTTGTAGCCCACCTGTTATATAATATAAAGTGTTGAATTAGAATTGGAATAAATATTTTGCAACAAATGAAATTTGAAGCAAACCTCCAAGTTCCATGTTGGGCAACATATTTAGGAAATCTGATGGCAGGAGTTCTGGTAAGACTAGTGAATTTATTCAGGGGATCCCCATGCATTCTGAATGTGGTTGATTGGTGGTGGGGGGCAGACAGCACTATGAATAATATCACCAACCTGGGAAGGTAGGCTATCTAGGAGAAGGAAAACACTGGTCCTAAAATTCCACTTCCTTGCAGGATATCTTCAGGAGAAGAAAAGGCTAAGGAGTAAACCCTACACAAATCCAGAGTGCAGTCCCTAAGACAGTTGGATGGCACCTTGTACGCCTCCTTCCAGCAACTCCTGCAGCCAAGCTCATGCCAAGTGTATTGCTCTGTTTTCCTTTAGATCACTTCAGTGAAGTAAGAGGGGGGTCTTGTTGTCTGGGCGGCCCAGTACCTCCATATACACTGCCCAGGCTTGTGCCCTAGGGAAGTCACTTCAGTGCTGATAACACAACAATTTGACTTCACACACAAACACCCCGGAGGTACACCCTATTGTCTCTCAAGACAGAGAGATGCCAACCCCAAGTAATTGTTGTGACAGTTTGTTCCTATCAGATTTTTTGACTCTAAGGCCAGTAGCCAGACCATGAAGCTTAACAACACATTGTTCGAATTATGCAAAATTGGCATTTTAAAATGAATTATGAAGTTTCTTAAGTTTTACTTCTGCACTGTTCGTGTATCAAAATATTTATTAGTCCCTAGACAGCTCCACATGTGGTTGACTTGGGTACCTCTAAATAATTCAAACTTTTCTGCAGTAACTTATTTCAGCAATTCCTTTGATGCAAGGCAGGAAGAGAACATTTATTACAAGCAGCAAGACGAATCCATATAATTAATAGTTTGATACATTTCACCTTCCTGGATGTTTGCTCTTACATTATTAGCTTCGTATGAAATAAATAACACTTTTCTGACAACTTGTTATCCCACTTTTAGACAAGATGCTTCAATTTATATAATTACTTTACTTGATTTATTGATGCACCTCTGCTTATGTTACATATTCTGTTAATGTGCTATCAATGTAATTAGTTGTTTCTAGGCGGAAATCACTGTTTTTAATCAAGCTAGCATTTTTATTGCTTCTACACAATCAAAACACCCTTTCATGACTTCATTGCTCTTTCTCCTCATTTCTCTTTCATGTGTTTACACTTGTGAGGGGGGGGGGAGGTTGGCACTGATAGTGTCCCCCCCCCCCGGCTCAATACAGTACTCCAAAAGCATTTTCTCATAACTTGAGCTATAGAGAGCAATAGTTTGGAAGCACATTTTAATCAAAATTTTGAGAAAACAAGCCCAGGTTTTGTGGCAGACATTTTGTGGCCAAAATGTCGCCACTCTCTGGATATTCAGCTTTTCTTTTCTTTTTTACTTAGGGCTGCAATCCTGGGTCTTAGCTAGATGGGTAAAGAAAAAGCAATTTATATGTGTTGTATATGTGATATAACATTGTGCTACCAGATTGTGCTGTGGAGTCCCATTTTTCTCTACCTGTAAAGTAAAGGTAAAGGGACCCCTGACCATTAGGTCCAGTTGTGACTGACTCTGGGGTTGCGGCGCTCATCTCGCTTTACTGGCCGAGGGAGCCGACGTTTGTCCGCAGACAGTTTTTCTAGGTCATGTGGCCAGCATGACTAAGCTGCTTCTGGCGAACCAGAGCAGCACACGCAAAAGCCGTTTACCTTCCCACCGGAGCGGTACCTATTTATCTACTTGCACTTTGATGTGCTTTCGAACTGCTAGGTTGGCAGGAGCAGGGACCGAGCAACGGTAGCTCACACGTCGCGGGGATTCGAACTGCCGACCTTCTGATCGGCAAGTCCTAGGCTTTAAATGGAGTAGATAGAAGCTAATAGTGTATAATCTAAACCTCAGATCATGGCTAAGGTCTCTCCTCCTTAACATGATCTGGAACCAAAGTTTGATTTTCAGATAAAAGGTTTGGATGACACACTAAGCCAAACTGTGCTTTAACTACCATCCCACACCTAAAATAAAATAAAATAATAATAATTCATTGCTTATACCCCACCCATCTGGTCGGGCCTCCCCAGCCACTCTAGGCAGCTTCCAACAGTATATTAAAAAGACAATAAAACATAAAAAATTTAAAACTTCCTTAAACAGGGCTGCTTTCAGCCCATGGACAAGCAATTGGGTGAAGTCAAATCCCTGTGCAATCACTGTAATCTATGCACTGGTTTACCATGATGAGTGTAGCAGGCCATGATTATTTTTAAGGCTTCCCTGCCTCCTTGGGCACTAGGGGAGTCCTCCTTGACCAAGTCATGCCTGGCCCTTAAATGCTGATGAGAGACCATATGGGTCTCTTTCTCTCTCCATGCCCCTGAAGACATTCCAGACTCAGAGTTTAGGGAAGCATGCCCCCACTGCTCCGGAATCAAAGCTCTGACATAATACTTCTGGTGATAATATAAGATTTGAGTCTTCAAAGAGGGAAGGATTGGGTAAAACCAACACATGGCTTTACTGCCAGCCCCCCACCCTTGCAAAATGTATATAGTTTGTTTGTTTGTTTGTTTGTTTGTTTGTTTGTTTGTTTGTTGAATTTATATCCCAATCTTTTCCTCCAAGGAGCTCAAGGCAATGCACATAGTTCTCCCCCAACTCATTTAATCCTCACAACAAGCCTGTGAGGTAGCTTAAGCTGAGAGCCAGTGACTGGCCCAAGATCACCAGTGAGCTGCATTTATGGCCAAGTAGGGATCTGAACCTTGTTCTCTCAGATCCTAGTCCAACACTCTGAGCACTACACCACACACTGGTTCTCACATAGATGGCTCCTCACACAGAGAATGGGAACACATGGAGATCAGAGAGACAGAATAACATCTTGTGGAATAAATGCTTTATTTAATAAAGAGGTTTAGCAATAAAGGTTTAGCCACAGAAAGATGAAAAAGCCTGCACTCAGGTTCTGGTTTTGGGCTTCCCACAGGCATCTGGTTGGCCACTGTGAGAATAGGATGCTGGAGTAGATCACTGGCCTGATCCAGCGGTCTATTCTTATTCTCTTCACCTGCATAGCACTACTCATTCTGAAGAAATGGATTCCAGAAATATCTCATTTAACCTATTCATAAAGGTGTATTTTTTAAAAAAAACTAGTGAAAGAAATATTGTTACACTTCCAAATTCTGCTGGTTTATTTAAGCCTCAACATTTATAAATAATGGAGAATATAAAAACAATTAACTTTGGCATTATAAAAAAATGTAAGAGGGCTGAGAGCAATTTAAGTCAAGGCTTGCCCAGTGATAGTCACAGAAATTTATAATAGGACCTGAGAAAAGAATAAGTACCTTTCACCAGATGTACCGTGAATCACACCTTCATTGCAGCTGTGATCCTTGGGGTTTACCCTCCCTAATCACAGCTGAGCAATAAAGGAGGCTCATTAAATGGAATGTAACAGACACTGAATGTAACAGATTAACTGTGCTACGCAACCTCAGCTTCAAATAGAGAGGGCTGGAGATCATTTCAAAGTTCAAATGAATTTTAAAGGGAGAGGGAGAGAGTCTGACAGCAAATGCTGTCAGGGAGCTTTTGTGCAATTTAGTTATGAGTTATGAACTGAGCAGTTTATTTGTGGAAAGTGGTGTCTAAGATCCATAGGCTAGCCTTATTCAGTCATTCCCAAGTTGCATGCAAAGTAATAAGTGCTTACAGTGGTGGTAAGGTAGTCCTGGTGCACTGGGAGGCCCCTTGTGCTCATCCCACAATGGTCATATCCTCTATATGAAGAGCTGTGCAAAAGCAGCTGGTGATAGAGGTTGGAAGGAATCCTGTGAGACATCTACTTCAGCTTCTCTTGCTTCATAATGGGATAAGTGCTCCCCCAAAGCTCCTTTATATATATATATATATATATATATATATATTTGCTTTCGTAGATTTTCACGGGTACAGGAATGCAGGTTTTGGTGTCCTTGGGTGTCTTCCCGTGTAAAAGTTGGGGTGTCTAGGCGACGTTTCGACGAGGTCTCACTCGTCATCTTCAGGCTGGTGCTTTCGGCTTCTTGTTACTGGAACAGAGCTCTGTTCCAGTAACAAGAAGCCGAAAGCACCAGCCTGAAGATGACGAGTGAGACCTCGTCGAAACGTCGCCTAGACACCCCAACTTTTACACGGGAAGACACCCGAGGACACCAAAACCTGCATATATATATATATATATATATATATATAACACAAAGGTTATGCCTCAGCTAACTGCATATCTGGGAGTTGTGTCATCATGCAAGGAAGTACAGCTGGCTACAAAGTTGTGACATCAAGTGAGCCAAGTTTTTGAAATCTGAGAAAGAATGCTAAGAACATAAGAAGGGCTTGCTGGATCAGGCCAATGGCAATCTAGTCCAAAACCCTGTTTTCAAAATGGCCACACGGATGCCTCTAGGAAACCCACAAGAAGAATTCACGCAGTAGAAGAAAATTAATATGATGTCAAACAGAGTGAAGAATCAAAATATTATTTTCTCCTCCTGTCACCTCCTCCCCAATGATTAAGAGCATTATGATGTGTTTTTGCAGTAAAAAAATGTTTTTAAAAAGCAGCTGAATTTTCTCTTGCAATTATAATGCTGTCAGCTTTTTATTATTAGTGTTAATAATAGTTTCATGAAGTTGGTAATATTTGTTGGCACATTTGAGGTTAATATTCTGGTGAATGAATTGAGAAACTAGTCTCATTTTATAAAAAGAAAGTTGTTTTTTACACATCTTTTATGCTGGAGGCCATATTAAAATGTGTATGCTTTAAAGTCTTCTAATTCTTTAGGGAAATGTTTACCACATTTTTATTTTTAAAAAATATAAGTATGCTTTATATTGATGGAAAGTATGGGAACAATTATGGTCCAATTCATGTAACAGATTTTTAATCTCTGTTGGGAATCATGATAAAGATTTGCATGCCTCTAAATTTCATCAAATTCTGTCCAGAAATAAAATTATACATATAAATAAATAAAGCTGCACAGTAGAAAAGCTTGTTGATGGATTAGGTTTAGTTTGGCAAGCCTATTCTGCTCTTGAAGGGTTACGTTGTCTGCAAATTCCATCTACTTCTGCATAGAGGAAAAAAGTTAAAGCATTTTGTCCACTCATAATAATTAATTTGGAGACGGGGGAATGGATCTGAAGCAAGACTCTGAATCAAATTGGGCAGACCATGAAGCATTTCAGGCTGAAACCACAGTATGTTGCAAAATAAATAAATAAATAAATAAATAAATCATATCCAAACCACATCTTGATGACAGTGCAAACTGCTAATTTACTCTGCATAAAATTCATCTTTTAAAAATATAGCATTGATATTTTTATTTGCTACAACATGAATATAATAATATAATATAATAATTGACAAGGGAAGTCAAGACTTTTATTTATATATTGACTTCAACATATTACAGCTATCCTAGTGCTGCACTCCTTCAGAATACAGCTTATGGAGACGATGCATTTGAATGTGGCCCAACTCATTACTTGCCTATACTGCAATCCCACACAGAACCTTTTCCATACCTCCCTAAGACTACCTTCCTAAAAAAAAATCAGGGAGAGCCCCTAAGTTGTGGAATTCCCTCTCCATAGAGGTGAGCTTGGCTTCTTCTACTTTATAGCTTTTGGTGAATGCTACACCTGGCCTTATTGAACATGAGGTGTGTGTTTTCAGGACCCATCCCATTCCTGTGACCACACTTTTTAAATTCTCAACTTTAAATGGTTGTATCCTGACCTGAGACCTGCTGGTGAAGGATGGGTAATTCATTGAACAACAACGAACAAAATACTGCACATACCCATGATATAGTGTGAGTTGGAAACTTCTTTGTGGTGCAATACTCAGCAGCCTCCCTCCATCCTACTGGAACGGCAATTCCATGCAGTATATCAATGAAATTAACATGACTCATGTTCTGTTCTCATATGCAACACCACTGCATTGGACTGCAGTATAGACAAGTAGTTCCCAAACCGTGTATGGGGAGCTGGGGGACCTGGAAAGACTGTACTATAGGATGCATGCAAATTGAATTACTATACATAATGGCATACAGAGATGTAGGGTAGCCCATTTTAAATATGTACAGTCCTCTATAAATATGGAAATGTGTCTCTGGGCAGCTACTTCATCAAATTGCCAAACTGCCTCTTTACTCATGAGTTTAAAATGCATGAAATCTGTCCCAGAAATCTTTCATCCTCTCTAAAAAAAAAATCCCTCACAGTTCAGTTGCAAAACACACCAGTTTATATACTTAGGTTTCTAGATGAAAAATGTTCATAATAACTGCAAAGTAATAGACTCAGTAGATGGCAGACAATAATTTGACAAATGAGATGGAGGAAGTATTTCAGCAGGGCGGCTTCATTCGTTTTATTTGATTTCTTTGCAGTTCTTTGATTTCTTAATCATCAGTGTATAGCAGGAAAATGCTTAGATTCAGTCTGTTTCACACTCTGGAATGCATCTCAGGGCTCTGTTCCCACGCTTCATTCACACACACACCCAGCAAAAGAAAAGAAAAGAAAAGAAAAAGACAGAAACATTTCTCACTGAAGAATTCTAGCATTTCTGAGAACCAACCTGGGGATTCATTTGCTGTGCCATTACTTTAAAAAAAAAAAAAAAAGCTCTCTCGTACCAACATGAATAGTATAACCAATCTCCATAAGCTTGTCTGCGAATAGAACATTAAGTATTATACAGCTTGTGAAACAGATAATTAGAATGTTAAGAAGTTTCATAAGTTATATCCTCCATGGGGAAACCGTAAAGTTTTTGGCTCTCCATAATAGTCACAGGCCTTTTGGGAGGACACACAAGAAGACTTCCAGATATACTCAAATGCTACCAACTCCTGAAGAAGGAAGTATCAATTAAAAACCTGTCAGTTTAACAAGTTGCTTTTGATCCGTTAGTCCCTAGGGATTTTTTTTCTGAAGGTGTTCCACATATCTAATGTTGTATCTGAATAGTATTTTCACTATATATATTTTTCAGTTATTACAGATGTGGATATTATGAGACAGCTTGTATCCAAATGGAAAAGAGTATAAAATGGAAGAGCATATGTTTTGGAGGCAGAAGGGGCCTTCCAGGAACCAGTATCAGGTGATGGGAAGAACCTTAATCTTCTGGAGACCCTGGCACAGTAGACTGTACTGGGCTTGAAAGACAAAGAGTTTATCTGGAACAGCTCCCCATGTTCCTAAATGAGGTTGAATTCTAATAGGGGTGTATACTATGTGAAACATTTGATCATCAATAGTCAGTGTGGTGTAGTGGTTAGGGTGTCAGACTAGGTAGGACCTGCAGGACGAGGCTTCTAATCTCCACTCAGTCATGAAGCTCATTAAGTCACTTGGGGCCATGCACATTGTACACATTTGTATGCAATTTTGTCTGATATTTTGCAAGCAATTATAATATAATGCATTTTTGGTATGTTGATATCATAAATGGACTCATTTTTATGCACACTTTAGTATATGCTTGTCTGAATAACTAGCTGGAAAACTCATTGAAAAATTTGGATTAGGGCAAATTTCAGAGGATGACTCTTTTTCAGTTCTCATCTTGTTTTGGAAAGTGTGAATTAGGAAAGTTTGTTTTAAATGTGAGATGAATGGAATTTCTCGCTCATCCTTACAGCACAGCCCTTGGATATCAGGCACTCTCCATAGAAACACTGTGCATGGGCATTATACTACAGTCTGTCTCTCTCTCTCTGAATGTGGTTCCCATCCTTCACTCCTGCTCCCTGCCGTAGGCAGTCTTGCTTTAAGTCCCATTGATTTCAATTTCAACTGGACTTTGGCATGCATACATTTCTCTGCATTGCACCCGCAGTGCTAGACAAGAGTGAGATTGCACTAAACTTTAGCATAATATACAGCTACTCTGAAACAGCATTATCCTTTTCTTAGTGTGAAATTAATTTGTTCACCAGAGAAAATAAATCATTGGTGGGACAAAGAAAATTGATTTTTACAACACCTTTCACTTGTTTTACTCTTCGTGGTATTAACTATGTTAGATTCTGAGAGTGTTTATAGGCATTATAAAACATTTAAATCTTGATGTATTAAGGCACTTGAATAGCTCCTGGGTATTAGTAAGAGAATTATATTAGGATTAGTCTGGGTATCAATCTTGGTATCTGGCACATTGCTAAGGAAACTGCTGTTTTATCCTCATTGAGACCCTAAACAGAACTTCATTATCTTACACTGAAAAAAGAGAACAGATACTGGCAGTGAGCTGCCCCCAAATGTACGTGGGTCACCAAAAACAGTAAAACACAAGTAATTCAGCATAAATGATCAGGCTGTAATCCTATGCCTACTTACCTAGGAGTAAGTCCCATGGAACTCAGAGAGACTTACTTCTGAGTAAAAATCACTGGATTGTGCAGCATCTTCTCTGAAATATTATTATGTGCAAGGTACTTAAAATAAACTAGTCATAGATCACACAATGGGAGAAATTAAGGACTAGCGTGATGAAAATTTATAGGAGAGCACAGATGTAAGAAATCAATATTTTAGGATGGCAGCACCACACTTTTGAACTCCCTTTACTAAGTACTCTTTTCAGTGCCTGCTAAAAACATTTTTTGTTTAGCTACCAGATATGTAGAAGGTTGGTATCTGTTTCTAGCTTATCGTTAAATTTCAATTATTATTTGAATATTTTAAATAGCTGTTTTAAACCATATTTATTGATTTTTTTGTTTTCTTCTTTTTTTGCAATCAAGAGATATATAATTTTTTCGAAATAAATAAATAAAATTGGCATCAGATCATACTACGGGTCCATACTAAAGGTTCAACTGAGGTCTACTCAAAGCAGACCAACTGAAATTAGTGGATCTCTGTCATGTCCCTTAATTTAAATGGGTCTACTCTGCATATAACTGGGGCTGGATCCATCCAACTGCTTCCAAATAGTAGCCACAGTTTAGTGTGAATATTTCTAAATATTCATATTTTTGTACACAGTTTTAACCAATGTACATATTTTTGAAGCAATTTCCCCTAATATAATGCATTTCAATTTTGTTTTCACCAATATCTTTTTATATGCAATTTCCCTTAATAAATGCATTTCTGTAAACATTGTTGGGTTGGAGAACTGCATCACAAAATTTGGAGAAGTGAGAATTCCCAAGCATAGCTGTATTTTAATCCACATATTTTTCCCCCAAGAAGTGTGACCATGATAGATTCACCTTTAGATGCAAACTGAATTAAACTTCTCCCCCACCCCTACTCAAAAGTAATTACTGCTGAACAGAATGGAACTTACTCCCAGGTGTGTGGCTTTCAGATTGCCATCTACACAACCACATTTTAAAGCAATCTAAGCTGCAATCCACTACATTTCATCTTGCGGCACTAAATTCTATATGTTAATGGTGCGCTCTGAAATGCACCACTTCAAAAAATGAGGAAATTCAGGAACCCATTAAAATTCATCAAAACTTGAGATTCATGCAGTTGTCAAGTGTTACAAAGAAGAAAAGCAGGGAGTTACCACTCACAGGACAGGAGAGGAAACCTTCAGGTGCACACAAACAAAAAAATATATATTATTAAGTCCAAAGCATTTCAAACAGTCGTTCTTCCTTACTTCCTCAAGGGCATCCTTGAATGTCAAATTTTCTATTTGTGTGTGTGTGTGTGTGTGTGTGTGTTTCCCCTAGTAACTAGTTCCAATTGTGTGCAGAGGCCAAGTTGAAATTTGATGTTCAAGAGTGCTTCTGGGGAAGAGCAATAGTTAGAAATTCAGAAGGTTTGAAAGTAAACATGTTTTGGATGCAACTGGAGGTTTCTTTCCTTCCTTTTCAGAACTCATAATGCCAATAAACAGATGGAACACACAGTTATCATTGTGCAAGTTCTCATGTTGACAAGAATGAACTTGTGGTCCCTTCTGCCCTGTCCTATGTGCAGGTGTTAATACTGACATGACTCAAGCTGGGAAAAGGAGTAGTCCTGGACTCAAATTTGCCCATCTTGTAATGCTCACCCATATCCCAAACTAAGGATCATTTCAAACAGAACATCATCAGAATGAATCATAATTCAGAGTCAGGTCAAATGCTGCCCCCTCACCCCAATGGTACAAAGGTAAGCCTTATGATAGTGGCCATAAATTTGGCTAGCTACCAGCACCACCCAGATTTTTTTTTGGGGGGGGGGACACATTCAGCTGATGACGAGAAGGATATTTTCTCACCACTCTATGTCTGTGCGATTTTGAAGGATTTCTAAGTCTTTTGGAGAACGAGTTGAATGCCTATGTCCAGAACAAAACTATACTTCAGCACACTTAATTTTAATGGGATAAACAGCAAAATTATCATCCCCCCCACACACTTGTAATCATTTTTAAAGCTTCCATTGCAGAATCAAAGCTAATAAATAAAAAGTAAAGAAGTCACCCCTGTTGCTCTTAATAAAGTTGTATGTCTGTATTTAAGTCTTTGGACGTAGATTTTGCTGATAAACTCCACCCAAGACTCATAATGATGGCTGCTTCATCTTACTGATGTTACAGCCAGAACTGACAGTTTCATCAAAACTCAAATTCTCTTATAAGTGAACTTCAGAGTGGGATAGTGATATATAGTGATTTCATTCACATTCAAAAGACTAAGAGAAATATATAGTTGTGTTATATATAAAAAAAACCAAATGTGTGCATACATCCAATAAAAATTGATGGAAGAGTGTTTGAGCTAACTCACTTCAGTCTGTGCATTTTAAACATCTGACTTCACCAGGAGTCTGTGTTGACACTGTGTAAAGCTGTATAGACTTGAAATGTGAGACTGAAGCAATTTTAATATTAATGGAGTCTTTACAAGAGTTTAAGAGAGAGAAAAGTCACAGAGTCTTCTGTTTTGAAGAATGAGTGATAATAATACCAAACTGCTTTGCATAGAACAGACAAATCTAAAACTGTACCTTCTCCCCCATTACTTTCTAAATATCACACAGCATGGTGTTCAAGCTTCTAGGCAACATTCTAAATTGGAGGGCTTCACCAAAATAGCTCCCTGACTTAGGAACATAGTAAGGTGCCTTCCACTGAGACATATCATTGCTCCATCTAGGTGAGTATTGTCTTTATACTGACTGGCTCTCCAAGGTTTCAGACAGGAGACCTTTCCCAAAGATATTGCTGGTTGAACCTGAGAACTTCTGCCTGAATAGGCATTGCCTCCAAGCTGCATTAGCTTCATTTGACCTTTGTGATGTTGTCACATAGCCAAATCTATTTGTGATGTTGTCACATATCTGTTCCTGGGATACCTTGTTAATCCATATACATATATATTTCAAATGGAACCACAGCAGCAGTCACAATCTTGGCTGCAAACATGTTCCACACCAGCATGAAGCAGGGAAACAAGCCATTCAAGAACATTTTCGAGGCCCTTACCCTATCTGCAACAAAACTGTCCAGCGGCGAACGTCCAGTGAAACCTATTAAAACCAGCTGAAACCCAGTTTGCACACTGACAGTCAGGGGGCCTGTTCAAGATCATCAGGTTCCAAACTAGCTCAGCCCCTCATGTCTGGGGCTTTCCACTGCTTTCCCCTTGCATATTTGGTAGTTAGAATGGGCAGCTCCATGCCAACAAAGTGATGCTGGCATCACTCCACAGGCAGAGGATGGCAGAGCTGGGTGGTAGGACACTTTAACCCAAACCACAAACAGCAGCAGCCTGGTACAGAAGAGGTTTGGATTGTTCTGCCAGTTATGGAGCATATACAAGAAAGGGGAAATCATAGAAGGGGGGCATATAGTCCAACCACCTGCAATGCAGGAATATTTTTCCCCAACATGGAGCTCGAAACCACAACCCTGAAATAGAGAGTCTCATGCTCTACCAACTGAAGAGAAGTATGGACTGCACTGCCTACATTTTTTAAACCAAGACAGACCAAAGGTCCATCTATCTCAGTGTTGTCTACATGGACTGATAGCACTCTCCAGGTGTTGAGATAGGAAATATCTCCAAGCCCTACCTGGAGATGCCAGGGATTGAACCCTGGACCTTCTGCATGCATAGCAGATGCTCTGGCACTGAGCTACAGCTCTTCCCCCACAGTTTTGACAGTCATGGTCCATGTAGAGATGAGATTAAAAAATGACTTACTTTGACTGGATTTGGCCTAAGCTAAGCATCATTTTGTATTGCATTTAGGAGTACAAGGTTTAATTAGTTTAGTTAGTGCATTAATCAAATAAAGCAGACTAAGCTACTGAGTAGCGTGGGGGCCATCATAAATGGGTAAGATTGCAAGTCAAGGGCCCACATATTTAGTATATTTTGATTATGATATGTATCTGTAATAGCAAATAAAAATAAAAATATGTTTTTCGCTAACAAGAAGGGGCAGCATTTATTTTAAACAATAACGTCTCATGGCTTTTTCAATACTCCAAAAAGGTGCACATTTTGAGTTTTTGGTAATATGCAACTGTATTTAATGTAATCTATCAATCACTTATAAAGCAGATGATCAATCAGCCAAAATTACTGAATTGGCTGACAGCCTTAATTGCAATGCAATAATATAGTAATGCCAACTTGTATTACTTTCTCCATCTTTGCGCTATAATGGAGAATATATGCTTCTGTTATTAAAAACACAGAGGCACAGCAGCAGCAGATCTTTCCTAAATCAAAAGGGCAAATTTTTTTTAATGCCTGAAGGAAATTTGTGCACATGCATTCATCTTGAAATCTGAGTGATAATAAATTAAATTACATTTTCAACTTTGACCTACAGAACATGGGAGTTATTCAAGGGAAACAGAGGAGCAGAAAGATAGCACAGAACACTTAAACGAGATGGAAGATTCAGGGAGGAAAGGGAAGAGATGGCGGGAACAGTGTCAGAGATGAGAGCCTCAGGCCAAATAAAGTACGAATACATGAATAATAATACAAAGCCGACACTTGTGTAGAAATCCTTATCTGCTCTAATGCCAGGATACAGTCTTCTCTCAATTCTGGCACTTGCCACAGTATGATTAGACTTATTTTTATATTTTGTCACATTGATCAAGATATTAAAATGAAATTTAAGTCTTCTTAGCTAAGATGGACACTAAACTGGTGTGTGTGTGCGCGCGCATGCATGATTTGCAGCTATACAGATGTTTATGGACGCATGGACTGAAGAATTGAAGAACTGAATTGAAGAATCTGAAATGGGAGCAGGAATTGCTGTAATTCACATATTTGCCCAAGGTCAGAAACAGAAGTCATGCAAGCGAATATGAATGGTATTCACTATCCTTGTTTGTTTGTTTGTTTGTTGGTGTTTACTCTGCAAATGTTATGTAAGTATTTATGTTATTTTCTGCAATCCTTTTGGCATTTCCCTTCCACTGAAATGTATTGAAATGAATTACACAATTATGATGACACCATAATTCATGCAGTTTACACAAATAATTAAGTTATTTTGCCAAAGTAGACAGAAAAACCCCCAAATACAGTGGTACCTCGGGTTAAGAACTTAATTTGTTCCGGAGGTCTGTTCTTAACTTGAAACTGTTCTTAATCTGAAACACCACTTTAGCTAATGGGGCCTCCCACTACCGCTGTGCTGCCGCTGCACGATTTCTGTTCTCATCCTGAAGCAAAGTTCTTAATCCGAGGTAATATTTCTGGGTTAGCGGAGTCTGTAATCTGAAGCGTATGTAACCTGAGGTACCACAGTAAAGTAGTTATGGGTGGAAGTTGAACGGCTGCGGAACAGACACTGTGCCGCTTATGATGAACACAGGGTGGAAAGGAAAATGATGTCTTCATCATCTCTGTTTCAGGGGTGAACAAAATTCCCTTATTATTACAGGCCTTTTAATGTTGTTGTTATTATTATTATTATTATTATTATTATTATTATTATTATTTCTAAAAACTACTCTGAAGGCATTGTTGAAAGTTGGTATATACATATATAAAATATATAAATATATTCTGCAGACCGAACAGACTATACCATATCTGCCCATGAATGTTAAGGAGTTGGGGAGAGACCTCTGGGAAGGGGTGGAGAACCTGTGGCCCTCCAGATGCTTTACTACAACTCCCACCTGCCCCAGCCAACATGACCAGTGGTCAGGGATGATGGGAGCTATAGTCCAACAGCATCCCTGTCGCTGCCATTGTGAGTCCTAGCATATGCAGGTGCTGCACCACTATTCCTCAAGCTCCTTATAGGGGAGCGCTAACTATTATTAAATTACCAATTCCTGTAATTGTGTTAGCTCGCAAGCCACCACACACACACACACACACACACACAAAAACATAATGCAGGGCCAAGCCCAACTTCCAGCCTGCTGTGTCTGCTACAAGAGTTTCTATTATTTAGGGAAGAAAGGATGCACAGCTCTTACAAAACAGAGGCACCTTTTAATGACAGCCTTCAAATTGCGGCCTTTTGTACTTCAAGATATTGATGGCTACAGAGCTGACTGCCAACTGACAGTAACATCAATGTCATTGGACAAAAGACACATCCTTCCAAGTGAACAAAGTCCCTCTAGGAGCCATTAACTCTTGCTCATCTTCTCCATCATTGTTGTCTTATTTACTACTCTTATTTAAAGCTCCCATTTACGACGTGGCACACCTTCTGTCATACCTCTACAAATGGGGAAATATATTATTTTTTGCATGTGCATGCTTTTAAATAGTGTTTTTGGTGCTGTTTTTAATAGGGATATTTATTTGTGGTTTTTAAAATATTTATATTTCTTGTGTGTGTTTTAGTTGCAGTTCTTCTAATTTACGCTGTCTTGGGTCCTGCACTGGGAGAAAGGAGGTATATAAAGGAAATAAGATAAATAGTTAAGGCTCTATACTTTGACATCTGCAAGTAAGATGGGGGCACACGCAACATAATCCCCCAATTCCAAGCTTTCATTTTAAATGAGAGAGTAAGCTTCTAGGCTTTTTAGAACTTCAGATACAAGGCAAAATGTACCAGCATTCCTTTAAAAAAAAAGTAAGAAGCTCACCTCGTCCTCACTTTCTGTGTTTTACTCCCTTCCACCAGCCACATGATTTGAAAAATAAACTTGCTCATATTTTGAGAGGACAAATTGAGAGCAATTTGCGTGTGTTTAAAGGAAAAGGGATAAAAAGATTCGAACTGTGGCCCACGGACTGTCTCGCCAGAGTGGTGCATGCTCTAGTTATCTCCCGCTTGGACTACTGCAATGTGCTCTACGTGGGGCTACCTTTGAAGGTGACTCGGAAACTACAACTAATCCAGAATGCGGCAGCTAGGTGACTGGGGGCGGCTGCCGAGACCACATAACACCGGTCTTGAAAGACCTACATTGGCTCCCAGTACGTTTCCGAGCACAATTCAAAGTGCTGGTGTTGACCTTTAAAGCCCTAAACGGCCTCGGCCCAGTATACCTGAAGGAGCATCTCCACCCCCATCGTTCTGCCCGGACGCTGAGGTCCAGCGCTGAGGGCCTTCTGGCGGTTCCCTCATTGCGAGAAGCAAAGCTACAGGGAACCAGGCAGAGGGCCTTCTCGGTAGTGGCGCCCGCCCTGTGGAACGCCCTCCCATCAGATGTCAAAGCAATAAACAACTACCTGACTTCAGAAGACATCTTAAGGCAGCCCTGTTCAGGGAAGTTTTTAATGTGTGATATTTTAGTGTTTTGGGGTTTCTATGGAAGCCGCCCAGAGTAGCTGGGGAAACCCAGCCAGATGGGCGGGGTACAAATAATAAATTCTTATTCTTATTCTTATTCTTATTCTTATTCTTATTCTTATTATCCTTAAATGCACTTCACAGCATACAGTCAGCAAGTCACTTCAGGCCATGATAATAAGAGAACGTTGCCAGTAAATATTTTGTTCAAAGTGAAATGCAAAGTGAACCTGAAGATTCTTGATCAGGCAAAACAGTGGAGAAGTTTCAACACAAGTCAATATAGTTTATTTTAAAGCTGGTGAACTTGCTCAGAAGATCCACCAGCAGCTGTCCCAAGAAAAGGTCAGCAAATAGGTCCTTGCTTGGGTCAATATTTGAACCAGGGACTTTGTAGTTCACAGTTCACGCTCCTTGACATTTCCCTACAGAAGCTTCCCTGATTCCAGTGCATTCCAGATGTTTCAGACCCTTAATTTTATTTCTGTGCCACTCTTCACCAAAAACCATCAATGTAGTAATAAACTTCAACGTTAAAATATTTCCTGTATGTTAAATAATAGTGAACATTATGAAAATGTTTTTTTGTTTGTTGGTTTGTTTGTTTAATGCTCTACTGCCACTGTCAGAGGTAATATACCCTTGAACACCAGCTGCTGGGAATCACAAGTGGGGAGAGCTGCTTGTAAGCTTACCCTAGGCACCTGGTTGGCCACTGTGAGAACAGGATGCTGGACCAGTTGGACCCTTGATCTGAAGCAGAAGGGATCATCTCCTGTTCTGATTTCCTTGTAAATTAAGCCTTATGACCTAACTCATCAGCCACCAAAATCCTCCCCCCACCCCAAGGTGGACTTTTAGCTGCCATTTAAAAGAATATAAGGTTGGGACAAGATCCTCTTCACTTATGGAGGTCATTCTACTACATGGATCCACCCTCAAAAAGGCTCTTCCATGGGCCTGCATACTATGCACTTCATTTAACACAGGGACTACCAGGAGTGCCTCTTCCACTAACTAATGCATGGGCAGGTTGATAGAAGATAAGGCATTATCACAGATATTTAGGGTCCAGGATAATGAAGACTACAACAGCCAGCTGGAGCTTATAGGAGCAATTGTCAAAAATACCGGTAGGGAGGGGGAACCGGTGGCAAAAGGGTATCCTACAGCCACGCTAACTTCTGATTAAGCAACAGACCTTATTTCACAAAGGAAAGTCTATTGCCTTGGAGTCTAAGTGGTAGAATGTCTTTTTTGCTCACAATATGTCATGCAACTAAAAATCCAGTTGCATCAGGACTCATCTTTTTTGATGGTTGTGATGCATGACTACTGTTGTTGTTGTGTTTGCAGTGCTTTGTTTTAATGTACACTGTAGTAGTGTTGCTATTATTTAATTGCTGTGTGTTGATGAATTTTTAAAACTTCATTAGTCACACTGAAAGACAGGATAGAAACATAGATAAATTAATAAACTAAAATTTAACACTCTCCTGTTAAAATTGGAGCTCTACTTATTAATCAACTAAAGTTTGAGGGTTTTAATTGGGTTTCATAAATGAGGATCATAGGAATAAACTAAAGGTTTAGTCGATTAACCTCCCACTTAAGGCTTGGGTGCAACTAGGATAGCTGTGTAAAGATAAAGTGGGAAATCAAAGCAAGTCAGAACATGCGTGTCCTCATAAAGTCCTCCATGTTTCAATCCAATTAGCCACCCTCACTGGACAAGCTGATGTGTTCCCTCTCATGATGACAGGAAAGTCATCACCTTGCCAGCCATGCTGAGAGTCTTGAGAACTGGCCTCTCGCTGACAACACTTGTCAGCCACCAATTCACCAAAACCATGACAGAAACAATTTAACGGCTGGCTCAAACAGGACAGGAGACCTTTCAGGGCTACTTGAGAAATGTGAAGACTCAACCTGACAACTTGCTGGCTGCAAGGAGAGATGGCTTTCTGGCAGAGAGAGAAAGCTCCATCTAGACTAGGAGAGAAAAGGCACAGAGTTTGGCAGCACTCATATTATTCTCCTACAACAGAGGGAGGGAAATGGTTAGGTAGCACCATAACTAGGGATGGCCAGCCTACCATTTATCTGTTCTGTGTCAGCTTCTTTTTACCTCCAGACTGGCTCCATTTCATTTTGTTTGTGGGTGGTGGGGTTTTTAGTGGAAATTATACAAAATCCACCCATGTGTATATTTGCAAAGAGAGAGAAAGAGAGAGAGAGAGAAGGAAATTAAAGTACTTATAGGTGATCTGCATCTTTCTTCCTTTAACATTTTAAGCTTCTTAGAGCAGCCTCTTAAAAGGAAGAGAGAGAAAAGCTCTTGAAATGATCCCAGGAAGTGACTGTACATCAGACTATGCAATACCTTCCTGGGGAACTCTACAGAGGAAAAAGATGGTTGTGATCCATTTACCCACAAAGCAACCTGACAGCAAGTAGTATTTCCACAGCCACCTCTGGTTTGTCAAGTGATAGCCTGGTAGCTATTCTCAGTTGTCTGGGCTTGGCCTTTATGGCCCCAGTTGGATTCCATAGTGGTCTTTTCAAGCCACAATATGTGAACTCCTTTAACTGGATGTGCCAACTGAACTTAAAGCTAAGATGTCACCCTCCTTAAACCACTTAGCTGCGTTTTAAGGCTTAGTTTGAAATTTGTGCTCTACAGGTGGAAATTGGATATAAAGAATCAAGCAAACGCAAGTGCTTGAGCTTGATTGAAATGTTCATTTGCACTACTTTTATATGCCATAAAGCATTTCAGTTGCTTGAGTACTGCCAATTGTTTACCTTATGAGTTACTCCTTCCACGCTAGAAACTGTCAAGTCTCTTAATGCCACGCAGTTTGCATCCACATGAATTGTAGTCTACCTTGTTTATATCCCCAGATTTCCCATTTGCAACATAGTTTAGACCAGCATGATCAGCAGTTTACTTTTTTTTTTTTTTTACAGTCTGGAAACTGTTGATTAATCATAGCAGTTGCTTCTAAACATAATTGTCTTTGAAGAGAGTGGGGAGGGGTGGTGGAGAAGATCACGGGCTCTGTGATTTATGTTTCATGGTCCATAATAGGAACTGTTACTTCGTCACTTAAAATATTTAGGGCAAAATCAAAATCAATAGTGCTACCATAAGGATAATAAATCATGCTGCTTAAAGTGTACCGTGTTTGCCATAACCCTTCACTTTTTACAGGATACCTCCCCCCTTCTTGACTCTCTTCCCTTCAAACCATACCTTTATATGAAACTCATACTGAGCCCTTTTATTCAAGAGAAACTGGGATAGCCAGCATCCTAGGAGATTAAGAGCGGTTCTTGTATACCCTACTCACCACAACAGCCAAATCTCTCCCCTTATAAGGGTCTTTGGATCCCAACCAGGCAACATATCTGTTCTGACAAATCTGTAAACCATTCCAAACGTTCCACCTCCCTTTTCATTCTACTTATGTTACATCGTTCGACAGCCTCAGACTTTGCTCCACAAGTCATTTGAAGTAATATTATTAAGACAAATACTATTGCATTGAGTCAAACGAAGAGCACCATGTTCCATATACCACATTTACTTGTTAGATGTCCTCCAGAACCCATTTAGATGAATGTTCCTGCCTAATGGCCTTTGAAAGCTGGTAACTACTAAGTAGGTCAGTCTTTCATTTGATTACGTGGAGGGGAAATGTTTGCATGTAGACAGAAATGGAAAGGGGGGTGCTGCTGTGCTCAGGTCCTGATTGTGTGCTTCCCACAAGCATCTGGTTGCCACTGTGAGGGCAGGATGCTAGACTAGAAGGGCTACTGGCCTGATCCTGCAGGCTCTTCTTGAGTTCTTGAGTCCTGAGCTTTTCTGTAACTGAGGAGGACCTTCAAGGTCATGCAGCTTACTTTTGAAACCATGTTGAAATGCGGATGAAATATGAAAGAACAGGTAAACTTTGTCTCCTTCCTCTGTAAGAGAGAGCTGTGAGGCCTGGTTGGAGTTAAAGCATACTACAGAAGCAGCCACAAATAATGGAAATATAAGCTGTGAAGTAGGATTTCCTGCCATTTATAATAAATTCTGAAAGTGGCTTTAGACAAATTAATGTTAAATTACGCCTCAGGAATGACACCCACCCATCTGCAATATTAGAGGGGATATTGTTCAGCAATTTGGAGCATGAAATGTGGTCAGGTGCCTATCTGCTCATTCGTGAAATGGGGGCACCCCAAAAAATATGGTAGTGGTTTCTGCATATTTTCGGGGATTAATTGCATTTTTAAGAAAACAGAAAGGAAAAACAAAAAAGCCCAATAAAGTCCTATGCTTAATGACATCCAGGGCCTAAAGAATGTTGAGGGTTTCTGTTGGTGATTTTAAAAGAGACAAAATTGAGAGAGCTTCAAGTCTGAGACCTTTAGTGCAACACAGCACAACAAAGAAAGGTGGTTGCTCTTGAAAACTTCTTGATGCTTTGAGTGTCCTGAACCAGTAGAAGGCTCCTGTTCAAGGCTGGATAAAGCCCAGAAGCAGAAGAAAATAATTGGGTGGGAGGAGGAGAAGGAGGAAGGTTTACAGCACATCTATAGTGCTGTGAGTTGTGGGGGACAAGGTAGGCTGTATGCCTGAGTGCTTTCTAATTCCTGGATCCATCAAGGAATCAATTGCTGGAACAACCAGGCTAGCTTCTTGATAATAGACCAAATATGAGTCGTTAAGGTAACCAAGGAAGTGGCTCTGTGCCAGAGAGCAAATGGGCAGGGCCCCCTCCCTCAATTCAACAGTACTTATAAGGATGAAAGTTGGAGTAGAGTTGTGAAAGCTGAGCTAGAAGCAGGAGGCAGGCAGAAGCAGGAGGGAGAGAGACATGCTTGATTTCTGCTTGAATCCAAGGTCCTGGCTATGGGAGAAGCAAGACCACCTTGGAAAGTTAATGCTGCAAGCCCCTCCATTGTACCCACCATTGAAAGCTCAGATTGTATATATGCCTAAATAAACCATGTATCATAAAGACTCCACATAAGGTCTCCACAGAAACCAAACCCTGGGTAAGCACCTGGAATCCCTGGAATCTTGCACCGCTTGGAGATTGAGGTGGAATGCAACAATATATTTTTGGTTCAGAAGCCCTGCTGATTACAATGAGGCTTACTTCTGGGTAAATGGATTTCAGTGCTAGACTTTAAAGTGTGGGTGGAGAACCTGCAGCCCTCTAGATGTTGCTGCTCTCCCAACAACATATTGGAAGGTCACAGGTTTGCGACCCCTGGGCTTGCCAAGATTTTTCTTCTTTCTCAAAAAGAAATTCAGCTATAAAACAATTCACCATTATAAAACTTCTGTCTAAAAACATGTCTAATATGTTTTTAATGAAACCACATGCATTTTTTTTTTAAAAAAAAAAAGCCTGTGCAAAGGCTCAGATCCCAAGAGAGTCTTCATGTCTGATTCTGAACCTGAAAATATTCAATGCACGTCTAGAGCCATAATTTGAAAAGAAGGGAGGGGGAAAGTGAAAAAAAAAAGTCTTTTAGAAGACAGAAAAGGTACAGAATCTTTACAGAGCCATATTTCATTTCAGGACCTTAATTCCACAAATAAGCTCTTAAAATCCTTCTAGCTGGCCTTCTGGCCTAGAGTAAGACCTCCCCAGGGTAACATTTTACACAATCCGCAGAGCAATCCCAGTTTCTGAAGAAATAATGATTTGTCTGCAACTTTTTTCTTTTTCTCCAGTGCTTCAAATTATTCAGCTGTTCTTTGCTAAATGAATGCCTAGGTCTTCAATAAACTGTTAAGAACTGGTCTGGAATACAGGCTTGCAGTGTGCTAACAATACACTCACTATATATCAGGGAACCCATTAATTTCAATAATAAATTATAAGGGTCAGCAGAGTATTGCAGAACCTGAATTCAAGCCTCCTCCCTTTCTTTCTTTCTTTCTTTCTTTCTTTCTTTCTTTCTTTCTTTCTTTTTTTAAAAAAAGAATTTCGCTGAGCTCCTCCTTGATATGAATTATACCAAAATTAAATGTGCAGAAGAACTTATAAAGGTAAAAGAAGCCAGCAAACATATATTGTCCTTCAACAGCAAGATGGAATGAGCCAGAGCAAATAAATAATCAGCTATTCAGCTTGTAATAAACTCCGCACTTAATAGCCTGCAACCCATGCTTTCACTCTTGCTCCATGCCCACTGGACACTCTCCCTCCTGGAAGGGCTCTGAAATATGCATTATTTACATTTTCATTGTGGTGTTTCTCTAATTAAAGATGCAACAAAAGGTTGCAGCATGGCATGCTCCAGCCAGTTATGTCATTTCCCATTCCATAATCCATTCCATCCCACTTCCTGACCTATTTTCCACCTTTAACACCTACTCATGTGCACAAAGACTCAGACTGCATTCACACAACAGTTTATTCCATTTCCCCAAAGGTTCCCTAACATTAATTTCTGCATTATATTAGAGCTTTCACACAAAGCAAAATCCACTTCCAGAAAACTAATGGAATACAGTGCATGTTTAGCACTCGTCCCCCTGTTATTTGATTCTAGGGGGAAAACATTTAAGGGCCCTTAACCCAGAAAATCGCAAGAATATGTAACAAAATTTGGAGTGCTTTGCTGGCATACAGTTCTTTTCTCCTGTGTCCATAGGGGAATCATGGGGGAACAGAAACACATAAGTGTGTAAAAGGTGGGGAAGAGGTGACGCTGTGCGATGACCTTTGTTGACTTGCCACACCATGATCCCTGGTGTGGATGAACTTTAGCGTAACGTACTGATATATCAGTCAAAAAGCCACAGTTCCATAACACAACAGGAATTGCAGGGAGAAGGGAACATTAGAAAACAGGCCAGAAGTGCTAGCATTATAAACAGGAAAACTAACACAATATTCATCACGTCCAAATGCACTGTAAGTGTTCTGTGGCCACTGAGGATGCTTAGTCCTTCAGTTCTCTTCCGGCCACTCCAGCTTGATTGATTTAACTTATTTAATGCATTTGCTTGCTTCAAAGTTGATACTCATCCTGAGGGCCATAGGCCATACCTGCATACAAACTAACAAAAGTTGTCTTGCATGCACCCACAGGATCATGCCAATTCAATATTTCCAAGGGCCAATGAACTCTACCTTCTTCCTTACAGTGGTTTTCTGTGTCAGGTAAATAGTATTCAGGGCCATTCCTAGCTCTTCAAACTCTCTTGGTATTTACATATAAGAGCTCAAAAGGTGAGTTGCTGAAAATAGGATGTTTTGTTTGCTTTAATCCTAATCTTAAACAAGCCCAATGGAAGCCTGTTGTTGGTATTAGTGACTGCTATTGCTCCAGTGCTTATTGCTTCTGAAATTGTCATTTCAGAGGGATAAATACAAAGGAAAACATCTTATATTTGTGCAAGAGATTGGAGTAAATTGGGAAAATGCAAAACAGTCCAGGTGGCTTCCACATTTATAAAACCTGGGTGCCAATTCTCAATGGAGAGAGGGGAAAAGAGAGACAGACACACACAGAGAGATTATTATTCTTGTTGAGAAAATCATTGGAAAACAACAGAAATGTAGCTTTCTCTGGTGTGTTAGCACAGATGTTGAAAGGAAAACAGGCCCTTGCCTAGCCACTCCCATGTTAAATTTCATAACAGATCTTAAACTATAGTAGAATTAAAATGATGTAAAAACTAATATATTAAAATACAGATGGCAAAAACCTCACAGCATTATTATAGCCCTTTCCTTCAAAGCAATCAGTTTCTCAAAGGAGCTGTAGGAATAAAACAGTATTAGTCTACTAGCAGAAGGAAGAGAAGGAAGCCAATCTAGCCTCTAAGAATGAAGTTCCAAAGTCTGGGAGTATCCACTGTGAATGCCCTTAAGAGGCCTTCTTAAGAAACCCTAGGAGCTTTTGAAACTCTACCCCACCCAAGCACTGCAATAGGGTTCAACTGCAACTAGAAGACAGGGGTAGCCAATACAGTGCCCTCCAGATGCTGCTGCACTACAACTCCCATACATCTTGACCTTTGGCTATTTTGGCTGGAGCTGATGGGAGTTGTAGTCCAATGACATCTGGAGGATAATGCCTTGTCTACCCTGGTCTAAGTGTAATTAAGTTCTATCTGCATTAGACCACTGACTGCACCCTTTTTTCAGTTGCCCAGGAGGGCATGGGCTTTCCCACCAAAGGTCCTCATCCTCATACACCAAACTCCTGGATGCATTAAGTTTCAATTAATTTGAATCCTGGTGGGCTCCCTTATTCTTTCTCCTCCTTCTACAGCAGGCACAATGATTTTCATTATTAGTTTTTAAAAGAGCAGTGATTAATGAACGTACTGGAAGTCATCATTAAGCTGGTTACCATAAACATTTAAAGAGCTTTCCGGTGAATGCAGTTAACTCAGGGCACCATGAGGAAACTGCAAACTTTTATTTGATCATCCATGTGTATTTTGAAGTTGTTTAACAAGATAGTAAATTTTACTGCAATTGATTAAAATGATGCTGACGGGAAGAATTCTTGAGAGAGCAAAGACCTATGCTAAGCTTTTGCTGAAAAGTCCTTTCGTTACCCCATTAGTCTTGCACTGCTTTTTCCTAACAACTTTGATAACCCAGAGCAGGTTATATTTAGCACAGAATATTTTTTTAAAAAAACAAAAAACAAAAACAGCCATGAACACGTAACAACTGACTTCCAAAGCTCTGCTGTCTGGAGCTGATGGGAGATTTAGTCTGAAACAACTAGAGGGCACCAGGTTGGGGAACATTGATCTAAAGTTTCCCACAAAGGATATTGTACATTTGACCAAGACCAACTCATGACAGCATGAATAATGAAATCCAAAAGGCAGCAGAACAGAACTGCCATAGAAATTTCCAGTGTGAAATAAATCTATTGAAGGGGAATAATGAAGTGATACTTCACCTGAAAAATGTATCACAGAACAGCCATGTAAAACATTTCCAGGTAACAGTACTTTAAACATGCAGAAAACAGTGTTATAATTTTTAAAAGTTAGCCTGCTAATCTATACACACTGCTCTGGGAGTAAGTCCCATAGAACTCAATTGGGCTTACTTCTGTGTAGACGTGGCTAAGATTGTACTGTAAGTCTAAGAATGATGAAGAGCCTATGAACTGGAATTTACCTACAAGTCAACAAGCCAGGTTTCTACTGCATCTCACACAGAAACAGGAATAACCTAAGAAGAAAAATGAAAGCCATAACTTCTTTGAAAATAAAACAAATGTGCCAGTTTTCATCTATGAAAGCGTAGTGGGCATATTATTATCTTCCATATTTCCTAAAAACAAAAACAAAAAGATTCTGTGCCCAGGTAGAAAGTGAATTGACACCTATTCCAGGCATCCCCCATGAATTTGACATAGGTGTAAGGTTGAATAATAATTCTGGGCCCTTGAATCAGAAACTAGCTCACTGGTTGTTGTTTTTTGTTTGCAGAGGTCTGACAAAACTTGCCTTCATGAGGAAGGGTTCTCAGAACAAGATGTGCAAGCTGAGCTACCTAAGGTGCTGAGTTGACACATGCATTCTGAGCTGTCCAGGGTGCTGAAACCCCAGCTACCTTGCCCTGTGGGATCCCTCTGAAGTCAGGTCACAACAGTAGTTGCCACTAGGAGGACAGAGAGGGTGAAGAAGCTGCTGCCACCACTGCTAAAAGGCACCTCGATTGCAAGGGGGAAACACATGAAGTGGGCTACAAGTCTGGGTTGTATGCAGGCTTAATCTTTTTTTTTTTTTTTTCAGGGGAAAAGACTTATAGCTTCATGTACAATTGACTCACATATCAGCAGGGGCTAAGTCAAAGAGAGCAGGTGCTCTGCTACTGAGTGTCCTTATAAGCAGACACATGTGACATGTGATATATTTCTAGCCATAATGGCTATATCTTCCGTGTAGGAGGCAGTGTGTTGCACTCAAGTCCACTCGCTCACTTCCTGTGGGCCTCACATTGGCCAAGGTGAGAACAGGATGTTGGACTAGATAGGTTTGGGGCCTGATCTAGACATTGTCTTCTCATGTTCATATGCTATGCTATCACACCTACCAAAGATTCACATGAATGTGTTGAAATTACAAACAGGTGAGTGAAATTACAAACAGGTGAGTGACTTTTAATCACATAATAGTTGGAAATGCATGTTTTACAGGTGAAGGTTCTTTTCTGGATATTTCTGTCTAGCCTTTCCAATTTGCCCAAACATATAGAATAGCCCACACACGGCAGGTAAGCTGAAAAGCATTGCCTGAGAATTGGAATGCTCATTTATAAACAGCAGCAGCACCAGTGACAACACCTTGGATCTAAATGGATGCTAACAGATGCATTAAATGGAAAACACTTTCTTAAGCATCTCTGAAAGACTTCATTCACCTGTGCTTACAGAAAGCAAATTGTATATTAAAAACCATGTAACCTTGCTTGGAGAAGTTTTTTTCATTCTTTTCTTTTTAAATCACATAAGAGACATCTGAAATTACCTGCAAGCTTCATTTAAATATGGTCCTGAGAATATAAAGAAGAGGGGGGACTTATGCACATGCTATTTCATGTGGTCAGTGTCTTATTTAAACTGGACCTTCAAGCATATTATGTACAAAATGTGCACAACAACATCAGCCACCAAGACCACAGACCTTGTTGATGCTTGTGCTGCATCAATAGGCAGTGACCCTTAAAAAACACCCCTACTCACCAGGATATTATTTATTTCTTACAAACAAAGCACAACATTTCAGTTGGGCCTCAGTCCAAGATGAATTTATAAACAAGAATTCTGGAAGCCTTTTAATATTAAAGTGGCCAGCAGCTACAAAACAAGCATAACAATTATATGGAGAAGAGTCATTTTATTTTTGCTGTTTTCTGTGTTTTCCAACACATTTTCAAAAACTCCTTAAATTTTTTCTTCATTTTTTTATTCAAGCCGTGAGCACTGTCTGCTGCTCAGAGAGCCCTTGGCTATTTTATTTAAAAACAAGCCTCACTCGGTGTCTTTGGAGTCACACAAAACACACATACAGTCTAAAGGTTGCCAAATGCCTTGAGCCTGGCTTCGGCTGGGGAGGGCGGGATATAAATAAAATTTTATTATTATTATTATTATTATTATTATTATTATTATTATTATTATTACTTGCATTGCTCATGTGCTTTTAACCTAGTCCAACAATTTAGAGCATGAAATCTGCCTTGCTGGATCAGATCAAGAGCACTGTCATGCTAAGCCCTGTCCTCAGATTATGACCTCCTGATGACCAAAGACTCAAGTGAGGAAAGAGATTCCCCTGGTGTCAGCTGATATACATGGGTTTTTCTATATATAGGAAATATTTCAAGTTTTATCTGGAGATACTGGGGACTGAAGCTGGAACCTTGTGTTCTACCAGGGGCATATGATCCTTTACCATGCCCAATAATGATACGGTATCCAGCATATTTGGGGGGGGGGACGACAAATTTAGCAAGCTTTCCAGGAGCAGTCAATGTTGCCCTCCAGATGCTGTGTGGGCACCACCATGATTCATGCATTGATAACCTCAAGGCTTGATTATTGCAATGCAATGTACATGGAGCTACCCCTGGACCAAGTCAGGAGGTTCTAGCTGGTGGAAAATGTGGTAGCTAGACTGCTGATGTGTACAGACTATCACCACCACATAATTCCAGTGCTCAAAAGCTTGCTTTGGCTGTCCATATGCTAATGGGACAGGTTCAATGTTATTGTATTAAATCTCTTTTACAACTTAGGTCCAGGATACCTCAAGGACTATCTGATCCTTTATATCCTTGCCCAATCACTGAGGTCTTCAGAGGAGTCACTGTTATTGATCCCATGGCTCAGATGCACAGCTTGTATCCACCAGGAGCCGTACATTCACTATTCTAGTACTTAATACTTTTAAAAGAAATTCTAACAGGCATTTTAACTGAATTCTGATTTTATAGTTTTAGCCTATTCTTATTTTCATTTCATTTCATTTCATTTCATTTCATTTTCATTATACTTGGAAACCATTGAGTGACAATTGTCATTAAATGATATAGAAATTGTCTATAGAAATGTTGGGTACCTCTGCTTTACTGATGACTTTATCCCTCTACTAGGAAAAGCTTCACTTACTAAATGTCTATGTTAGGCTGTGTCAGGAGCACAGTCATTAAAAAAGTGGGGAGTGACAACATAGCAATCTGCTGTGTTTCCCTAGACATCGACACACCAACACCGGAGAATCACTGAATAACTCTCTAAAGTCTACACTCCATGGCAACAGGCCAATGTTGTTCCAAGTAGCATTAGAAGTACACCAACAAATGCATTTTTCAATAAGCAGATGAGAAGAGTTAACTACTGTGGCACCGTGTTTTATGATTTATGCAGTGCTTTGTCTTGCCAATAACAAAAATGGCTGGATGCTTAAGAGAATATTCCATAAACCTGCCAATCATTAAATAGTCCAACTGCACTTTTAAGAGTATAATTTCTCCAGAGGGAGAGGCACCTGCTGTGCAACTGTATAATTTCATTTTTCCCTTACGCTGCATGCCCAGAATTAATTCTGAGCCATTTCATTTCCTTCCCACTTACTTGATCTATTATGTATTTAAATACATTATGTACATTATAGTTTTCCATCTACTTTTATGGGACAGATGATCAGAATCAAAAATGCTGTTTTGTTGCTTGTCTCTGGTCAAAAGCCAAATGGAAATAATACACCAAAGTCTGCAGCATTGAATATTTCTTTTCTCTCCACTTTAGGGGCAATGTTACACCATGGCCATGAGCAATGAGACCCTGTAGCCCATCCTTGTTTCCAAAGTGCCATTGGCAAGGGACAATGTATTAATTATAATGTGTTGTATTCAACTAGCTTCTACTCTGAGCAGACTTACTGAATAAATAGCTATGTTAGGTATGTTCATTAACTTCAGTGGGTCTACTCTGAGTATTTAATGCCTATTCAATGCCAAGCTCAACACTGTGAATGTAGAATTACATTTTAGTAAGTGGGATGAGTTAGCAGCCCCCTTCCAAGCTGTAGAAGTGGATGGAAAGTGCCTCAGCAGCTGTGTAGTGAGCACCACCCCTCCCCACTTCCAAGGTTGGGAGGAAGGCTGTTATGTGGCCATCATTTGTGGAGTATCCTGATTGTTTATGGGCTAAACAGCAAGCTCATACCCTTCCCTTTCGAGAGCAGAAAAGTGTGATGGGAGCTTCTTCAACTGCTGCTCCATAGTAGAGCTCTAAGTAACATGATTATTTCACCTCTCACAAAAGGTTGGGGTCGAATTTCCTTGGCTGTTGTTGGGTTAGGGTTGTTGGGCAACCTCGATCAACCTGCCAGGGGACAGGGAAGAAACCTGGCAAGTGTGGCTTTTAGGCTTGGCTAGCAAATTGAGCCAAATGTTTTATATACTTTTTCATATTCAAATTCAGAGCCAAAAATAGCTTCCAAAAGAATTCATAAGAATCAAAATCCAATTTAAAAAATACAATGAAAGACATGAAGTGTTTGTGTTGAGTTTGTGAACATGTGTCAATAATTTATGGCACTTGATTACACAGCAGAATCTCTCTCTCTCTCTCTCTCTCTCTCTCTCTCTCTCTCTCTCACACACACACACACACACACACCACTTTAACTTAGGGCTGGGGTAGGGAAAGTTTTTGGCCCAGTGGCAGTCCAACTTTGAAAGGTAGGCAGGACTACCCACCAGGTAATCTGATGTCATAATGATGTAAAGTGACTGACACTTTCCAGGCATCCAACCATCATCTGTCTCTTGGATGCTTTGGAAATGCTGCAGAAGGATCTTTGTAGACCCATTGCTTGATGCTTCCTAAGCCCTATGCTTGACACTTAGAATAAGAAAATCCTTATACTGGAGAATGGAATCCTTCTCATGTAAGCTGATTTCCTGCTAAAATCTCCTCAGACAAGTTCTGCTTTCCTAGTTCATAAAACTCTGCCTGGAATGGGACACTGGGTTTATGGGTCAGAGAAAGTCCTAGCGTCATAACATAAACACAATGCTAGAGCCATGATGTTGTTTAGTCCAAGCAGAACTGGGAGCAATACTCTAACACAGTAAAAAATAAAATAAATAAATAAATCCATGACTCCAGACATAATGGATCTAAAGATGTATTCAAAAAACAAAGTCTACAAAACATGCAAAGAGGCTTCTCTCAAACACACTTAGCAGCATACAGAATTCCCAAACCAGTAGGAATCAGATTTCTGATTCCACAGAGAAATTACTATGTAAACAGAACAGTGAATGTAAGGGTAGCCCTATTGGGTCAGACCAAATGCCCATCTAGTCTATATTCTACTTCCAAACAGTGGCCAGTCTGGCATTTGAAAATTCACAACCAGGCTGTGACAGTAATAGGATACCTAAGGCATGGCAGCACATTAAGAAAACTATAGTAGAGATAGGGGAAATGGAGAAGTTACAAATAGTTTGCACTGAAAGTTGAACCTACCTAATGCACACTTTCTGGAACCAATATGAGAACTGAACCACAATCTCCTTTCAAAATTCACACTGTTCCAAATGGAAAACCAACAACAGCAAAAAGATAGGAAAGCCCCCCCCCCACTTTTACTTTTTCTTTTTCTTTTTGATTACAACTTTTTTCATTACAACTTTGTTTCTTATTTGTATTGCATCATTCTTGCCTAAGGAGCTGGGGCAGCAAGCATCAAATTGTTAAAGTAGAATACAAACATGTGTAAAGCATTTAAAAACAATTTATATCAATCTAAAACCTTTAAAAAACAACAATTTAGAAGCAATTACATAACTTCACAGTTATTAATTTCATAGTTGCCATAGCTAGTATCTCTCAGCCTTCAAATGCCTGAGTAAACAGGTATGTTTTTTTAGATTTCTCCTGAAAGTCAATAATGAGGGTGAACATTCCACAAATGGGGAACTACCACTGAGAAGGCACCGTCATGGGTCACTGCCAACCAGTCAGCAGTTAGAAGTGGAACCACCAATGGGGCTGACTCTGTCCATAGTCAGATTCAGTATGGTTGATACCTAAAAGTGGAAACTGGGCAATGTTCCAACATAGCTATGCAAGATATACAGCAATTTCTGCAAATGCATAGGGGTATAGGGGGGCACATTCAGTCTGTATTTCAGAATTCCTTGGTAGAGAACAACACCCCCCCCACACACACACATTAAAGATTGTCAGTCTCACCTCAACATTTTGTTTATGTAGAGTAATTAAGGATGGAAATGACAAGGATAATTTATTACTTCATCAGGAATTAGCAGCTCCCATATCTTTGATTCATGTAGCTCACTTACTTAAAACACTCTTTGCCATCCATATTGTTTGACAGGTGCTGAAGTATGGACTGTGGCCACAGTAATTTGAAGGAACAAAACACCTCAGGTGGTGTAGCAAGTAGACAACGAACAACTGACAGATGAGAGAGCTTGTTCTAATTTTAATTACATTATGTGTTGCCTCCCAAAGACATGGCAATTCATAAACTTTACAATGAGTAGCTAGGGTGCAAACCTCTTTTAGACACAAAAGCAACTGTTGCCTCAGATTGATAATGAAGTGAGCATTCTGAGAGATAAAGGAGTGAATTTCATAGTTTATGTACTGTGTAAAGAAGATCTCCCTTTTGTGTGCCCTGAATCCTCCAACTTTCAGCATCACTGGATAGTCACCTCCCTCAATAAAGATGGGAGTGAGATAATGTGACTGGATTTGCAGTTAATTTTAAATGTTAGACTTTCCCTCTCGAAACACTTGGGAGGTCCATTATATGTGTTAGCGTTTCATAATAATAAATAGCAAGCTATGACAATTATGTGAAAGAAGAACTTGCCAACACCAGAGGATCAAAGAAAGGGTGCCAGCCAACCACAACACTGTTAAATCACTCATGGCCCACCCTGAAAGCTGACTGACTGAGGTTGTCCCACAGGGGGAAGAACCCTAGCAATGATGATACAGCCAGCAAGATGCAAGGGAGAGACTGTTGTGTCCCGGCTGCCCAGCCGCAACACCACCCACGGGGAAAAGGTAAGTGGATTTTTGAACAAAACTAGAAATTCATTTTATCTGCATACAAAACATGTGCTCTACCACTGAGTTATGGCGCAGCACCCTAAGAATTACTGAATTGAGGAGATGACTAGACTAATAAATTGGATTTATTCAGGAAGCCCCCTCCTGCTGCAGCCATTTCCTACCACATAGTAGGGCCCTATTTGTACTATACATCTAAAGCTATAATACCACTTTAAACAGTTATGACTTCCCTGTTAAGTTGTGGGTTGACATAGGAGACGACACAGCGATTTCTCCAAGTAGCTCTTTATTTCGTAAGCTGGAATAGAACTGACTGTAAACAGCTCAGCCGGCCTGCTTTTATAGGCAGCCGGCTGTCAACATTGTAGCAACAACAGCCCAGAGTTCCCGCCTAAAATAACTGACGCGGACCTGAGGGAAAACTATCTACAGACCTGAGTGAAAACTATCTACAGTATCCCCCTGCTGGCCCAGGGTGAAACTTCAGTACATAACACCCCTCCCCACCGAGATAAGGCGTTAGTTACAATCGTAATGGTTTCCTTATATACAGCACTACGCGTAATGGTTCAGTTAGGCACAAAAGCATATCGGTTACATTTCCCATACTTAGACCAACAGTGATACATGTCCAACAACATAGTCCTTTAAATAAGTTGGGCGCTTGGAAACTCTGCCAGACCGCCGGGGACTGGTAGCCAAGTCCGGGGGGCCACACAGTTCTTGTTGAGGCTGTGGTGCGACCCTAGGTGGCGTTGGAACCAACTCCCCTGGATCCGCTGCTGTGGGTGGAGCCTCCGCAAGTGGAGTGGTCTGAGTCTGTGGTAAGTCTGGCAGACCCTCTGAAGCGGCTCGATTCGGCTCCACGCTGGCAGTTTGCGAGGGAGGTGTAGGTGGGGCCTCGCCATCTGTACGTGTCTCTTCTGGAGCCGCAAGCGCAGTTGGGGGCACCTCGGTAGTGTCCAAGTCCCCAACCCTGCGCCTAAGCTGGTCTATGTGCCGTCGCCACAAGCGTCCGTCTTCGAGTGCCACCTGGTACGAGCGAGGTCCAGTGACTCCCACTACTGTGGCTGGCACCCAAGGAATGTCCCCCACATAGTTCCGGGCAAAGACCTGGTTTCCTGGGACAAATGACCGTGGCGCGTTGGCACAGCCTGGGGGTTCAGCCACGGCAAAGTCCGGGTGTAGCCGGTCGAGCGGTGACCTGAGGCGGCGGCCCATAAGCAGTTCAGCAGGACTCCTCCCTGTGGCCGCATGAGGGGTGATGTGTTGCACGAACAAGTATTCGGCGACCCGCTCATGCCAGTCTCCCCGGACCAGGCGCGCCAGTGCCTCTTTTGCCGAGCGCACCATTCTTTCCGCTTGCCCGTTGCTGGATGGATGAAAGGGTGCCGTTAGGGCATGGCGGATGCCCAGTCCCAAAAGATACCGCTCAAACGTGCCTGACGTGAACTGTGGTCCGTTGTCAGAGACAAGGACATCAGGACACCCATGCGTTGCAAACAGGCCTCGCAGCACCCGGATGACAGCTTCGGTAGTGGTGGAGGGCATCAGGGCGACCTCCAGCCATTTGGAATAGGCGTCCACCACTACCATAAAGGTCCGGCCGTGAAAGGGGCCAGCCAGATCGATGTGCACCCTCGACCAGGGTGTCTTTGGCGTCTCCCAGGTGTGTCCCTTAGCTGCCGGTGGTGCAGGCCTCGACTCTTGGCACGCTTGACAGGCGGACACCCAGGCAGTGATGGCATCGTCCATATTAGGCCACCAGACGTAACACCGAGCCAACGCCTTCATTTTGACAATTCCCGGGTGGCCAACGTGCAGAGCCTCCAGGACGCGCTGACGGAGTCCCTGGGGAATCACGACGCGGTCTCCCCACAGCAGACAGCCGCGATGAGCTGAGAGTTCATGTTGTCTGGTTGCGAAGGGCTGGAACTCCGATGCAAAAGGCCCTTGTGGCCACCCCCTCCACACCCAGTTGAGCACCCGGCTGATGGTGCGATCCTGGGCAGACGCGGAGGCCACAGTGGCAGCTGATACAGGCGCTGCCGGAAGATCCTCAATCAGAAGGAGCGATGAAGCTGGAGCCGGGTCTTCCACAAATGCTGGAAGAGGGCAACGGCTGAGGGCGTCGGCATGGCCCATCGATTTCCCCGGGCGATGGATGAGCCGGTAGTGGTAGGCAGCCAGGAAAACAGTCCATCGCAGCATGCGTGGCGAGAGGACCGGTGGAGTTGGACGATCACCGGCGAGGAGGCCCAGGAGTGGCTTGTGGTCAGTGATGAGGTCAAAAGTCCTGCCATAGAGGTATTCATGGAACCTCTTCACTCCAGCCACAAGTGCCAATGCCTCCTTGTCGAGCTGGCTGTAATTCCGTTCCGTCAGAGATAGTGTCCTGGAAAAGTAGGCGAGCGGTGCTTCTCTTCCATCTGGAAAACGGTGACTAAGGACAGCACCGATGCCAAAAGGTGAGGCGTCGCAGGCAAGGACCAACGGCCTGGATTCACTGTACTGTACCAGCACACTGTCTGATGAAAGGAGAGCCTTAACCGCGTTGAAGGCCGCCGTCTCCCGATGACCCCAGGCCCAAGGCGTCTTTGTACTAAGGAGTCGGTGAAGAGGCTCAGCCACTGTGGCTTTGTGGGGCAGGAACATGTTATAAAAGTTCAGCAGCCCCAGGAACGCCTGCAACTCCGTCTTGTTCTTTGGGGTGGGGGCCTGCTGGATAGCACGGATCTTGGATGTGGTCGGGTGAAGGCCGGAGGCATCGATAAGATAGCCCAGGAACTCTACCTGTGGAACGGCGATCTGGCACTTCTCCCTCTTTACCTTGAGCCCGGCCTCTTGGAACCTGGTCAGCACGGCACGGAGGCGCTCGAACAGCTGCTGGTGTGAGTCTGCAGACACCAAGACATCATCAAAATATGGTACCACGCCCGGAAGCCCTTGCAGGAGACGCTCCATAAGGCTTTGGAAGATGCCAGGAGCCACACTCACCCCGAACTGCAACCGGCGGCAACGGAATGCCCCCCGGTGGGTGACGATCGTCTGGGCTTCAGCAGTGGCATCATCGACTGGCAGTTGTTGATAGGCTTGGGCAAGGTCCAGCTTAGCGAAGACCTTACCCTCACCCAGGGAATGCAGCAGGTGTTGGACAACAGGAACCGGATAAGCGTGCTGCTGAAGTGCCTTGTTGATCGTGCACTTGTAGTCAGCGCAGATTCTCACCGACCCATCTGGCTTGACAGGCGTGACGATGGGGGTTTCCCACTTGGCGTGGTCAACCGGCTCCAAAACTCCTTGGGTGATCAGTTTGTCCAGTTGTTCGTCCACCTTAGCCTTGAGAGCAAAGGGAACCCAGCGTGGCTTTAGCTTGATGGGGGCGACTTGTGGATCAAGGCTAAAGGAGATGGGCGTACCTGTATATTGCCCCAAGGTGCCGTCAAAAACCTCGGCAAAGTCTTTGACCAGACCCTCAGTCTCTGCGTTAGAGATGCAGTTGATGCCGGTGACTTCCAGGCCGAGGGCATCAAACCAGTCTAGCCCTAGGAGGCTTGGCCGCTGACCTTCGACCACCACCAACCGGAGCAGGCCTGAAAAATCCTTGAAGGCAATCCGGAACCGGCCAACGCCTACCACGGGAATGTCGTTTCCCTGGTAGTCTCTCAGGTGTACGCGGTGAGAGTCGAGTTGCCTTTTGGACACTCTGGGTACCAGTCTTTTGATGGTGCTCCACGACACGATGGACAGGGCAGACCCGGTGTCGATCTCCATGTCACATGGAGCTCCTTCAATGAGCACCGTGACGTTCAGCTTGCGTCGCGTAGGCGAGTCGGTTTGGCCAATCGTGGTTCCAGACGGGCAGCGGCAGTTGGTGAGAGCGAAACAACTTTCCTTGGCAGACTGGAGTGAAGGCTTGGACTTGCGAGTCGATGAAGGGGGGGTGTCAGACGGAGCCGATCGGCAGACCTTAGCGATGTGGCCCCTTCTGGAACACTTCCTACAGATGGCGTCTCTGAATCGACACTTGGCACGGGAATGGTTGCCTCCGCAGCCAGCACATTCTGGTTGGCCCTTGGACTTCTGTTGGAACTTCCTGTGCTCCCGCTTTGTCTGGTGCACGTCATCGCCTTCACTGGAGGATGCCTCATCACTGCTGGCCTCTTCATGATGCACCGGAACTGGCTCCCTAGCAAGACGCGGGCTGCTGCACTTGCGGATCTCCTGGGCGGAGCGTTCAGCAGCTTCTGAGGCCACAGCCTCCTCAATGGCTTTCTGCAGCGTGAGGTCTGGCTTGGCGAGGAGACGCCGTTGCAGATGGATGTCCCGGACGCCGCAGACGATTCGATCCATCAGGGCATCGTCTAAGTCTCGGAACTCACAGTGCATTGCAGCCTGTCGCAGGGCGGTGGTGTAGTTGTTGATTGACTCCCCCTCTGCCTGGTTCCGGTGGTAGAACGCATGGCGGGCAGCAATCTTGGACGGCTTTGGTGCGTAGTGGTTGCGGAGCTTCTCTTGGATCATGTCCCATGGTGTTGCCTGGACTGCTTCGGGCGCAACCAATGCTCGGGCCGTCTCAAACACCTCAGGCCCACAGAGGCTGAGGAATAGGCCCCGCTTCCGATCCTTTGATACTGCTGTCAGCTCGTTGGCTTGGAGGTAGCAGTCGAACCGAGCGAGGTAGGAATCCCATGATTCAGAGGCTGGCGCAAACGGCGGTAGAGGCACAAGTGAAGCCATGATTCCGATGCCGGCGTGAAGGGCGATGGATGGAACACAGTGCTCTAGCCAGAACAGTCAGCTCTGAATTGGTTCTGTCCAGTGATTTCACTCAGTGATTTCGCTCTGTGATTCAGCTCAGTGATTCAGCTCAGTTCAGAGGCTGGCCGCATCTGGCTGTGCTCTGATGTCCATCCATCCCATCCTCGTCGCCAGTGTTAAGTTGTGGGTTGACATAGGAGACGACACAGCGATTTCTCCAAGTAGCTCTTTATTTCGTAAGCTGGAATAGAACTGACTGTAAACAGCTCAGCCGGCCTGCTTTTATAGGCAGCCGGCTGTCAACATTGTAGCAACAACAGCCCAGAGTTCCCGCCTAAAATAACTGACGCGGACCTGAGGGAAAACTATCTACAGACCTGAGTGAAAACTATCTACAGTATCCCCCTGCTGGCCCAGGGTGAAACTTCAGTACATAACATTCCCCCTTTAAAAAAACCCTGGGATGTATAGTTTGTGACTGGTGCAAAGAGAAACCCTTAGACCACTCATGGAGGTACAATTCCCAGAGTTCCCTGGGAGGAGAAGGAGAGATCAACCGGAGCTCTGTAAGGAGAATAGGGGTCTCCTAAGTAGCCACAGCTACTTTAAAATGTGTGGTACAGCTTTAAATGTACAATGCAGATGTGGAACAAGATACTGGTACTGTATTGTAAACCGGTCCTCAACTTTGGTCTTGGTAAACTGAGAAATCCCATAAGTATATTATAGTACCCAGTGGTAACAGAGGAAGGAACAGCCAAGCATGGGAAACTAGGGCCACATGCCATTTGATTGTGAGATAATACATTGTGAGAGCAACCCATAAGTTTGGGTGTGTGGAACAACAGGGATTCTCAAACTGATGTGATCCTGGAGGCAGATTCCATGTGCAGATAAAGAGATAAACTTGTATGCTGCCTAAAAGTCATTGGAAAGTCAAAACTCTCACTAATTAATTTAGCCACTACAGCTTTGCACCTATTTTCATCATCTCTGATCAGTTTCAGTACTTAATCCAAAATTTAACACCAGTTCACAATTTAAGAAGCGAAGGGGTGGGGGGAACCATTACTCCTCCAGCTCCCCCTCCCCTTTAAGTAAAATTAAGCTAATCTGTTTTGATAGAAGAGCACTCTTTGGAACTAGCTAGCGAGGCTCCCAAATATGAAGGAAATATGAAGCAGTAAAGCAGTAACCCAAATGTCAATTACTTTTCCAACAGTGGACAAATTGCTGGAGTGCTAATACAATTTAAGGACAATAATTAGATAAGAGGACTACAGACTGTGGCTGGTGACAGAGCTTCTGAGATAATAGAATCTAGTGTCCTACTTCTTAAATATTAACATCATTCCGCTTCAGTCAATCGGTTTATGGTAATTTAAAAAGGGCAAAGCAAATTCTTTTTATTGCTAATAATATTGTGCTGCTGCAGTGTTAGCTTTGAAGGTTAGCAAAATTTATTGGGTCAAAATTCAATTATACATTATTATATTTTATTTGTTTCTCTTCTTTCATCTCTTCTCTTTTTAAGTCTTTCTTTCATAGAAGATATTTTAAAGTGCTTATTATGGGCACACACACATCCCACACTTTAATTGTACCAGAGTGCAAAGCAGCATCCATGATCATCAGCTGTATTCAGTCTAGTGGCAACAACTTCGGCACAATCCCAAACAACCTACCAGTTTATTAATTACTGGAGACCCCCAACAGTTTCACTGCCCCATTGAAAAGCCTTAAGGGTATTCCAGGAAGATTTGAGATGTAGGGGTCACTTGCCAGGTACTGATGAAATGCAACCTCCATTAAGCAATGAGAAGGGATGGTAGGAGGAGGAGGGATGGCATTCAGAACAATATCTTTTAAGCACTTCCTCATTGGGTGTGAACATGAATCCTTAGTTGTGGCCCATGGAAGCAGGGGCACAGGACCATCAGGGGAGAGACTGTAGGGTTATAAGGACCATTTCCATGTTGGTGAAAAACACTCAGGAATGAAATCATTAGTAAAGAGATCAATTATTATAAAGCTTGTAACATTATTTTTTTTTTTGGGTGGTGTAAAATTGAGCTTTGCTTTATTTGCAATATAGTGGTACCTCTGGTTGCGAACAGGATCCGTTCCGGAACCCTGTTCACAATATGAGCAGAACGCAACCCGCGTCTGCGTGGGTCACACTTCTGCGCATGCATGTGACATCATTTTGAGCGTCTGTGCATGCGCAAGCAGCGAAACCCAGAAGTAACCCTTTCCAGTACTTCCGGGTCGCCAAGGGACACAACCTGAAAAGACGTAACCTGAACCGAACACAACAAGAGGTATGACTGTATATATCAACCATAAACAGCGATTCATACAGTTATCAAACAAGTGTGCATTTAGAGTCTCAAAACTTTGATCAATGAGTGAAAGATGTCGAACAGTACATGATGGGAGGATTATCAAATGTGGAATACACTCCATATTATACTTTTAGGGGCACACTCAGCTCAGACCCCACACTCAGCTCAGACACTCTGCATCATTAATTCTTTTATAAAGATGAGAAGCGCCCTGCTGGATAAAGGCAGAGATTCATCTAGTCCGACATCCTGTTCTCACAGTGGCCAAGCAGATGGCTTTGGGGAACCCACAATCACATTGTCCCTGATAGTGGAGGTAGTACATAGCCTTAATTGCTAGTAGTCTTCTCCTCCATGAAGCTGCCTAATCTTCTTTTTAGAAGACATTGTGCATTGTTGGGCAGCTGCACATGGCATAGCAGCGGCATTTACCACAAGCCCTTTGATCAACACTGGGCAAAGAGCTGCCTTTTTAATTTTATCTTTTTATTTATTTAACAAAATGTTTATACCCAGTGATTGCAATAAAAGCTCTAAGTAAGTGGCTTACAAGAAATTATTAAAAATATCAATAAAAAACAAGTAATTGAAAACATTTGGAAGATAATTAAAATTAACAGCAGATTGCAAAATTGATTAAAATGCACAAACGTTTCTGTGTGCCTAAACAAAAAGGTTTTAAGCAGGTGCTGCAAAGAGAGCAGCAAATTCTTCATGGTTCTCACATAGCTCAAAGATATTGTGGGAAATTTTAATGGGAGGGCTTTAGAGCTGTCATTTAAACTTCCCCACACTGTCCCTTGGCTGATGCAACATCAGGGGCAACATGTGAAATATAAATAGTAAGTTGCTGCCTATGTTAATTCTGCCATGTAAGCCTGTCAAGGGTCAACTTATGAAGCAATGGAGAAGAGGGGAAATCTTAAACATGTAACCTCCAAAAGATAGCATTCAATGATTTTTAAAGCATAGTTGTCTTAAATGCATTGTTTATTCACAGGCATACAGAATATATAACCCAAAATTTTATGTATATATTAAATGCAAACAAGTTATTTTTGAGGAACACAGAGATTAATTAAAAGAGGAATCAAGCAAATGTTCGGACACAGGTTGGAAACTAAACTTGACTTGCTGTAAAAGGGTACTGAAAACCAATATTTACACTTAATTTGTTCAATTTACCTAACAGACATAAATACGACTCTGAAATAAAAACACCACAAGATATGAGTAATTTGAAAAACAAAATAAATAATTCGACGCAATGTCATTAATCAGTAATACGATAATCAACGAAAATAGACTGCATTGACTGTGCAAATCCATCCAAACATCTCGGGCATAAAATAAATTCATAACATACTTTCCCCAAATATGCCTGATAATCTCCACATGTTTTACTGTGCCTTGCGGAAGAATTACCAGCGAAGTAATTTAAGGATCCACATAACTGTTTTCCAATGATGATTCTCATTTCTCTTGTAAAACTGCCTCCTCCTACAGGACTGATGCCTGACATAAAATGGCCCAATTTGCATATGGGTTAAATTTCCAGCCAGGAATAAATGCCAAGCTAGTCTTAGGCAGTTCAAAGCTTATTAATATAATGAACTGACTCACAACACTATTGGAAATAAACTTTAAACCTATTGTAGAATACAGATATGCATAATGCAAGCAAGTTGTGTAAATGTACACAGTAGGGGCTGCCCACTGATAGCCATTCACCACAATCCCTGCTTTTGCACCCACCTCATCTTGCTTTTCACCTTTTTAACACCTTTTCTGGAGGCACTTCTCTCCTCTCTTCTCTTCTCTTCTCTTCTGCAGCCCTGCTTTGCACCTGCATTCACCTTCATCCCCACATCCATGCCTCCCCCTCCATTTGTGCAACCTGTCTTCCACACAAACTACCCCCATGGTAACATCCTGAATCTTTCTCCTCCAACACACTGTGACTACTGAGAGCCCTTATTGCCTTCTGCTCAACTATGAAGCCACTATGCCATCCTGCTTTTTAAAGACCCTTTCATGTCCCTAATTTGTTCAACAACCCCATTCCCACTTAGGAAATTTACCAGTAGATTCTGATTTATTTTCTTTCCAGCCCTGCTGTAAGGGAAATAGGCCAATATACTGTATACAAATAAAGAGCTGGTGGTTGCCTGGTACTCCTTGGGAAGAGAGAGGATGTGTTGAATATTATTTTTACATTTTTTATTTTAGACATTATTTATACGTTGTCCTACAACTGTATTATCAGGGCAGATTATAAAAAGAATGGCAAATAAAAACACATACAATAAAGCATATAAGTGATAAATTATATAAAAACAGCATTAAAAACAAAGAGCAAAGAGAATTATGTGTAAATACATAAGATAGCAAAAATGTTCATGATTGGCTTATAGCACCAAGCTTGCAAAACTCTTCCCAGGAGTGAAAAGACTTATTTATGAAGACTATGGATTTGTTTAGGGTGCTCATCTGTCCTGTTCCACAGAAGACAGTCCTCCATTTGAAAGTCTGTCTGGTCCAAGTTCAGTTAATTATTTTTTTTAAAAAAAATAAACCTCTAAGATGGGAGGAAGAACTTGAGGTTCTCCAGACTGAGCAAGCACACAGCTCACATGGTCATAGTCCTTCACCCCAGTATGGTGTGATGTATTTCTCTTTGTAGTTCCCCACTCCCAATATTTGGATATTTCCATATATTTTAGCATATGCAAATCAGTGGCCTGTCAACAATATTAAAAGGCCTAGGACCACAAGCATTAACAGGAAATGGAGTTTGTCATAAGAAACAACAAATAATTGACTATCTTATGCAATTAATGTTCCCATCCTGTTTCAAAGATTCCCAGCTCCTTCAAAGTTTGGGAAGGTCATAGCTTGCAACATGGTTCCTTGGCACACCATGTGCTCCCCTCTCCGCCACAGGAAATGTGGAGAAAATAGCAGCATTCCTTTGAAGCTGCAGAGATGGATTGGGATGATCCTAGCAGTGGCACAGTGATCCCTGTCCCCTCTCCAGCTCCAGAATTCATGGAAAGTCTGAGAATATTTATAAGCTTCATTCCTGAGATGTCCAGTGTGCCTTGCTTGCCTTGGAATTTTAATATCACCAAATACACTCCAGGCGTTTTTCATAGGGTTTTTCTTGACCAAATTCCTTGAAGGTTCTAAGTTCTTTGCCATCCGCTTCCTGCTCTGGAGCAGGAAGTCCAATTTGGGTGGGTGGGGCTTCCGTAGCATTTGCCGGGTGGATATTCCTGAGTGTCTCCACCCAGAGGTGCCCAAGCCAACCTGTTCCCTGACTGCCTTTCCCTCAGGAAAGGCTGGTACAGCTTCCTTGGCAGAAGAACTGAAAAGGTAGGAACATGGCAGCCATAATGTTCAGCTTCACCGCCAGCTGACAGCTGAATTGTGAGATGGCTATCTGCTAGGGCTGGAGCTTTGGATGAGTTGGTGGTGTAGATGCCAACAACATACAGTGCCCAAGGAGCAATACAAGAATGCACACAGCAGCATTATGCACATACCAGCACTCTAAGGAAATAGAGAAGCTTTTTCCAAACAAGAAAGCTTCCATTTGGCAAGCACTTCCAAAGAAAGGTACAGTGGTACCTCCGGTTATGAACTTAATCTGTTCCAGAGGCCCATTCGTAACCACTCGTAACATGAGGCACGCTTTCACTAATGGCACCTCCCGCTGCTGTCGCGCTGCCAGAGTGGGGCAAAGTTCACATCCGGGGCAAAGTTCACAACAAGGGGCATCTACTTCTGGGTCAGCAGAGCGCGTAACCCGAAGCATTTGTAAGGGGGGCAGTACATAACACAAAGTACCACTGTATGGTAATTTGGTGTTGCCTAATGTGCAATATGAGACAGGCACTCCAGTTCAAAACTCAGCTCCAAAACACATGAGGGTCATAGGGCTTTTGAGTTTGGTGAAAGGAGGGCAGGCATTCTTTCTGTATATTGTCTAGGTAACTCACTGTTCTCTCAACATGCTTTAGGCATTTACATGGTACTAAAGAGAAATGGTTCACAACACAATTCCACTCTGAGAATGGATTATGCTTTATTCTACAAACATTAGTCTTGTACCCACATTTTTAAAAGCAAATAGTCTTTAAAACAAGCTGGTGCATGCATTGTTAATAATTTACACCCTGAAGATCACTCACATAGTATAAAGGGTGCATGGCTATATAAATTGGCTACAGTATTTTGCTACACGGTTAGATGCATGATTTCCTCTAATAGAATGCCATTGTAAGCGGCATCACATTTTCTAGTTCATGAAGATCAAATGAGCTGTGACTATAGTCTCCCAAAACTTAATAGAAAGTTCATCCAATAACTTCCAAGTTTTAAATTGCATCTTTCTGCCATGAACCACTAGATTTAAAAATACACCCATTACTAGATTACTATGAAGTCTAATCTGCACAAACTAAAAAAAGAAGGATTTTTAAAACTTGGATGTATTGCTTCCGCATCATGTTCAGTTAAAAGCATCAGTAGAATATGCAGAACACCAGTTCATTTGACTTGCCTATTTAATGTGTGCATGATGTCAGTTGTACCACTGTGTGCACAGTTATTACTTTCTGTATTTTTAAAGAGTAATGTTTAAAAAACAGCCTTGCAAAAGGTAACCACAGTCACACTAATCTACAGAAATAAAGTTCAATTAACCACACTGCTGCACTGCCTGCCTAACCTACTAGTGAAATAAGCAAGCAGCTGCAGTTTTGTGTCAAGGGCAATTTGGTATAAGATATTATTGTCTTCTGTGTGTCAGCTACAGCCAAGATAAAACTACTTGCATTTGGGAGTTTTTTATGAACACTTTCAGCAGTGCTGAAATGCATCTCCACTTGGAAGCCATTCCATGAGAAAATGTTTGCCTATTCGTTTGCTTTGTCTTCACTCTCAATTACTCTTATGTGCCCTCAGCCACATCATCATTGTCTGCTGTGCAACACTGAAAATTAATTCTAAGTGATCTAATTTGCAAACAGGTTAAGTAGCAAATGTGGTATGTGCTACCTGAACACCCATTTTCAAATAATAAGAATAAAAGGTAGCTTTTGACAGTATGAAGACAGAACAAATCAATGGTGTGCCCCCCACCACAAAAAAGCAAAAAACCAGGAAGAAAATGCCAGTGCTTGATGTGTTTCCGTGGAAATTTTTCCATTTCCTAAATTCATTAGTAGCAATGAATCAGTGCCTACTGCAAATACAATCTTAGGTAAGCTTGGTAGTTTCAATATTTCTAGCTTTGTTTACTACATACAAGTAAAAGGAAGGTGCTAAATTAGATCATTCTCTAGGGCATCAAATTTCCCAGTGCAAACTTAAAAAAAACAAATATTTAAATTTTTGCACAGGGAAATTTTCCCAATTTTGTGTCAAAATACACACTGGTTCTAGTGGTGCAAGTTTCCCATACAAAAATTGGGAAAATTTCCCTGTGCAGTAGCCTAAAACCAGCACCTATGCCTGCTTTGTAACTTCAGCAAACATTTAGTGTGGTGGCTCCTACCTTTTGAAACTCCCATTACACACCAAACTTGTACCATTTCTATAGCTTTTGGGGGGTCTATTGAAGACAACCCTTTTGCGTGGACAGGCAGAGTCCCCCCAACCCCAGGCAACCCCCAGGTGGAATAATGACTTAAGACACTATGTTATTGGATTAAAACTGGCCACAACTTTATTAAAACTTCAGATGTAGGCATTGGGTGTTCATCCCTCCCAGTCCCCAGCCGGGGAGCTGGGGAACCTCAGGGTTATCCAGAATGATTGGGGATTGGGCTGGCTCTGGAGAACATCTGTTCAAGCAGAGAGCCCGTCCCCCATTTCGCAGCTGTCGCAGGGAAGAGCAATGACAACAACCCCTTTAACGGGGAACCCTGGGATCGCTGCCACGGGGAAGGGGGGTGGGAGTCACCGCTTCAGCCCCCCCCCCCATTTAGGGAAGATAGACCAAAGGATTCTTCCCAAGGCCTGAAACCACCAAAGTTGTGATGTTTTGCTACAGGGAAGGCAAAACCTGCCAATGCAGGAAAATTACTTTCCAGACCTTCAGCAGTGACCGTGATGTAGCAGTGTAGCTGAACCAAGGGAGGGCAGGGTGGGAGAAGCTCTGGAGCCGACTGAGGATTCCCAGGTAAGTTCCGCCCTCTACTGTATGGGCAGGACAGTCCCTCCCCTTACCTGGCCAAATCTCCTGGCAACCCCTCCCCAGCCAGGATAGGCTGGCAGAGGTAGGAAGCAACCTCCAGGTATCCAGCTTGGAGGGGGGTGAAGCCAGGCTGTACTGCCGGGAGCCACATAGGTCCAGGGGGGCTGCGCAGGACCATGCAAAAGGCACCCCCCATTTGATGTGGGGAGCGGTCATTACAATTGTTTTTACACATTAGATTTTTTATTTATTGTTGATGTTTCTACTGTGAAGTCACTTAGGGATACTTTATGAGAAACAATCCGGGAATGGACTCAAATAAATGTGAGTTTAAAGTGCAATGGCAGTGCTCTTTGGGAGTGTGCCAAGAGGGTGCTATTTGGAAACTTCTCCCCACAGATCGTCAGTCACACAAAAAGCATGGAGATGGATGCAAAAGTTACATCTACAGAAACTGAGATATGGGACATGTTCCAAAAAAAAACCTGCTTAGGATCATGCAAGAGGCTTGCACAAATCCAGTGGCATTTTAACTTCAACTCTTTGAGAAGTCAACTTCCATGCTTTATCACATGCCCCCTATAGTCCGTGCAATGGTAACCCCAAGAATGCAGAGTGTGCTGCACTCTGTATGGGGCTGTGTTTGGCCCTGGTCCAGGAGCTCCAGCTGGTGCAAAATGTAGTGACTAGACTGCTAATGGGAGCTGTTGGGTGACAGCATGTGACACCTCTGTTAAAACATCTTCACAGACTGCCCACATGATACCAGGCCAGGTTCAAGGTTTTTTGTTGATATACAAAGCCCTGAACAAACAACTTGGGTCTAGGATACTTTATATTCCAGTCCTATCACTGATATAATCTGGAGGAGCACTGTTCGCTATAGCCCATATTGCAGAGGCCCAACAGGATTCAGCCAGAAGGATCACATTTAGTATTACCAGTTCCATTATGTGGAATATTCTTCCTGCACAGTCTTAACAGGCATTATCATGATTGGCTTTCAGGCATCTCTTGTCTGAAATACTCTGAACCTGTTTAAACTGATTAGTCAGTCACTTTAAGGATTATTTGAATTGTTTTAAATGGTGTTTTATGTTTTACTGTTGTTGATTTTCTATGATATGGTGGTATAGAAATGCTTTTTATACATAAATAGTAAGTAAACTGGTTTTGAAATGATCAAAGTTATTTGCAAAGTGGCATAGCCCAGAGGGGTGAAGGATGTTTAATAAAAACCCATGCACAATGAATTTGCTCTTACAGTGGTACCTCGGGTTACAGACGCTTCAGGTTACAGACTCTGCTAACCCAGAAATGCCATATTTTTCGCTCGATAACACGCACCTGACCATAACACGCACATAGTTTTTAGAGGATGAAAACAAGAAAAAAAAAATTCTGAATGAAACAGTGGATGCATCATTTTTGTGCTTCATGCTGTGGCCACAGACATGTGATTTGACGGTGAGTTTGGGGTAGCCCAATGCAAAGATCCTGAGGATCCATGTGGATCCATGCTTTGTAACCATGTTTTTGCACCACTGCAGCCCCAGTGGGTGTGTGATTTTTTTTTTGGTGCAGGCTGTAGCCATGGACATGCTATGTGATCTGATGGTGAATTTGGGGTGACCCAATGCAAAGATCCTGAGGATCCATGTGGATCCATGCTTTGTAACCACGTTTTTGCACCATTGCAGCCCCAGGCAACAGTGGGTGCATGATTTTTTTGGTGCAGGCTGTAGCCATGGACATGCAATGTGATCTGATGGTGAATTTGGGGTGATCCAATGCAAAGATCCTGAGGATCCATGTGGATCCATGCTTTGTAACACGTTTTAAGTGGGGGTGGAAGGAAAAACACAGAAGGGGCAAGAAGCACGAGAGGGGTGTGAGGAGAAGCAGCTGGCTAACAATGCAGGAGAGGGGTTTAACGGGAGGGAGGAAAGGAAGGCAAAAGTTTCCCCCCACCCACTCAAGCCAGCCCTCTCCCTCTCTCTCTCTCTCTCTCTCTCTCTCTCTCTCTCTCTTTCTCTTTCTCTTTCTCTCTCTCTCCCACCTGCATTTTCCGGCTGCCTGCGATGCTGGACGCAGCAGCAGCAGCGGCGGAGCACAGAGAGGAGGAGGTGGTGGCTGTCGGCTGCGCTCCTAGCCGACGGAACCTGAGCCGGATGGGCTGGAGTTTGAGCAAACACAGCAACCGAAAAGAGTGGGCAGTAAGACCCTGAGGCAGAATGCAGGAAAGCAGCAACCTCTTCTCTTTAGCCTTCCCTCCTCCGAGATCTGATTTTTGCCTGATTTTTGCCCCTGTACTCGGGCCAGTCGGCTCCAGGGACCACACATTCACTCAATAACACGCACAGACATTTCCCCTTACTTTTTAGGAGAAAAAATGTGAGTGTTATAGAGAGAAAATACGGTAGTACCTCGGGTTAAGAACTTTGCTTCAGGATGAGAACAGAAATTGCATGGCGGCGGCATAGCAGCAGCGGGAAGCCCCATTAGCTAAAGTGGTATCTCAGGTTAAGAACAGTTTCAGGTTAAGAACAGACCTCCAGAATGAATTAAGTTCTTAACCCGAGGTACCACTGTATTAGTAAACAGATTACAAATTATTTCTTCCACTGGTCCCACCATCTCCTGTACAAATTACACTCTCCCCAGGGCTGTTATTCAGGGCTGTTACTCACTGTAAAATTTATAGTATACATCAGGGGTCGGCAACCTAAGGCCCATGGGCCACAAGAGGCCCACGGGGGTCATTTTACCGGCCCCCGAGCTGCCCCTGAACTGAGCCACCCACTCAGTAAGTCCCCGCCCGCTGCGCTAAACTGGCACAGCGCGGCGACTTGCTTTCGTGGTGCCAGAAATCAATTCTGTGCAGATCCCGGAAGTCACTCACGTGTGCCCACGATCCGGCCCACAGAGGGGACTCCACAGCAGTGAACCGGCCCAGGCAAGGTAAGCCTTGCCGAACCCTGGCATAAATCAAGAGTAGCCAACATGGTCTCTCCTCTTGTTAGATTGCTACTCCCGTTGATCCAAGCCAGCGTGGCCAATTGACAGGGATGATGAGAGAATAACAACATTGAGAGACCACATAGTCTCACATAGAGACCCTCTTCCTTGGAGAGGGAACATAGCTTAGTGGTAGACCAACTCTCTCCCTCTGTTTTTCTTGGTGTTTATAGGCTTTCTGTTGTTGTTTGGTGGTTGTCATTGAAAAAGAAAAGTGGGCATGGGCTGGGCAATGAATTCCATCCTCTTTTACTCTCACTGACACATAAGCCCATTCCATCCCATCCCTCTGCATGCCACTTCACCCTGCTGTGCACATTGTGAGCATCATTTATAATGCCATACTTTTTAGTACATTCACCAGAAAAGAATATGCATGCAGCTCTTGTATATAATGCATATTTTAGTGCACACTTTTTGCACATCAAAAATGCACTGCGAACTCCAAATAAATGCATTGAATCAACTGTCAGATGCATTCTGATACACAAGCACATCCAAGAGTGTCCGATAAGGTTGGTTTGTCATGAAAAGTAGACCGAACAAATCCATCCTCCTACCTAATTTGAAGGCAGCACTTGGGAGGTTGCAGAATTTAGAAGTCTGAGGGCAAAAGCACACATATTAGACCAGAATTGAATCTATGCATCAGTTCTGCCATGAGAATCCACACAATCATATTTCCATATGAATTTCACAGAAGGGATTAATCACAGCTCAATTTATTTTATCATCTAGCTTCGGCTGGAGGGACAAGTTCTCCTTATCCTTGCCTTTGAACTTATCAACATTTTAAGCCAACAATTTTGCAGACATATGATCATGTTTTGGAGCAATGTGGGAGATGGAGGGGGGGGAGGATTTTCAGAGGTTAGAAAGCATGCAATTTTGACTTCAGATGCATTTCATTTAAATAATTATTTAGAAAAAGGAGGATTTACAGAGTTCCCATCCGACCCTCCAGAGTTCCCATCCAGAGAAGCAAAAATGCTACATGGCTCAAGTTTGGGAAATCAACTCCACTTCACACCTCCGTAGACCAGAAAGGGGCACAATAGAGTTATAATATGGGGAAAAACCACTGTGAGACCGTTTATGATAGAAGCAAGGTCTCATGAAAAATCAGCTCATATCCAGGGCACAGACGCTAAAATGAGCACTGAATGGGCCCTGCTGCAATGTGGAGGATGCACTAGAGAAAAAATCAATGTTTCCAATTTGTAAAGAAAGCATGCATCAAGTATTATTACCATGATGTATAAGCACTGCATAAACCCATTTATACCACACACATTAAGGATAAATTGCCTGAATAAATTCTATTATTCTGAGGAATGCTGCAAATTACATGCTGACATGTCAGAAAAGTGGAAATAATAGTGTTGACATTACTAGTATTATATGCTATTCCTGCCTTTCTCCACTGCCATTTATTTGGGCTATAATGCAGCCGCTCTCCCATCCCTGTCTGAACGTGTGCAGTTTGCAGTGCAAAATTAGGTCCTGTGAATTGCATCACTTCTATACATTGGGACATATTTCAGCATTACCCCGGAGCAGTGGCCATGCTGTCTGAAGATGATGGGAGCTGGGGTCCATCTCTGGAGGGCTACAAGTTCTCCATCCCTGTCCTTATTACTTAACATAAGCCATATCCCATGAAAGGTTTAAAGCCCATAAGTTGTTTTTGGAACCCTGCCATGCACACTCAACTCATACCACTGAGAGGCTTCAAACAATACTTTGCTATGTAGAAACAGGATGTAGAAGTCAGCTAAACATCCTGGCCTTCTGCAAAAATACATGCCAACTCAGCCATTGCATTTTTTCCTCTTAAAAAGCAAAACTCCCATCATTTCCTGCCCAATGTCTCTGCTGATGAGAGTGAGGGTCCAACAACACCTGGAGGGCCACAGATTCTTAATCCCTGCTCTGATTGCATTGCGTGTTAATGGCTGGATTACAGTTTTACTCTTTCTCTTTCTCTCTTTTTTTTTTTTTTTTTTAAATTTTTATTGATTTTACAACATAAACAAAAAACAAATAAACATAACACGACTTCCCCAAACCTCCCCTTCCCTGCATCCATATTTTAAAAATTTTTAGCAATTCTTCATCCCATTTTTATATTTAATTCTCTTTAAAAAAAATTCTATTTTATAAATTTCAATTTATAGCTGTAATTCTTTGTATCCAATCCCTTGACATCTTAACATTCCGAAATTTTACAACAATTTTTAAGATAGATTTTAAATTTTTTCCAGTCCTCCTCCACTGTCTCTTTCTTCTGGTCACGAATTCTGCCGGTCATCTCTGCCAATCCCATAAATTCAGTCACCTTGGTCTGCCATTCTTCCAGAGTAGGTAATTCTTTAGTCTTCCAATACTTCGCCAAAAGGATTCTTGCTGCTGTTGTTGCATACATAAAAAAGGTCCTATCTTTCTTTGGTACCAATTGGCCGACCATGCCCAGGAGAAAAGCCTCCGGTTTCTTTACAAATGTCCACTTAAGGATTTTCTTAATTTCATTATAGATCATTTCCCAGTAGGCCTTAATCTTTGGGCAGGTCCACCAAAGGTGATAAAAAGTTCCTTCACATTCATTGCACTTCCAACAATTGTTATTGGGCAAATGATATATCTTTGCAAGCTTGACTGGAGTCATGTACCACCTATAGATCATTTTCATTATGTTCTCTTTCAGGGCACTGCATGCCGTAAATTTAATACCTGTGGTCCATAACTGCTCCCAGTCAGCAAACATAATATCATGACCAATATCCTGTGCCCACTTAATCATAGCTGATTTAACCGTTTCATCCTGTGTATTCCATTTTAGCAGCAGATTATACATTCTAGACAAATTCTTGGTATTGGGTTCTAGCAATTCTGTTTCTAATTTTGACCTCTCCTTCTGAAATCCTAGTTTTCTGTCCTGCTTAAAAGTTTCATTGATCTGGAAATAATGTAACCAATCTCGAACTTTAGGTTTCAATTTCTCAAAACTCTGTAGTTTCAACTTTTCACCATCATATTCTATAATTTCACAATATTTTGGCCACTCTGTATCCATGTTCAGTCTTTTTACCGCCTTGGCTTCCATTGGTGACAACCACCTGGGGGTTTTACTTTCAAGCAAATCTTTATATCGATTCCATACATTATACAATGCTTTCCTAACAATATGGTTTTTAAAATTTCTATGTACCTTTACCTTGTCATACCATAAATATGCATGCCAACCAAAACTATTATCATAACCTTCCAGGTCCAGAATGTCTGTATTCTCAAGAAGTAGCCATGGTTTCAGCCAGCAAAAAGCCGCTGCTTCATAATAAAGTTTTAAGTCCGGCAGGGCAAAGCCCCCTCTATCCTTTGCATCAGTCAAAATCTTAAATTTTATTCTGGGTTTTTTGCCCTGCCAGACAAATTTAGATATATCTTTCTGCCACTTCTTGAAACAGTCCATCTTATCTAAAATTTGCAATGTCTGGAACAGAAACAACATACTCTTTCTCTTTCTCTCTGTAAGATCCTTTAACTTTAACAGTATTAACCCTTAAGGTACACACAGAATGATCTCTACTGTTGCACTTCCAGCAGCTTTTACATTAGTCACTTTGTGGGGGGGACGGACTACAAGTAAAAATAAATGAGAATAAGAATAATGTATCATTGCACACCATCCCAATCTTCAAGCAAAGCAAGATTCCAGGGATTCTAGGGTTCGTGTTTCCTTTGGAATGAGGTAAAGCAGAAACTGCATTGTCTTTATGATATACAGCATGTTTTATTTACACACACATACAACCTGAACCTACGATAGAGGGGTTCACAGCATTAGCACCCCAATATGGTCTTGCTTCTTCCATAGCAGCAGCCTTGGATCCAAACAGAAATCAAATATTGCTCTGACTCTCTCTGGCTTCCCAGTCTGCAGCTCTTCTTCCAGTTTCTAGCTCGTATCACTCAACTTTCTCTGTTCTCAACTCTGCTTTTGTCCTTCTAACTACCCACAAGTTGAGGGAGGCGGCCTCACCCATTTATGGCTCACACAAGTCCCTTCCTTTGTTCCCCTTAATAGCCCATCACCCGGGCTATCACCTCAACAGGAAGCTTATCTTGGCTATTCCAAGTATTAGAAGGGGGTCCAGGCATTCAGCCTAACCTCCCACAAAACTCATAACAATATGTTAATAGAATGGCAGCCGTTTCTAAAAGTTTGGAAATGAAGGCAAGAGCCCATATGATCTCCTGCTGAGTTTTGGATGGATATGAAGCTTTGCCGGTCCTGTCTACCTTGTGATTCATTCTAGGTATAACATTCCATATTACTGTATATGGGTTGTGTTACTCCAGTTGTATTTTACAATGGTCTATGTGCAAATAAATAATCATGAACTACAATTATAAATAATACTAGCAATGTAGGAAGGGGAAAGAACTCTGAACTAAAATTAAAACAAAGAGTAGAAGTTTTGAGAGTAAAATAGATATACCATCCCTTTGGGTGGTATAAAACTTCTGGAAAGAAAAGAGGTTTCTAATAATTAATTATGTTCCTGCTGTTACAACCTTGAGCCTCAGTGGAGTTATTAAAAATCCAGCATTCTGTTTTTAGTCAATGAGTAAGAAGATAAGGAACAAGACAAGATAAAAAGAGAAACAAGAGAATGTAATGGGTTTGGGTAGGGTAGTAGATTGTAGTGTTAGAGGGGACCTAAAAGCTCATAGAATGTAACCCCCTGCTGATATGTGAAATACACTACTGCAGATTCCCTTATAAGTGGTCATCCACCATCTGCTTAAAAATGGAGGAGTGTCCACCACCTTCTGAGACAGTCTGTTCCACTTCTGAACAATTAATACCTCCAGGGAGCTTTTCCTGATGAGAGATACTGGGCAAGGGTACCAGACCACAGCACTTACCGTCTTACAGCAGTACTCTTGTAATCAAAGCACATCAGATATGCTTTCCATACCCCATTAATTTCAGCCAAGGTACTTCTTTCCACATCTATCAACATTCACCATTAAATTATGAGAGGCAATGATTAAATGCTGAATTCTTGAGATGAATAATACCAGCAATGACTTAACCCATCATACTCCTTTTGACATTTCTTTCTTGAAACATTTTGGTTAATGATAGCATTCACCAGTTAGGGAAATGTTGGTCATTAGCTGAAAGGCACTCAGTGATAAATGGATAGATGGATGGATAGATGATAGATAAATAGATCCTGACTTCATTGGTTCTTACATATTTTCTCAGTAAATAAAATTGGGGGGGGGGCATTTAAAAGCTCAGTTCATATGCATTGTGCTCTAAAAATATGTTTTGCCATCAAACAGCAGCAGGCCTCACAAGAATGCTGCAAGGTACAAACAATATGCATCCTTGTTTGCAAAATTTGGGGGTGGTTGTGCACCTAACAGAGGGTGGTTTGCCTCGAGTAGTTTCTTTCAGCCTGGTGCCCTTCAGATATTTCAAACTACAACTCTTATCCTGTCCAGCCAGCACAACACATACATGCATCTCCCTCTCTCTTTTGGAAGTGGAATGAATGTTGCAATTTGTTTATTAGCCACCCAGATTTTACAATCCCTGACCAAACTGCCTGAAATTCAGTTTGGGAGGGAACCATGAAAAAGCTTAGTCTTGGCAAAGCTTGTTATGTTGGAATGCTGCTGGAGCGATGTTTTGATTGTGTCTCATTCCTCCTCTTCCATCATTTGCAGTCATTATTTGGGGACTCTAAATCCTCCGTTTTAGCACCCCATAATGTGTTTGAGCTGTGTATTCTGCCCCCTCATCTCATCACTTGTGGAACCCAGCTATAAAAATTGTGTGCCTGCTTTATGGCACATCAACCTAATTTAAACCATTCCAGAGAACAGCTGCATAGAAATGCAGGGCTAAACTTTCTCCCTTTCCCCCCCAGCCCCCCCATCCCAAATTGATTCTATTATCAGGCGGTTGCCCCTACCTTTAACCATACGGATAAGAGCATGTTTAATGGTCTTGTCTTAATTACTGGGACTGGCTAGGGACACCAAGAGAGGCTGAAGGGCAAAGCAGCCAGAGTGAAGGACATTGCTGATAATCTTATCAAAGGTTTCTCTTGGAGAGAGAGGGAAAAAAAGAGGGAGAAAGAAAGAAATACAACTATCTCCACCCTAGTCATTAGTCAGATATAAACAGGTATTTGACTTGACATGGTTATAAGCCCTATTATCACAGTCTGAGCTGGCTTCTTCTTCTTCTTTATGTGCTTTATTGGAAGATAGATGATGGCCCCGCACCAATTCCACTTAATGGGGTTAGACATATTTCCAAACAATATGTGCATGGTTTAAACAGCTGAACGCACATTTGAGAATGATTCACTGCTCTTGTCTTGCATGTGAGAAATCTAATGTTAAAAAACAACAACACAGACGCTACTTCTAATAAGAGGTATAAATCCAACATTTCTTGGGTAACCTTCTGACTACATATCACACATCCAAGGTCCCTCCCCCCCTCCCTCCCTCCCCACCCTCTCCCATTTTCTACTTTATTTTACTTCAATGATAACTAACAGGCTGTCTTTATCAAGGACAGAACTGGAACATCCTTAACTGATTCAGCATCCCCCCAAACAGTACTCTGTCCCACTCTATATCCATCGCAGATGGTATGGTGGGGCAGAGGCACTAACATGACCTCCTGGCAGGTGAGTCGCTGCTGCTCACTAGGAGGTGAGAGGCTGTGAGGCTGGCATAGTGCAAATGCACCATCAATCTGGCACTCATGTTTTCACACCATACTACCCTCCACACTGTTTTGCCCCTTGCCCTCCCTGTAAGCAGCAGTGACTCATCTGCCAGGAGGTCATTGAAACACATCTCTCCCACTAAGCCTTCTGCCACTCTCTAAATCTGGGGCATATGTTGGTTAGCAGCAATTCTGATGCAATGGCACCACCACCATGGATGAATATTCTAGTTCAGCAAAATAAAAAGAAGAAAATTCTAAACTTCTGGAATGTCAGTGATTTAGCCTCCTTGCCACAGAAGCGAATGGAGGACTCCAAAACATACATGGAACTCACAAGTCAGTGTTTTCCATACATAGCCATGTTTAGCCCAGTCCTTGGCATCTGAATACTAGACACCCAGGGAATGACAGTGGGGGAGGTCTGTTGTGATTGTTTCCTGTTAGTTGATTTACTCCTGAAGCCTTTCTCACAAATGTGTAGGGCTACAAGGCAGTGGAGGATAAGGATCAATTTACCTGCTTTGAGATGGGCTACATTCCCAGGTTGACGAGCTCCATGTGCTCCACATTTCCCTCAATACCACATGCAGAAGCCACCCTCTTGACTGTTAGACCTGCTATGGATCTCATCCGCTTAATCTGCCCAAGTGTATGCAGGGGATAGACAAGGAACTCATCTGATTCACTGAGGGTTTAAGACCCATCGGCTACCTTCACCTGGTTTCGCTGGCCAGTGCAGATTGGGGATCAAAGATGGACAAACTACCCCAGAAGGAGCACATCATGTCCCCCACCAAGATACTACCCCTCACCTAGCACCCCATACACCCCAATCTGTATGGAGAGATAATCACAGACTGCAGAAAACTGATGAAGTGATGGGCAGAGCACCATCAAGAACTGTACTCGTGGGAAATTATGACCACTGACACAGCAGTTGTCAGCATCCAGACTCCACCTTTCTTGGAAGAGCTGGATGTCTCTTCCTCACTTGACACATCATCCAAAATCAGAAGTATAACTGCCACCAACCACGGATGCAGAGCACGGACATCATGACTAGCAGCCATTGATAGCTTTATCCTCCATGAATTTGTCCAGTCTTCATCTAAGTTGGTGGCTATCACTTCCTCCTTTGAGGAGAAAGTTCAATAGTTTAACTATGTGCTGCATCCCAGTAGTGATGTAGTACTAGTGATGTATGGAAGTGAGAGCTGGACCATAAAGAAGGCTGATCGCCAAAGAATTGATGCTTTTGAATTATGGTGCTGGAGGAGACTCTTGAGAGTCCCATGGACTGCAAGAAGATCAAACCTATCCATTACTTAAGGAAATCAGCCCTGAGTGCTCACTGGAAGGACAGATCCTGAAGCTGAGACTCCAATACTTTGGCTACCTCATGAGAAGAGAAGACTCCCTGGAAAATGTTGGGTAAGATGGAGGGCACAAGGAGAAGGGGACGACAGAGGACGAGATGGTTGGGTAGTGTTCTCGAAGCTACCAGCATGAGTTTGACCAAACTGCGGGAGGCAGTAGAAGACAGGAGTGCCTGGCATGCTCTGGTCCATGGGGTCACGAAGAGTCGGACATGACTAAACGACTAAACAACAACATGTGCTGCGTGAAGAAGTACTTCCTTTCATGTCCTGATTTTTCCAACATTCAGCTTCATTTAGTGTTCATGAATTCTAGTGTTATGAGAGAGGGAGAACAAATTTTCTCTTCTGTCGTGTCACCTTTTACTCACCTTTTTCTCAAAACTAGAAAGCCTCCAAAGTCTGAATTTTCATATTGATTTTTTTCAAAAGTAACAGACTAATGCATGAACAAGAGAGCGCAGGGCTTATGGATGAACTCAATATGGACCAGAAACATACTGATCCTTCTAGTCCTACTATCCATCACACAGCACTGGGTATATGCTGGATAGCTTCATACTCTGTGCTTACATATGGACACATTATTTTGTCATGCATTTGTCAACTTCGCGCTGTTTCTTGCTGCTGTTGACAAGTATTTAAACTTATTTTCTGTCTCCAAAACTGAAATCTTTTTTTAGGCTGTGAAATTTGAGAACATTTTGTACTGTCAGAGCTTCATAAACTAGTTTTTTATACACACACAAGATACACACACCCTTGGGGGAGGAGGGTATCCACAATAATAATAAAGCCATTTTCTACTGTGAGAATGGAGTGTCTCTGGTTTCCTGCTTGTTATGGTAGGCGTCAAATAGAAATGAGCATCAAATTACTCTTGCAAGGTCTTTTAATCTATTACTCATGTCTGGAGTCAAATCATCAAAAAACGGTGCATGGAAGAAAAATACCACCACAGAGAATGTGTGAACTCTCCATTTGGTGGGAGCAATTGACTTTCGTTCCAAGAGGCATGCAAAAATAAATTCTCCATAACCTTGACTTTATCTGAATACCATAAGCACACTTTAGCTTTGAAAGCTACTGATAGCCAGGCTTAATGAATTAATTAATTGTATTTTACAAACACTCTCATCCAACCTTTCAGTTTAATAGCATTCTAAAAGTGGCTTGCAACTAATAAGTAAGCATTAAAACAGAGAGAAAATTGTTATTTGTTATTGACAATAACAAAACTATAAACCATGGAGGATGGTACAAACTCACAAAATGAGCTGTAAAAAAACTGAAATCACCCTTCAGTTGGCAAATTCTGCATGGGCAAAAAATTAAAATATTTTGACCCATTTCCTTAACAGGGTTGGTATGGGGTGAAGATTGTTGAGTCAAAGTGACTGGTGTACTACCACCAAAAAGGCCCTATCACTAATAGCCAAAGTCAGAGAACATGGAGAAATGTCCCTACAAATGTCTCAACAATTGCTATTAGGAAAAAACAATAATCAAGCAAAACACAAAATGTCCGTACCATTTTTTTCAAAAAACAAAAATAGGGGAAACCCACCACAAAAAAGCAATTCAGCCATCTATATAATGACAGGCCTGAGACAAGGGTTAATGACTAAGAGTGGACAAATTTCACAATTTCAAGTTCTCTCAGTGTTTCATGTTTCAATCTTTAGCTCAGTTCTCCACATTCTACATCACTTTGCAGATTTTTAAATAGTTCTCATGAAAATTCATTGTCATTTAGTCCACATTTCTCCTAATATACCTATTTTTGCAAGCAATCTCCCCTAATACAATGCATTCTTATGTGTTATTTCCACTAATATATGTATTTTATGCACACTTCCCCAAATGCAGACATTTTAGCAAACATTACTTGCTTGCAGAACTGCTTTGCAAATTTCAGACAAGTGTGACTTTCAAAGGATAGCTTTATTTTGGTTCATCAGTTGCAGCCTTCGCCAGCCTGGGACCCTCCAGCTGTTCTTGGGCTACACCTGCCATCAGCTGATGGGGGTTATAGTTCAACAACATCTGGAAGGTACCAGGTTGGCAAAGGCTAGTCTGTTGTTTCAAAAGTGTGAATTAGCTAATTGTACATTAAAATGTGAACCAACTTCTTCCCCACTCCTAGTCACAACTGAACTGGTCCTAACAATTGTAGCTGCCCTTATGGTTAGGAAAACAACACAGAGCTGAACCTCTGGTAATTATAAGTGGATCTATAGGAGAAGTTCTTTTTTTCTTTTTTTTTACCTTTGTGAAGTCATTATGACTTTTCCTCTGATCATTAGTACTGAATCACAGCCAAGAAAAACAAGGGTGTTTGTTTTTGTTTTTTAAAAAAAGTCATTTTGACTTTGAAGCGCTGAACACATTTAGCGACCACATTTTGAGATGACTTATTTCAGCAGTATATTTTAGGTAGTATTACTAGTAACAGTATTTTCAGACCTTTTCAAGTGGCTGTCTACAGAGCAGCTTACAACAAATTAAAACTGAAAATGGTTAGACCAGGCATATGCAAACTCAGCCCTCCAGATGTTTTGGGACTGCAACTACCATCATCCCTAGCTAACAGAACCAGTAGTCAGGGATGATGGGAGTTGTAGTCCCAAAACAGCTGGAGGGCCGAGTTTGCCTATGCCTGGGTTAGACTTAACAGTTGCTATGTCTGCAGTTAAAAGGAGGGGTGAAATCCAATTCTTACAAGGTTGCTAATCTCTCTCCCTCTCTGCTTAGGAAGCTGCCATATACTGAGCCACATCACTGGTCCTTCTTAACTCAGTACTGTCCACGCTCTCTGGCAACAGTTCTCCAGTGTTCCAGATGCAAAGTCTTTCCCAGCCATACCTAAAAATGACAGGGATTGAATCTCATGCTTTCTGCACATAAATCAGATGCTGTACCACTGAGTCATGGCCCTTCATATGTATGCATGCATCCATACATGACTGCAAATGATTTTATCTGATTGTGATGAGGCTGGAGATGCCGTGTGCCTTCCCACCCACACTAGCAGTTGGTAAGATCTAGTGTACTGCAGGTGGATGGGCTTGGGAAAATAGAAGCAGGAGGGGGGTATAAAAGAGAAAGTTGGGGTGCGGAGAGAGGAAAGCAGTCATGTCATACTACACAAGATTTGGAGTGTATTTAAAGGTTTGTAACAGGGACTGGGAAGGGAGATGTTCTGGGAAGGGAGATGTTCTCTTTATGATGACCAAGAATGCTTCTAAGGCCTGTCCTCTGCCATAAGAAGGGACAGCAAATTTTCTGAGGTTTGAGGGATTCATGATTGTGAGGGTGTGGAAGACCTGTTCCTCTTTCTGCAACACGGTCCCTGTTTCCAGCGTTCTGGAGCCACCCAATTGGCATGAAAGGGGAGCATTTTAACTACTGGGTGCCCCAAAGCTAAGCATTTAGGAACATTAAAAACAGCAGGTGCTTCAGTTTAAAGAGAATTGCGTGCAAGTTCTGTCACATACAATGGAACTTCATAGACAACACAACTTAAATTTACTCTGAAAGAAGATATTGCAGCGATCCAAATCATTTGCCAATGTATGTGCTCAGAAAACAGTAGAACTAGCTGAATGTCAACACATGGGGATGTGTATTAATCATGGCAATGCCTCTCTAATTATTATTATTGTATAATTAATACAATCTTAGAAGGTTGTATAATCTTAGACGGGGCATGGTTGTGAAAGGACACGGCTGTGACTATCATGAAAAGACCGGCACTTCTGAATTTGCTACTATGTTACCAGGCTTGGGGGAAACCTACCATACTGGTTTTAAAAATCTTTAATAAAAAAGACATTAAATAAATGCATTTCTGCATTGTTGTAACCTACCCTGAGACCTTATATGAAGGGTGGGTAAGAAATCTGATAACCACCACCACCAACATATTTTAGTTAGCTATGTTGGAATGCTATTGAAACGACTCTGCAGCTCTGTCCTTCCTTGGGGAAACAGACTCACTAGAGATGATCTGAGTTACTTTTTTCTATCTTTGGCTTCAGTCTCTTGTGTTCAAGGAAGCAGCGAAAGATTTCTGACAGGTTGGACAACAGTTCCTGCTTAAAGCTCATTCACTTTGCCTTAGCCCTCTCCTCTGCTTTGTTCTATATCTGCCCCACTTTCCCCACTGAATCCTAAGTCTGAATCTAGTCCATTTGCTTGTTTGATTATGCTTAGCTTTCAGCAGAGTGAAATGTCACCCACCTCCTGGATAGTCCCCTGAATCCAAGGTATAATGCATCCCTCTCTCTTTCTGCACCTCAGTGATGCTAAAATTAATTGTAGGGTTTGTTGTCTTTCTCTCTCTCTCTCTCTCTTTGGCTAAGTGGGCCCTGCCTCCTCAACCCACACAAATTCCAATTGTGCTGACAGGTGAGTTTTTCCAGCATCCCTTCTTATTAAGCAGTGAACAGCCCTCATTTTGCTCTTCTAAAATCAGGGAAATATTGTGTCAGTTACTGTCAAAATCCATGATGCATCCCAAGGTAGAGACAGGCAGAAGCAATAACCTAATGTAAACAGAGAAAAGTGAGATGTTGACATCTTATTTACCAAAACCGTAATGGTGTATTCTCCTCTTCGGCTGGCAAGTGAAAAATAAAACCTCTCTTAGCAAAGTAAGTTTTCAAGAAGGACTTTAAGGGGAGAAACTTTGGCCATGGCATTATTTGTGCAAACATTTCTTAAATGACAAATTACCACCTCTGTTTTGTTTTTGTTTCAGTATTATTTATAAATGCTTTTGCTAATAAACATCTCACACACTCTCCTTAGTTAGCACTGGTTTTCACATATTATAAAACAGATTGTTTAGAAAATAATTTTTACATAGCAATTTATATACATTTCATAAACCCATGCTTTCTAGTCAGCTGCCTGATGCTGTCCTGCAAGAGTTGGAAATACAATCCAACTTGAAAAAAGAGACATTCCACATACTTTTGTAAACCAAGAAATCTTTAACAAAAATATATTTAAAAAAATACAATCCAAATATATATTTCCATAATTATATTACCTAAAATGAATATATTAAAATAAATAAGTTTTATCGCAAAGGTGGGGAACCTTTTTTCAGTTGAGTGCCACATACCCTTGTTGGCAGCCTGTCATCATGTCATATTCCTATCTCAGGTGCCAAGGGTATTAGTAGCTCAGCCTCGATTCCCTCCACAGCTCCTAAGCTAGCTTAGTTCCCGATATTGTGTTGTCCCATTGAATTAAGGTTCAGTTGCCATTCTGGTCAAATTCTGAACATCAGATCATGGAGAGGCCATTTTGTTCTTTGCCTTAGACAGTAAAATGTCTTGAGCTGGAACTGCTGGCCACCTCTTCTCTTAACCACTGCAATCTTCTTGTCTCTGGTTTTCTGTACTTTTTTTTCTACTGGAGAAAAGGCCATAGCTCAGTGGTAGAGCAACTGCTTTGCATGAAGAAGGTCCTTGGTTCAATTCCTGGCATCTTCAGCTAGGACTAGGACAGAACCCAATCTGAAAACTTGGACCCCCATGGCATATGCAATCTGAGATAGAAATATGAAAAAGTGATAGGTTTACTGAGAGGAAGCAAGAGAGAAGGAGGGGGGGACTGAATATATGGATGGTGATGTCAATGGAGAAGGGCAGTTGTTGTTGATAAAATGTATACACCTTCCTTCCTCCCAAAGCAGCCTGGGTGGCCACCACACACACAGCACAACTTCTAAACGCAAAGCAGTGTAATGCAGGCTGAGAAAGTGTTAATTTAAAAGGCTTGGTAGAAGAAGAAGGTCTTAAGTAGGTGCTGATAAGAGAGGGCACAATGTCTAATATTTAAGGGGAGAGAATTCCAAAGGGTAGGTGCTACAACAGAAAGGCACAATTCCTATATTGTGCAGAAGAGACTTCCTGATAAAGTGGTTTCTGCAGGAGGTCCTCACTTGCAGAGCACAGTGATTGTGTATATAAGGGGTGAGAAAATCTACATCATGTGGAAAAGAAGCTCATAGGCTTGTATCTCATGCTACTCAGAGCAGACCCACTGAAAATGATGAACCTAACTTAGTCATTTTCAATAACTTCAGCGGGTCTACTCTGAACAGGAAAAACATTGGCTACAATCCTTAGTTTCCTTCTGTAATGAATCTTGGGGTTCTGACTTTTTCTTTTTCTTTTACTCTGGCTATATTCAGGTTGGAAAATCAGATTCTGGGACACAGGTATAAGTACAGTGTTGCACTGGAAGAAAATACCCTTATACTAAATCAGACCATTGGTCCATCTTGCTTACCATTGTCTACACTGATTTCATGCAGGACTGCTTTTTTCAGCCTCATCTGGAGATGCCTGGTATTGAACCTACGACCTTCTGTATACAAAGCAGATGCTCTCACACTGAGCCATGGCCCACTTGGTAGTCTGCCAAGCAGAAGAGGTATGCTAATGTTGCTGGGGACAAGGGAGTGGTCATGAGAGGGACTTACATTTAAGTCCAAAAGAGACTATTCTCTCTCCTCCCCGAGTGCCTACCCTGTTTTGGTGCTGCTGTTGGAGGCACAACAAGTTGCAAGTTCTCCCCTGGTAACTGAATAATGTTTTAAAGAAATAGGGATGACCTTTTCCTTCAGGCTTTACAAGATCATGTCCTTCCTTTCCTACCTCCAACCCCACTCATATAGATGTCACATTCCATTTATATTGGATGGGGTGGACACTTTATGGTTTAATGGTTCTGCACAGTTGTTAATAACTAAGAGAAAAAGCTGAGGTACACGGTATAATATCCCATTTTTACATCCACAGCCTATCAATTATAACCACAGATGGTGCAATATTTCAAAGTTAGGTCAGTCAATTAGTTTGCTCTTGATTAGGTGTTAATGTTCCCCATGGATAGTCTCTTGAATTTAGTTCTTGTTCTGATATGATCTGCTGTCGCCTTGTTTTATCACTGGTCTTTGACTCACCAATTTCTAAGAACCACCTGTTCTATATTTCTCCCTTGGACCCCATTTGGTCATTAGTTAAGTCAATGGTCTTTCCTTCTTTTCTGTCTAAATGTGGAGATGTGCAAGGACATGGGGCATTTTCTGAATATGCTGCACTGTGACTGAGCAGCATTCCAGGGTGTTCTTGGGGTAGGGAGGTATGGCACTCCTATTCCCCCCCCCCCAGAATACCCCAGAACAGGCATAGCAATCTGGTGGTGTTGGACTCCCATCATTCCTGACCAGGAGCAGCACATCCTGTTTGCCATCTCTGACAGAATGAGAACATGTCGCTCTGCTCCCTCCTCCCTTCCTCCTCCCTTTGTGGCACCTACAAAGCAGCAGAAATGGCAGCTTCCAGTGAGATCTCACAAGATTTCAGTGAGATCTCACTGGAAGCCAATGCCCGCGCTACTGCCACTTCTCCACAAGCGACATATGTGGTTCAGTGGGCAGGGTGCCTGGGGGAGGGGGGTGCTGTCTCTTGGGCTTTCACCCCCAGAGGTGGGTTACCTCACATTCCTGACCTTGGGCAATGTAGGCTTGAGCTGATGGGAGTTATTGTCCAGCAACAACTGGAGGGCGCCATATTGGCTACTTTGTCCTAGAACAACGTTTCAACCAGTTCAAACATAATGACAAACCTGTAAACATAAGTGGAAATTCACAAACCAAATTCAATTCATGGTTTCAGACACCAGTTTGCTGACAGAAGCAAACTGTAGTCATTTGTCTGTGATAGGTTTGGATGTACAAAGAATTCAGAGTTAACCTAAACATAGCTAGCATGGTGACCAACTCTCATCTGCCTTAGCCAGCATGGCCAATGATCAGGGATTATGGGAGTTGTTGTCCAACATCTGGAGGGCACCACATTGGCTATCCCTGAGCAAAACAAATTACTGTGTCTTAACTCAACTTTGCCAACAAAGGTCCTTATAGTTAAAGCCATGGTTTTCCCAGTAGTGATATATGGAAGTGAGAGCTGGACCATAAAGAAGGCTGATCGCTGAAGAATTGATGCTTTTGAATTATGGTGCTGGAGGAGACTCTTGAGAGTCCCATGGACTGCAAGAAGAAGAAACCTATCCATTCTTGAGGAAATCAGCCCTGAGTGGTCACTGGAAGGACAGATCCTGAAGCTGAGGCTCCAATACTTTGGCCACCTCATGAGAAGAGAAGACTCCCTGGAAAAGACCCTGATGTTGGGAAAGATGGAGGGCACAAGGAGAAGGGGACGACAGAGGACGAGATGGTTGGACAGTGTTCTCGAAGCCACAAACATGAGTCTGACCAAACTGCGGGAGGCAGTGGAAGACAGGAGTGCCTGGCGCGCTCTGGTCCATAGGGTCACGAAGAGTTGGATACGACTAAACGACTAAACAACAAAAACTCAACCATAGAGTGGTGCCTAAGAATAAAGGCGGGGGTGGGGGAAGAGAAATAAAATTCTACTTTGTACAATATATGCAAGATGTGTGGGAGAACTATTTATAGATTAGGAGAACTGTGGTTTCTTCATTTAATAATCAGATTAGCGTAGTTCAAAAAGGATTGATTTTGTACTGCAGATTTTCTCTTGCCCGGTTTCTGCTGTATCGTTGGGTAAATACATCTATACAGGCCACTATCCCAATCATTATAAAAATCTAATAATAATGGAAATCATTGTGGATGGATACATTCCACTGGGCTATTAAGATATGTCTTCTGATTGCAAAAAACATTTAAATGGAAATATCTTTTGTTGAGCTCTCTACTGCCTAAGTAATGGCATCATTACTTGCAACGTGCATTTTACCACACTTCCATTTCCATATTTAATCTATTGGTTGTAGAAGAGAATCTTAAATATGATTGTATTAGCTCTGTGTCCATACCAATATAATTTCACACTGCCAGTAACACATTTCACCTGCTTGAAAGGGCAGAACCTTGATGGAATTATGGGCCACAGACTGGGCTGTTCAAGTATACCACTCAGTGTTTTGTAAAATTTTGAAAACCACTTGAAGGCCTTCTCGGTAGTGGAACGCCCTCCCATCAAATGTCAAGGAGATGAGTAACTATATAACCTTTAGAAGATACCTGAAGGCAGCCCTGATTAATGAAGCTTTTAATGTATAATGTTTTATTATGTTTTTATTTATGTTGGACGCTACTCTGAGTAGCTGGGGCAACCCAATCAGATGGGCGGAGTACAATTAATGATGATGAGGATGATGGAACATCTTGACTTGTTGCTCGGGTACCCCTTGGAACCTTCTGAGCCTTGCATATGCAAGCTGCTATTTCTGTACTTGTGCTTGCTGCTGAGCTTTTACCACTATTAATCTCTTTTTTATTTACAAATAAGAGACACTGCCACTGTGTTTTGGGACTGCAGCCTGACAACCACTTTCCTCCTGTTCTCCATAGGAATGTAGGGAGGTGCCTTAGTTTAGGTCTGGCTTTTTCCCAGCTAGCCCAGTATTGTCTACTAAGACTGACAGCAGCTCTTTAGCAACTCATGACTTGTTTCCTGATCCTTTTATAGATGGAGAAGTTGGGGATTTAACTTCCACATGCATAATTCCACACTAAATTATGGCCGCTGCCCCAGTCACACATGCATCAGGTACACATCCCAGGGTATGGTCTGAAGGCACATGAGACCAACACTTTGATGAAGCTAATTTGGTCTTGAAGGTGCCTGGTTGGGTGACTGCTTGAAAATGACTTGTATGCTGCCTTGGATGCAACAGAATGAATAAAGGTAATAAATAAACATTGTGTATTTCTGTAACATAGATAGGAAAATATTTTAGAACTTCGTGAAGAATATCTCTATGGCCTTTGGCCAACAGAATATACATACAGTGATAACCAAACAATATCCTGTAGCTTCACACTGATATGCAGACACTGTATACAATACCACACCAATGCATTGATAGAAGAAAGGCAAGATATAAAATGAAATGAATAAATAAGTATACAGTACAACAATTCATCTGAGTAGTCTCAAATGGGCTAACTTTTCAGGACACTGAATCCACTGAGAATATGTTATTTGCACAACAGAAGGAAAATTGATAGATGTTCATGACACTACTGCCCACTTCCTGGCAATGGCTAAGGAAGCCAATGCCCACAGTAGTGCGGTTTTATTTTCAATACAATGTGCGAATATCCTGGATTTCTATTTGTAATAGAACAAGTGCTGTATTGCAGCAGGCATGAAATGCTAGCAATGTGTGAGATACAATATATTAGGTTGGCTGAGGAAGTACAGAGTATCCCTGTTGTGTTAAAAACTGGACCATGATTCCACTGTAAGGTTCTCATTCATTTTCTTCCAATTGTTTATTGTAGGTAGAAGGCAAAAGTAAATGACCGCTGGACAGTTACATCCAGTCAAAGGGGACTGTGGGGTTGCGGCATTCATTTCGCTTTCAGGCCAAGGGAGCCGGCGTTTGTCCACAGACAGCTTTCCAGGTCATGCGGCCAGCATGACTAAACCGCTTCTGGTGCAACAGAATATGCTGACGGAAGCCAGAGTACACAGAAACACCGTTTACCTTCCCGCTGCAGTGATACCTATTTATCTACTTGCATTGGTGTGCTTTCGAACTGCTAAGTTGGCAGGAGCTAGAAAAGAGCAACGGGAGCTCACTTTGTCGCGGGGATTCGAACTGCTGACCTTTCGATCGGCAAGCCTAAGAGGCTTAGTGGTTTAGACCACAGCGACACCTGTGTCCTTTAGCTTTGTTTATTGTATGCTTATGCAATGCCATTACTTTCCTGAGCATGGCTAATTCCTAAGTGTAGGATTTTATTTTGAAATAAAAAATACTGTAAAGAAAAAGGAAGACAATGCAATCATTAGGTTCACTAATTACAGGGGAATTAAACTCACTGCTTACAGTATTTGAATACAGAATCAGTGCCAGACTCTGGGCTCTCAAATTTTAGCAGCACCCTGTGCAACACTAAAATCCCACACACACACACACACACCTCACACAACAGCATTGTTGTGGTGCCCCCTGCAGTGTGGTGCCCAGTGCAGTACCCTAAAACTGCTTCTGGTACAATTTACCTAACCTTCAAATAACTTAATATCTCAGGGTAGTTAAGAGGTAACTTAAATCAACGAAACAGATACAAAGCAAATCTAGGGTTGTTAAAATCTGAACACTCAGCTGCAGGATAAGTTTTAATTAACCTTTGTTATTGGTAGTCAAGATTATTTATTCATATTAATTATCAACTAAATACAGTTATGTCATTCAATGAGAAGAAAAAAGCAAAATAAAAAGTTGTCGAGTTTGTATATTATAGAATGAAAAGTATACTGAACTGCAATCCAGCAGAGGGCAGACTTGTAACTTTTCTGTGCTTTAAGCAAGCAATCTAAATAGAGCATTCTTAAATCTTGAAAATCATAAATACTAATACTAATAATAATAATCAGATGAATTTTGGGACTGAATGAGGTAAAACAGGAGACACAAAGCCCAAAGTTGCTGAAGGGATCAACAATCCTTTTGGGAGGCCTTGAAAATCCAACAATTGTTCTTTGCTTTCATCCACATTAGCTGTTTTTACCAGGAAACTACTAGAGGCCACAGAGACCCATACCAGAAGATGGGGGGGGGGGGAAATATGGAAGAATTATTTATTTTTTTCTCATTTTTTATTTTATTTTGACAAAGTAATAATCATAAATAAATAAGAATAAAAAATGTGCACCCCACCACCAAGACCATTCCATTGTAACTATCCAACCACCCAAAATTTCACCACCTCTTGTGGTGGTTTGACCCCTTTCCATTTTAACAGTACAAATTCTACAAATTCTACATGTAGAATTTCTAGATTCTAGACCAGTGCTTCAAATAAATAATTGTTGCAGTACAAATTCTACATGTAGAATTTGTACTGCAACAATTATTTATTTGAAGCACTGGTCTAGAATTTCAGTGTGGCTGGGCAGATCCGACAATTTTCCTTCCTCTAATTTTCTGGATTGTAAATTCAATTTCCATATTTCCACAGTAGTTTGGAATTTTTTTAAAAAAGGTCATCATGAAAATTCATCACATTTTAATGCAATTTTGCCCAACACTCACATTTTTCAAAGCAATTCCCCTCCATATAACACATTTTTTTATGTGTTTTCCCTAATATATACACTTTGCCCTAGTATATGGCTTTTTGTACAAATTGCTTGGCTGGAGAACTGCATGACAAAATTAAGCGAAGTGTGAATTCTGAAGAATGGCTGTGTTTTGATTCATTTATTGTTTCAGAAAGTGTGGACAGGTTCACCTTTAAATGTGAACCAAATCAATTTCTCCTCCATTATGCCCCCAAACTGTGATTTTTCCCATCAAAGACATCAAGGCTTGGAGATGTTGAGCGCAGCCCTGGATGTGATTCATTTATGGTTCATTCACAGAAATGTCGCATACTTATCAATGGATTTCAAGAGATGCAGATTACCAACCAGCAATTTGTGCTCTGCTCTCATTTACAGGAAAATTGCTGTTGCCGTCTTTGTAATCCCATTACCTGACATAAAAGAATCTGGCTTCTAAACATCCCTCTACTGGACCAGGGATGAGATTAGCCAAGACCCTGAATGTGTGGAACAATCGAGTTCCCCACCATTCTATGGCACTCTCACTTCCCACCAGTGCAATCAAGAAAGCATCTTGCCATGTATTAATAGGTGATAGTGCGTCTTTGTTAAAGCACTATGATCAGCTAATGTAACCTGGTGAGTTTTGCTGCAAGCTGATGATTACTGGTTTGTGATAACAAAGAGGTGGGCTTTTCCACTGGTGCCACCATGTTTGTGGAATGCCCTCCCTGCTGAAAAATGGGAGGTCCCATCAGTGTTGTCATTCTGCTGGCTCCTGAATGCACAACTGTTTGGGCAAGCATTCCCAAAATGTGAACTTGTGATTGTATTGTTTATCTGTTTTAATTGCTGTGCTTTTCATTTTCATTTTTGTTTTATTATATATTTTAATTAAGATTTGTTTTTTAAAACCATGTTCTTCGATTACAGATTGATTTTATAGTTGTAAATCGCATAGAAGCCGTTTTAGCATAAGTGGTCTACAGATTTAAAAAAAATAGTAAGAGCCCCATTTACAGGATCACTCTAAAAGGTAGAAAGAAAGAAAGAATAGGGAACTTTCACTTCAATATATGAAAGCTCTGTGATTTTTCTGCAGCACCATATCTGTATGAATAAACACAAATTAAGATAGCTCTGGATTTTCTTCTATTTCAAATTAATGCTTATTTTCCCTGTTATTGTGGGTGTGCACTGACCAATCAGGAGTAAAGTGTTTAATATCTACGTCAACAGCAGAGCTCTATAAAGTGCAAAGACAGGACTTGGGCCCATGGAGAGCTCCCAAGTTCCATTTCATTGTGAGAGGCTTCTTAAATAGCTTTATACTTTTTTTACATTACTTTTTTCTTCTCTTAAAGTAGATACAGTTCAAGCCCACTTGGACAGTTGGATTGTTTAAACAAGGAACATTTATGAAATCGAAACTCATTTGCTTGTAGGGGCATTCTAGCAAATCAACGTTAAGTGGAAACCTCAAAAGATGGCTCCTGATGAGTGCAATGTATCAGGGTGTCGGGCAGAATTTCTGGAAGGAAATTCCTGAAGCACAATGCAATGTGTTTGCTAAGATGCCTCATGAGACAATGATCCAGAGTGAAATGAATGTTGCCAGTCTGAAAAGCCGAGAGGCATTTCTGCCTGCACAGTGAGGGCCTTTCGGCATTTCAACCCAGAAACACAAGACAACCTGAAGGGAAGTTCCCAAGTTATTTTAACAAGCGGAGAGTATATGACTGTTGCAGTCAGTTAGGCTCACTTGCCCTGATTAGTTGTCTTGTACACAAAATCCACTGGACCTCAATAAACCGTATATGCAGTAGCTGAGAGTAGCAAACAAGGAGAGTGCTCTTGTGCTCAGCTCCTGCTTGGGTGCTTCCCACAGGCATCTGATTGGCCACTATGGTGACAGGATGCTGGACCAGATAGGCCACTGGGCTGGCTGCTTCAGCATGCTCTTCTTATGTTGGCCATGCTGGCTGGGGCTGATAGGAGTTGCACTGCGGCGCTCAAGAAAGGGTAGATGATCCACTCAACAAAGACCCAGGAGAAGGGTTCCTCTTACATTCTTAACTGAATTTTCTTCTTATGAACCTCTGGGTGCTTCCTCACTTATTTTGTTTCTTTGATAAGTGCCTCTGGCCTTGAACAAGTCCCTCTAGTGGAGTCTGTGTGTGTTGGTTCTTCTTGTTATGTTTCCCTGTTCCCCATGTTTATTCATAGCTCCCTACTATTTGTGCTTTTCAGACTGGCAGCTTAGATAAGAGAGAGTAGTGATTCAGTGTTTCACTCCTTGCTGATGACATTTATTGGAAACAATTTTCTGTTCCATTGCCACATCATGCTGAGACCCTTCTTCATCTTTATGAAGCTTCTATGTCAGCCTTTTCTGCTTGGCACCACCAAGTTAAGGGAAATGCTGTAGAGAACTTTTAAAGACTTGCCATGAAAATGAAACAACATAAATAAAGACACAGTGAGCAAGAGAAGCGCCATGGCTCATTGGTAGAGCACCTGATTTGTATGCAGAAGTTCCCAGGTTCAATTCCCAGCCTCTCAAGGTAGAGTTTAGAAAGGTTCCCTGAGGCTGGAATCCTGGGGATCCACTGCCAGTCAAAGAACTCTGAAAACTGTAACTCTCAACTCCCTTAATTCCCAGAATTCTTTGGCGGGTACCATGGCTGTTTGAAGTGACTACAGGTTCCAGAAACCCTCTTAACTGTGACTTTTTTTACAGGGGGATGGGTGATCCATGAGTTTATCTGGGCCCTTTGAGATAGCCATGAGGCTGAGATGTGTTGAGCATGAAAGTTGTGCCAGAAGGAAAAGGAAATGCTATCTGCATGTATTTGCTAGTAGTTTTTATTTTATTGTGTATTTTTGTAACAGCTATTGTTGTTTAGTTTTTAAAGATTGTTTAGAGTTTTAGTTGTTGCTTAGAGATATATTTATATATTTAGCGGTATAGAGGCAGTCAACAATTAACTAATTAACTAATTAAAATGAAGCCCTCCGATAAACTCATAAGTAATTTTGTAACATACAGTGGTACCTCGGGTTAAGAATTTAATTCGTTCTGGAGGTCCGTTCTTAACCTTAAACTGTTCTTAACCTGAGGTACCACTTTAGCTAATGGGGCCTCCCACTGCTGCTGCGCCACCGCCCAATTTCTGTTCTCATCCTGACGCAAAGTTCTTAACCCGAGGTACTACTTCTGGGTTAGCAGAGTCTGTGACCTGAAGCGTCTGTAACCCGAGGTACCACTGTAATGGTTTGATTCAGGTTTGTGTGTGTTTTTAAACCAGCATTTAGTGTGGGAATGGGATGGACTAGACCACCATATAAACACATGTCAAACTAAATTTAGCTGGCCTGCCTATCTCTGTACATGGTGGGACACCCCTAATACCTTCACATTTATACAGCATGATTTTCTCTCCTTTTTGAGTAGTGGCTCTGTACATCTGTATTGTATTTCCCCTTTCCCTATCTCATGCACCCATATGCATTTCTCTTCTAATTCCCCTTCTATGCTTATTATTTCATTTTTCTTGCATCTCACTATCTCTGCCTGTTTGTTCCAGTAGTCTACTGCTGCTGCTGTTTGCTAAGGTGTTATTTCCATTGTTTACATCAGGCATAGGCAAACTCTGTCCTCCAGATGTTTTGGGACTACAACTCCCATCATCCCTGACCACTGGTTCTGTTAGCTAGGGATGATGGAAGTTGTAGTCCCAAAACATCTGGAGGACAGAGTTTGCCTATGCCTGGTTTACATCAAATGTGGGGAATATTTGGCCTTCCAAATGATGCTAAACAACAAGTCCCATCGTCCGTGACTATTGGCCACACATAGTGGACCTGATGGGAGCTGTAGTTCAGCAACATTTGGAGGGCCAAAGGGTCCCCACCCCTGGTTTATACTGTATGTTAATAAAACCAGCAATTATCTTTTAAAATGTTTCTGCATTAATAATATATGTGGGCAATAAAAAGTATTGAAGGAATTATTGACTTAATGTTGAGTTGCTTTTTTGGTTTGTTGAGTTTGTTTTGCATTTGAACTGGAGGGTATTAAAATAAGGCAAGCTCAAGAGATGCATGTCATGAGTCTATGTCTTTGACTCTTTAGGGTAGGTCATCAATGGCTGAGGCAAGCTTAGTACCACTTCCTGCTGATTCAGATGGATAGACATTTCGTTCCATGTTCCCCTAGTGGACCAGTGGTGTATAGACCAGAGGAGTCTATCACTAAGTCTTGTTTTCAGCAAAAATGAAGGACACACGTACAGAAAGTTCAACAACTCATCTGAGGGAATCAGATAATTGGTGAAGTCTGTTTTAATGTCTGGCCACCCAGCGATAGGCAATGACTTCTCGTCTTAATGGATTAGTCTAACAAAAATGTATTTTACTCAAGAGGTCTCCACTGCTCCAGAACTAATGAGAACAGGGAAATGCTCATTTGGAACAATTTCCCTCATCTCCTCAGTGAGGCAACGGGGGGGGGGGGGTGAGAAGAAGGAGGAGACAGCTTCTACCCCCTCCTTTTGCATACTTGATTAGAAAGAAAGTTGCTAATGGTAGCAGTAAACCAAAGTATGTAATTCAAACACAAAATTGATTTTAAAAAAATCCAACTAAACCAAGTGGGTTGTTCATTTTGTTGTGCAAGTTTTGGAGAGATCACCCACCCACCTTAAAGCATTAGATTATTTCAGGAGTTTAATGTAATATAGAATAGACAGGTTTTTTTCAAGACTCTGTCATTAAATAATATTTTAAGAAGATATGGTTAAGTCCAGGAACCACATGCACTGTAGCCCTATAAAACCTTCCACCTAGGACTTTTTCAACACAGTCACAATCAACACAGAAGAGCAGAAGTGACTCCTTATAATTTGAAGTGTCAACACACTTCAAATTCAAACCACTGGTCCTTCTAGCACGGTGTTTTCTACATGAACTGGCTGCAATTCTTCCAGGTTTCAGACAGAGGACATTCCCAGATTTCACTAGATCTGCCAGGGGATTGAACTTGGGATCTTCTGTTTTCAAAGCAGATGCTCTACCACTAAATTGCAGTCCTTCTCTCTGAATGCTCCATTGTCCCTTCTTGGAATTGCAAAGAGGAGCACATAGAACGTATAAACCTGGAAATAGGCCAAGCCAGATGCATGAAGAAGAACATAAGGTGTGAAAGCTGCCCATTCATACATACACTAATAATAATAATAATAATAATAATAATAATAATAATAATAATAATTTATTATTTATACCCCGCCCATCTGGCTGGGCCTCCCCAGCCACTCTGGGCGGCTTCCATAGAAAGCAAAAATACAATAAAATATCACACGTTAAAAACTTCCCTGAACAGGGCTGCCTTCAGATGTCTTCTGAATGTCAGGTAGTTGTTTATCGCTTTGACATCTGCTAGAAGTGCGTTCCACAGGGCGGGCGCCATTACCGAGAAGGCCCTCTGCCTGGTTCCCTGTAGCTTTACTTCTCACCTTCAAAGGTAGCCCCACGTAGAGTGCATTGCAGTAGTCCAAGCGGGAGATAACCAGAGCATGCACCACTCTGGTGAGACAGTCCGCAGGCAGATAGGTAATAATACATAGATGGGGGGGGGGTTCATTGGCACACAGACTCATCTGTGCTACATGCATAGGTCTATCTGCCAACAAACCCCACTCACTATCCATGTATGCCTGGTCTACAGAACTCTGGAACTTTTAGGGTGATTTTTTTAATATACTTTTGTTGTAATATGGACTACTATATACTCAGAAATGTAAAAACAAAGAAAGAAAGAAAGAAAGAAAGAAAGAAAGAAAGAAAGAACGCTGAAAGTTCCAGAGTTTTATAGACCAGACATACAGTGCCCTGCATTAATCTGTGGAAGAAAAAAGCAAGGACCCTCCCCCCTTTCCCCAATACTCCAATGATTTAAAACCAGACTGACAGTGGGTGTCATTCTCAGATGTCATTCTCTAAAATATCTCTAGGCGATGGCATCACATAAAGCTTCCAACATGTGCGAGGTAAGTACTGCTATCCTATTTATAGCCTACCCTATAAGAAGTGTGATGCTTGCCTAAAAACTTACTTTGAGAAATGAAAACTAATACATTGCGTTATTTATTTAGCTTAATTGTAAACTACGGTACTTTGAGCACTTTTGATGGGCTAAAATGTGGCTATAATATGTAAACCAATGATGATGATGATGATGATAAAATAATAATAATAATAATTCCCTAACACCGAATATTGAGAGGAAATTTGCTGCCTGCTACACATAAAATATCTGCATGCTCATACAAGTCACATAAATGAAGAGTGATGGGGATGGAAAGGAGTTCTTGCTGCTGCTGCTACTACTACTACTAATCTGCCCTTCTCTCTAGGGTCCCAAGGCATTTCCTGAGAAGTGTATAATGAAGGTGCCAAGTGCACTTCTGTGGGAAGGTGTTCTACAAATTAGGGGCTGTCACAGAGAATGTCCTCTTCTGAGCTGCCACCCCACAATCTCTGAGAGGAGAGGAAGTACCAAGAGGGCCTGATCTTCTGATCTCGGCACCCAATAAGGTTGCCAATTCTTGTGAATGACAGTAAAGCAGGCCCACCCCTCCACAGGGGGTACCTGTTCACATGAGATTCACACAGCTCTTACACAGCTGTTAGCCTGATCCAGCAGGCTCTTCATATGTTCTTATCTTATTGTGTGGGACTTCTGTTTCCTCCCCATCCCTAATGCAAACCCAAATCTCTTCCAGAGGGTTCCTCGACTCACCCAAACTGATTTTGAGGGCACACAAGGGGATAGAGGCAACACGGGAGGCAGAAGAAATTACAATGCACCCACATAAGTCTCTTGCATCAGCAGACCTACAGCAATGGAGGCTGCTTTAGGTTTTAGTTAAAGGGAAGCAGTATATGCATGGTTGCTCCATGGTATCATGGGAAGTCCCAAATCTGAAATTTTATTTTTCTTATTTTGTTTTCTTATTGAATTTATATGCTGCATAATGTTGAAGTAGACTTCCAAGTATTTCCACAAGGAGTGCATTCCATAACATCAGTGCCACTGGCGAGAAAGCCCACCTCCATATCACCACAAGCCAATGAGTAGGGCAAGACTACCAGGCAAATCTGATCTTAATGCCCTTACTGGGCAAATCTAATGAGCTCACACCCTTCAAAGTGTGCATTAATGCAAGGGTATTTTTGTTTGTTGTTTGTTTGTTTGTTTTTTTAAAAACACGACACACACAATAACAGAAAGGAACTGGGAGGGAGGGAAAGGGTTAAAAAACATAACTGAGAAAGGAATCCATTTCACTGTATATGTGTGTTTTCAGGCAATCTTTCATCCCTACATGCATTGGTCTCAGAATAAAGAGCTCCTGTACACACACAGCCATTGCATTGTCAGGTTCGTTGCTAATCATGAAACATCTTTGAACAAAGCATCTCCCTCAGCTTGATCTTCTGCAGTGGCTGCTTTCTGGAGCCGATTTCTTCCATTAGAGGAAGAAGAAGGGGAGAGGCTTCAATGAGTAGTTGTAGGGGAGCATTTAGCCCACGTGGATTAGCCTGTTCATATATTTCACATGATTTCAGGGGGAGGGGGAAGAAAAGCCACGAATGGCATACAGTAATTTTCAATCAAACTCTTGTAGCAATGTTTCTAGGGTAATTAGATTCATGGCCTGCCACAGGGACCAATTTCTTCCACTAACTTATCTGGACTACAGATACTAGCATAAACATTCCGGAGGGGCCTTTAAATTCTGACCTGGAGTTGAGCTGATCCAACTTTCATCTTATGCCAGAAGCTGCCAACTGAATTATAGTAACATTTCTGCCTTCACCTTGAAGCAAACAACCCTGGGAGAAATTCATTGGCCACTTAAAGGCTTCTTCATGTGTGTATATATTCTGATTTAAAAATAAAACCTATAGCTAACCCCCCCCCCACAAAAACATGGAAAGCAATTTGCCTCCATATCCTTCATTTCTGATTTAATTATCCCAAAACCCTATTAATTATATTGTTATTTTAAGAAGCTATCATATAATTCATGTTTTTAGCAGAGGACATTTTGGTTATATTCATAATCAGAATTGACGGAAGCTGAATGCTTCAGGGTGGAATCTTTTGCCTCCTGTGTTTAATAAATGAAAACACATAAAAATTACTGAGAATTTAAATAGGGCCTTGAAGTTAATTTAGGGAGCAAAATTATATATATTTCAAAATGGTAGTTCATTTGCAATCTCATAAACAGTAAAGAAGAAAAAGAGGAAGAGCCTTTTATTATTGCTGCTTTCATAAGCCCTGCAGCGCTGTTGAGATTGGGATTGGGTTGGCAGGTCCTGAGAGAGGAGGAAGAGGAACACGGCTGGGAGTGGGGCTGAACTGTGGGATGCTGGGCTGGATCTGTGTAGACTTCAGTCACTTTGGAAGAAGAGAGCATGGATGCTGGCTCTCCTCTCCAACTTTTCTACAGTGTGGAGAACCAAAGAAAGTCTTTGATCAGCTGAGGAGTGTGGCTAGACAGCAGTTGAACAGGAGCCTGAACAGGAAGGGGCAGTCTTGTCACCTGGAACCAGGTTCTGCCTTCACAAATGAGAGCAGAGCCAACTGCCCTGAAGGAACACACACTTGCAATCCTGACCACATCATAAGGCAATCTCTTGCTAGTGAGTGTGAGATGCTTACTTGGCAAGAGGGGCACATGGAAACTTCTCAAGATTATTATTATTATTTTGCTTCCATCCAGTTCTGAATTTCTTCCCCTGCTCCTGAGATCCTGACTAACAACTCCTGAGCACTATGTCTGCTGCTGAGCCTGTATTGTTACTTGCCTGAATAAAGGTCTCTTTCTTACAAGTAAGAGCTTCTGTCTCTGTGTGTTGGGTGGGAGCCGGGACAGCTGCTTTATATCTTTCATCTACCTGCAAAGCCTTGTGGAGAAAAGAACCATACTGGAAAGCCTCATTATCCTTCTAGGAAACCATGTAAACAGGGGAGGAAAAACATATTTGCTCTGATGAAGCTAACAAACAGAGAAAGAAACCCAAGATGAGCAGGTGAAGTGGTGAATTTATTGCTGTTGGTTTATAATTTTATCTATCTTATTCTGTACATAAAAGTGCTCAGGCATGCCAATAGGATCAAAACAAAAAAACTCAGCATTAGGAACAACCCTGCAACTAAGTCAAACAGCAGGCGATACCAAAACAGTCCAGTTGCCTCTCCATTGAAACAGTACAGTCAATAAATGAAGGAAACAAACAGGACAAGAGAAAGCTGACATCAAATACTAAATGATATATCAAATATTTCAATGTGGTTTGTTCCCAACTCAGGCAATGTTGCATTACAGGGATGATGGTGAAGAACAAAAAAAATAAAAATAGGAAGAACACTTCTGGGTCAGATCAAAGTCTCAGCTAGTCCAGCTTTTGACATTCAGCTTCATTGGATGGCCCTGAATTGTACTCTTAACTGAGACAGAAAAAGTATCTATTTACTTCCTTTATATATTGCATAATCTTATACACCTCTATCAGCACGGGTGCACACACACACACACACACACACACACACACACACACACACCTTTATCAGGCTTTTTTTCTAAACAACAAAGCCCCGAAAGCTATAGCCATGATGCCATTCCATTTGGGAGATAATTATTCCATCTGGAATGGCTAACACTATTCAATTGGGTTGCCATTTTCTCAGTTTTTCCTGCTCTACAATATCCTTTTGGAGGTGATGAAACCTTAGCTGTATGCAGTATTCCAAAGTATGCTTGCAATGTGCTGACCTGCCTGAGTATTTGCTGAAGCAGCTGAAAATCACCAACACACCCCTCTGTTCCAAAGGCTTGGTTGCTTTCTATAATTGAGACGGGATTATTTCAATCTCTCTTCATCATGTTTCCATTCCCACTTCTCACAAATAGCTGGGAAATTATGAAACCAGGAACTCCAGTTATCATTGCCCTAATGAATTATGTCTCCATATTTCAACTGAATATTTGCTTATGTTTCACTGATTTCCTAACACAATGCATGATTTAAAATTCTAGCAGTCCATTTAAATGATCTACATGTTTTGCGGGGTTGGGGGTAGAGGGAGCCAGCAGCTATTATGAAGTAAATAGATTGTTCTGGAGAGGTATCTTGGGTGTCTTATCTTATCTATTTTATTAGCTTTGGTTTGGTTTATTGTGGAGACAGCAATACTAAAAGCAAACTGATTATATCATCACATTTTAAACAATTGCAACAGCCGCTCAGAAAAAGGGGAAAGGTTGGAGGCAGGAAGGTTGCTAAGTGGAGGAACATATATATTGGTAGAACAATGGAGAATAAGAAAGATAGAGGAGATAATGAAAAGCTGCTCCCTAGAAAATTCAGAAATTAAATAATTAGCTACAAACTACCCTGAAACTAAACGAAAACAAAAAGCCCCAGCCATGCAGTTTTGCAACTGCTGGATTTTATCCACGCTCGACAGGTGAACCTAAAAGCAAAACAGGGGGCAGGATCAAGCTGCATCTATCAATTAAGTTTGGCTTATGTGGAATGAGAAAACATCTCAACTTGACAAGATCCTCACATGAAGCTAAAAGAAGAGGAGGAAAAATCAAGTAAGAAAGAAATGTCATTGCTTGATTTCTCAAGTGTATTAAACTCCATTTTCACTAGGATATGGCTGAAGGGCGAGAGAGCTATTGCAGTTTTATAACATGTGGCCACAAAGGTCAATTTTACAGGTTGTTTGTGGTATAGCTTGCAGAATGATTCATGCTTTTGATCTCATATTTATGGCCTGCCCTCATCGGAAAGAGGACTGTATAACATCTCATTACCCACAGGAGCTGGATGCTGAAAACCGTCTTCCACATGAGCAACTGGAAAGCTTGAGTCGCATATTTTCACACATTACCACAACTCAACAAATGAATATTTTTCTTCACAGGTTATCCTCAATTGGCACAATTCACATGTAACTTTGATTCAAGCCAAGGCTAACAGCACATGGGTGAGGAGACTGCACCATTTTGCTCCTCTCCCATTCAGTGGTGGCTGTCAGTCATTGGGATTGGTGGAGTAGAAAGCAAGGAGACCACCATTGGCAATTAACTAGTTTACTATTATATTTTTGCAACAATGGCCAACCATCTTCAGCCTGAGGACTGCATTCCCATTTGGACAACCTTTTGGGGTCACATTACAGTGATGGGCAGCACCAACAGCCAAGGTAGGTGGAGGAGTAAATCTAAGTTTCACCTTCAAAGAGTAAGTTAGTTTCTACACATACTTATATAGTCATCCAAGCATCATTATTAGAATTCAAGGACAATGTTCCAGCTTGGCAAAAGCACCCAGGGTATGAAGCAGAGTCAGTGAGGGGTATGGGCGGGCTAGCATTCCGAGGGCCAGGTAGAGTGGCCTGAAGGACCAAATTTGGCTGCTGGGCCTGAGGTTCCCTACCCTTGTTTCAACATCTGTACAGCATGTGGGACAGGCCAAGCACTTCTAGTAGTGTATAGGTGGTCAGAAACAGGTTCCCTAATTGTTTGGCTTGCTTTGCCACTTTGCTGGCCAATCAAATAGACCCAGTTGTCTTTTATCCAGAAATGCGTTCCACGTAGTTCCTCCTCGCTCTCTGCTTCACTCCTGCCTGCGGTCACAAGTTAGAAGCTACTTTCAAAATAGATTCTCTTCAGAAACCCTGGCAGAAATAAATGAACCCCAGGCACCCTTTTAATTATTTATGATATAGTAAAGAGAGTAAAAGGAACAACAGATGAATAATAGCTATTTGGAAAATACTTTGCATAATACTCTGAATTTGCATAATGCACATATTAATGGCGAACCAAGAGTGTTTAATATATTTTAAATTATTTTGCCATTAGTTTAGATAAAGGTTTCCTATTAACATGAAATTATAGGTGACCTTTGCAGGGAGAGAGAGCATTAACAAATTCAGGAATAAAGCTTAGAAGTATTCCTCTCTAAAAAGCCTGCTCTTGGGAAAACAAAAGCTAAAAGAAAATTATCCTGATTAATAAGCGATGCTATCTGTGTACTTTGGAAAACACTATCAGGGCCGAATACAAGGGTAAGTTGTCAGGATAAACATGTTACTCCACAAAAATCAGAAGTCCCCAAAGCCCACTTGACTATTACTACTTTTTTTAAAAAAAGTAATGCATAAATGCAAAGCTTTTTGTTTTCTTTTTAATAGAAGAAAAATCTATATTTCATTTATTTATAGCATTTATACCCCCAGCTTTTAGCCAAAAGGGCTATAATAGCAGCTTACTAAAATCAGTGCTAAGACTGTTTCCTGCCCTGAAAGGGCTCACAATCTAGAAAAGACATAGCACACAAGGAAAAAGAAACTGGAGGGAGGAGGGAAAAACAAGCTCAAGCACAAATCGCAGCTAACTATCTCATCCTAGAGAAAAGCAGTCCCTTCTGGGACGTACTCCTGTCTCTCCCAATCAAGTCCAGGAGCAAAGCTGGTAACAACATCCAGGCCATCTCCTACCAAACAGTTCTTCTTTTAGGCAGCTGACTTGATGGGAGGTAAAATCCTACTGTAATAGGAGGGCACCTGAGGAATAACCCTCCTCCCTCACCAATGTTAGTGACAAGTGTGTGCACTGTGTATAAAAGGAAAAGCTGGCTAGTACCAGGGAAAAGCGAAGTTAGCTGTGTTAGGTGAAGACAAAGCCTTCCAGATGTATGGAGGTGTATAAAATACTGAGCCTGTTGCAAAAGCCACACTGTGCCCAGTCTAAGGTTTCAGGAAGAGTTGGCATTCTCTGGAAGAGTTTCCAGAGTCTGGAATACCCCTTTTTAGATGGCATCCCTCCAACCCTTCCACTACAGCTTCTCAGTCTAGGAACTTTGCAAACCCAGTCAGTTGGATGAGGAGCTTTACAAGATACTGTCTATATTCCAGTTGATGAGAAAAAGCAGGACTGGAAGAGAGAAGCTGTTGGAACTGGATTGTTCTGTCTGTGCCCCACTGTGTTTCCCAGCCTCACTATTACCGATCAGAAAGACGACCACAGTCCCATTTATGTGACTTACTGGCACATTCTGGTGCACCAGGCACACATGGACACACTAGATTATGCTAGATCTTGTTCCTCATAGAGACGGCAGTATTAAAATGAGACATGGCATATGTCATTGCACTTCACCACAACTGCATTATAATGCATTACAAGGGATGCTATCAAAAAATTGAAAATCCAACGAGTGTTTCGCTTAGTTACAGTAATTTTTCAATGCTATTCCAATCTTGTGCAAATTAGAAACCACTTATGGCTCTGACGACTGACAGGAAACTGAATGAGGTTCTCATTATGCTTTTAATAGGCTTACTGGTTTTTTCCTATTAAAGGGTTCTTCATGGGGTGGGGTGGGTGAATTATATGGCATACCTCTATATTCAGACCAGGTACAGGCTGCTCCATCAAATTCAGCATAAAATTTTGCATTCTTTCATATGATGATTTACACTGCATAATTTTCCTTTGGGAGAAAAGGGTTCCATTACCTTACACTTCAAATAGTTTCAAAAACTATTCCCCAGGGGTAAACCCGTGCTAGGGCTGCACTTCGTACAAGTTCACTAGGTGGAAGGGGGGTACACTCAAATGATTTATTTATTCAATGTTTGTATATTCCATTATAAGGAGCTGTTGAAAGGTGACTCCAAGTCACCTCTCTGGCCTCATCGTGGCCAAGTATAAACACAGCTGTGCCAGGAATTGGCTGGTATGGAGATTGGCTGGTATGGGATGGGAATGAGGCCCCACCCTTATCAGCTGATAAAGACTCAAACAAAAAGCAAGAGCAGGAACAGCAGGCATATATCTATGAAGCTCCACAGCGTACAAGACTAACAGATAGAAGCCTTTACCACTTTGGTTGAGGAAAGTTAAACAAAAAAAAATATTCCAGACTCTGGCAGAGTGGCAGAGCATAAGACATGCCCTTTGGATCAGGACAATGGCCCATCTAGTCCAGCATGCTGTTCTCATGGTGGCCACCCAAATGCCTGTGATAAGCCTGGAAACTGAGAATGTGCACAACAGGACTCTGTCCATTTGGATTCCCAGCAGGTAGAACTTAGTCTAGTTATCCACCTTTTCCATGAGTTTATCCAATCCTTTTTTAAAGTCATCCAAGTGGGTGGCCGTCACTGCCTCTTGTGGAAGTGAGTTCCACAGATTAACTATGCACTGGGTTAAGAAGGACTTCATTTGGTCTGCCCTGAATCTTCCAACATGTAGCTTCACTGGATGTCCATGTGTTCTAGTATTATGTGAGAGGGAGAAAAACTGTTCTCTACCCATAGCTCAGTAGGACAGGACAAGCAGGGGGAAGAATAAGAGACAAAGTAAACTTTGGGACTGTTTAAGGATTAAACAAGGTGGCCAAACAATATTGTTTGAACTTTGTAGTCAATGGAACAAGCTGTGGCATGTGCTTGGTTGTGAGGTGTATGTGGTGCCCACAACAGTTTCAACAGTTTTCAAGTGTGCCTGCAGGCACAAAAAGTTGGCAAGCCCTGATGTAGGCAGCATGCCTCCTGCATGCCCCCACTGGACATACCAAAATGGCGCTGGAGAGAAGACTGGGGCGATTTTAACAGGAATTCCTATCAACGAGTAAAAAGAGACATATTGCCATCAACAGTGGAAACAGAACACAGCCATCCTAAATCCACATTATTTTATTTCCACATTATATGTCCAAATTGCATTTAAATGTACATTTAAAAAAAAAAAAGTTATCAACACATTTTCTGAGCTCAAAACTGTGTTGGAACATTCAAGGAGCCACAGGCTGTCTTGGTAGCTATTCATACATTAGTCTGGAATATGTAGTCAATTCATACTCTCAAGAATATCTAGCTGAAATGAGATCTAAACAAGGATGCCCAAGCTCACAGGTCTATGCCCTGGAGAGGCATACTGGAGAGACACAGCTGTGCATATAAACACAGAAGTTGTTTTACTTCAATATGCAGAATATTCCAAATATTATTTCTGTCTTTTGTGTTAAATCACCCTTGCTAGCACTCTCATACTTCTTGTCTGATCATTAACCACTGACGTAATTAATATGCACTCACTGAAGACCCAGCACAGTAAGAACATAATCACCTATTGATTTGATTCATGGAGGTGCCTGTGCAAGGAAGCCAAGATAGATTGGATTCCTTAAAGTGTCTCAGATACAGAAGCAGAAACCTGGAGCAAGGAGGGAGTTACCAACTGTGGTGGGGTGCTAATTAACAACTCAATTAAAAAAGGCAAATTAAACTTTATGGTTCGCTATCCTTCACTGCTTAATAAACTGTTGTGCTAAGCAAATGATTAAAAATGATTGTCCTAGGGAAAAAAGGTAAGATACCTTTTTTCTTCCGTTTCTTCTTTTTTGAGAAAAAATAAATTGCAGAAAAGCTGCTAGTGTACACTGTAACCTGGATGTGACTGGTTATTTTTGTAAGCTAGCAGGAATTTTGCTCAGTTCAGTAGAAAAGAGAGCATGAAAAACATGAAATCATTTTGCAACTACATAGAATTTCATATTCTTTTTCTGCTGTGTTTTCTTTTTTTCAACAGGCCTTATATGTTTGCATTCTTCACTTCCATTCTTTCAGTGAAGGGTCCTCAGGGTTTCTGAGTTTCAGCCTCAGACTCCCCCCCCCTTTCTTTGTGCAAATTCATGCACACAGACACACAGGGGGTTATGGTAACTTGGTAAGATAAAAGCCTGGTTAATTCTCATACACATAACTCAAGGGGGGGGGGGGCGGTGAGTAAAGCACATCCCTTCCCTACCCCTAAATACTTGCCCCTTGTTACCACTGTTAGTAAAGACTGAAATATGCTCACAAAAGCAGGAACAGCAACAAAGTGGAAACACATTTACAGTACTGTGGAATGGGAAGTAAAACAAAGTTGTTGGCTAACATATACTGATCTCCTTTCAATTTTACCAACAGAGGTTTGGGGAAAGTTAGCCACTGCAGAGAAATATATGTATCAGGATCATCTCATCATTCTAGAGCCTTCCAACTCATTCATATATATATATATATATATATATATATATATATTCTACTTTAAATCAGTCCTAACATGAAATACCATTTTTATGATGGAGCCATTCTATAACCTTGTAAAAAGCTGGCAAAGTAGGCAATTGTGTTGTTTCATTTTTTAAAAAAATGGCAAGGAAGACCTGGCTTACTAGCCCCTTCTTCTCCTCTCACAATGCCAGATGCATCAGGTAGCCCCACTGACATGCTGAATTAGCAGAACCTGAAGGAGCCCTGTCAGTCAATCACTAAGAGGAATACGATAATCCTTGCAAGTCAGCAGAATAAAACACATAGAGGGCTGGTGGAAAGGCATTGCAAGTTGCAAAAGCTCTGCGATAGGTTTTCAAATCATTCTATACACCTTTTAAAGATAAGAGGCAGATGGAGAGCGGAGATGGGATGTGAAGAAAAGTGTACAGGAAAGGAGATGGGAAGGTGAATGCTTTCAAAAAAAAAAAAAAAAAGAAGGGGGGAGAGAGGAGAGAAATACTGGGAACAATAGTTAAGTAAAAAACATGAAAAGAAAAGGGGAGAAAGACATCAAGGAGGAGAAAGCCTGATGGATTCAGGCCTTCATTCTCATAAGATTCACTTGGCAATTAAAGCACACACACTTGATGTTTGACCTTCAGTTCAAACTGCAGAAAACTATCAGTAACAAACACTGTCCTGGTTATTGCTGAGGTTATTGAGTAACTTTCCAAATTCCCTCTTAAGATGCAAGAGGGTTTTCCCCCCTACTTTAACTTCTGAAGTGTTAAATTAACAAAGAGGGGGGAAACAGCCCTTTGCATATTCAGTGCTCTGGATCTATAGAGAGTTAGTTTCAAAGAACCAGAAGCAGAAGGAACATAGTCGCCAGTGCTTTTATGCAAATGCTGAAGGAGTGTTGTAGCAGGCAGGTTCTGCAGCAGTACACAATCTGGGAGTAAGAAACAGGAACTAGTTTTGGTTACAACTTTATTCTAACTACCTATCTATTTAGTAAATGTTTTTCCTGCCCTTCACCCCCCCCCCAAAAAAGTCCAAATGCACAAAGAATAATTCAGTTAAAACATATTTTTAAAAAAACTTCAAAACAGATGCATTGTGAAAAAGTTCTCAACCTAAAAGGCTTGTTAGAAAAGGAAGGTCTTCATTAGGAGTTAAAAAGGCAAAAGAAAAGGTCCCTGACTAATATTTAATGGCTGGGAATTCTTACATTGTGTAGAATGAACCTCTTGAGAAAATGGTATCTGCAGAAGGCCATCACCTGCAGAGTACAGTGATCAGCTGGGTATACAAGGGGCGAGATAATCTTTCAGGTACATTATTAATTGTACAGGTAATCAACATGGCATGTGGGGATAGTAGAGGCCTTCATTACTAACACCCTTGTTTACCCAAGGAGCTGGACTGGCTCTTCATGTAGTATTTGACTGAGCTCTCCAACCATGGTGAATGCCTACTCATTATCTGACAACAGGGCTATTCAAGTTCCCATTTCTCAATAATTGCCCCAAATCTTTGGGGTAGTATCACAGGGTAGCAGCCTCTAGGAACATAGGAACCTGCCTTATACATAGCCAACTCATTGGTCAGTAACGTCTACAATGACTGGCAGCAGATCTCCAAGATTTCAGACTGCGGTCTTTCCTAGCTGTACTCAGAGATATCAGGCTTTAAACCAGGGACCTTCTGCAAACAAAGCAGTTGCTTTGCCTCTGCACCGTGCACTTTCCCCATGATAAGTCATCCTGACTTCACCTTTCAAGTGCCTCCATTTCCCCCTTTTTTTCCTGAACAATATAAATTTAACTATGATTTTTAAGTGATGACCAAGGAAAGATAAAAACCCTTGGCCAATCTCCATGGCAAGTGAAAAATTTCTTCCTAATCTCCAGTCAGAGGACAAGAAAACTCCTGGGGTAACCCTGAACCCTTGGAGTTGGTGGGACATGTTTCCTGCCTGACCCCAATTGAGGTCAAGCCACGTGTAAAATGAGGCCAATAATCCTCACCAGATATTGTTTCCTGAATTTCACAATAATGAAATCTCATTTACCATAAGATTTTGATTTTGTAAGTTCTTGTGTGCTCCGGTCAGATGTTTGATCCTATAGAGGAGGAGGCAAGGCACAAAGCAGGCCAGCAGTTTCAGCACCATAGACAGCTCTGAGCAAGCCAGATGCCCTGAAAAAGGTTGGGAATTGACAGAGGTATTTTATGCCTCTGTGCCCTCTAGGCACCTCCTCTTTATGGATAACTTCAGAGCATTTAAGGACCAACCCCTGGCCTGAAGATGTACACTCCTTTTCCATTCTACAACCTCCCTCCTGTTGTATTCCTTCAGACACTGGACCTGACCTGGTTCCTCAGGCTCAGGGGAAGACACCCCACAGGCTCTGGTGGTTCAGGACGTTCTTCTGGGGACTCCTGTCTGACAGCCTCATGCACAGTGGTCCCCTATCTCCAGGAGCTGACTTAATCCTCCTGTACTTGATCCAGTGCCTTAGCTGGTGTTTCTGTACCCTCCCATCTCCATCTCTAGACTGCTGCTGGATTCAGGGCTTGTGCCAGGTGGTGTAGAGCTCCCAGAAGCCACCAGACAAAATAAGAGTTTCTCCTGGGAACAAATGAAAGAATCTCTTGGTTGTTCTAGGCTAGGAAAAAACACAGCTATGAGCTTCAGAAGTCAGCAAACAGTGATCAAAGGACTCTGTTTCCTGCAGGTGACTCTGTGCAAGTCTCTTCTCATCAGGCAAACCACCTCTTGCTCCAGTTACAGATAGGTAGCTGTGTTGGTCTGCCATAGTCAAAACAAAATAAAAAAATTCCTTCCAGTAGCACCTTAAAGACCAACTAAGTTAGTTCTTGGTATGAGCTTTCGTGTGCATGCACACTTCTTCAGATACAGATATCTGAAGAAGTGTGCATGCACATGAAAGCTCATACCAAGAACTAACTTAGTTGGTCTTTAAGGTGCTACTGGAAGGACTTTTTTTATTTTGTTTTCACCTCTTGCTCGTGAGTCCATGCTTTGGCTTGAGGATAAGATTGCACAAGCAGGAAAAAAACTGGGTTTAATTTCTTTTTTCTCATATAATGTGATACTGTGAGATGTAACACTTTCCTTCTGTTAGCAGGAGGCTCCTTCCATGAGTGGAAGGAAAGCTTCTCATTCCAACCCATTATCTTCAACATATTAAATCAATGCACAATGTGGGATTTTAAAAAAAATATTTGCATTTATTTTGTGTGTGCGTGCGCATGTGCATGCGTGCATGCATGTGTGTGTGTAGTTGCATTGTTTGCTGTCTTGTCTTTGACCGCAATAAAGATTGATTGATTGGTTGGTTGGTTGGTTTTACTAATGTTTTAACTCTACCCTTCCACAGACAGTACTCAAGGAAGCTCACAAAATACTATTTAAATATTTGTTACTAAAATACTAAAGACATGTTAATAAGATTACCGGTCTAAGAGCAATTAATAATCTACAATACCGATAATGACTGCAGTAAAATGACTAAGAAACCATAAAAATCATCAAATTAATTGTTTGTAAAGGTTACTGACATACCATGAATTTTAGAAAATGAGGGGGCTTTTTTACTCTGGACAGGATTCAAAAAATTGACTCCTGTGCACCTACAATCTAAAGTGGCACAACTCAGTCTGCATAAAGAATGTCTCTAAGTCCCACTGATTTGATCTATTTCTTGCCTATGTTTTTATAGCGCAGTGCTGTAGCTTTGCCCACAACACTGAGCTGTGCTATATGGCCAGAGCATTATTCCCAGACACTCTGGAGGGTCATGCAAAATCAAATAAAGCTGCTGCTTTATTGTCAATTGTAGATATAACACTCTGCTTGCTACTGGCAAATTTTCACATGCAAAAAGTTCCAGTCCCTACACAAACAAATAGGATTGAATGCTTGTGATGTTAGATTGATTTATTTTCAAAGTACATATATTTATGAATATCTCTGTCAATATTTGCATGCACCCAGAGAAAATGAAGTTTCTTTTACAATTTAATTCCTGGATCAGGAATAGCCAACATGGCACATGCAACATGTTGTTGAACAATCCCCATCATTCTTGGCCTAGCTGCAGTTCATGAGAGCTGAAGTCCAACAACATCTGGAGGGCATTGCATTAGCTGCTCCTGTCCTAGAAGCACGAGACATGTCCTATGGTTACCTGAACCACCTTTCCTCCACTTTAGTAAGGGTTAACAATGCATTTCAAACATCTAGTCGCCTTTCTCAGGACAGAGTAGAATTTTTGGGGGGAGGGGAGACCCACACTGGCCCTTCTGGCTCCTCTTTTCGGCCTGTTCCACATTTTAGGGTGCTTTCATTCGCTTTTGCTGTATGTACTTATTTGGTGTGTTTGGCATTCAGTACAGGCAAGGGAATTTAAGAACTTAATTGTCAGGCATTGTAGGGTTTAGGGACACTCTTGAATCATGGCTTTTGGCTTCAAGAATCCTTAAAACTGCCTTTTAGGCCTCATGGGTGCACCTTGGTGAATGCTGGACAGTCAGAAAGCATGGTAGGTTCACATGCTGGACAGCATGTTGGGTTCACATACTCAAGACTTATTCAGCAGGGAGGGATAACTTTTCCCCATTGTCTTATCCTTTCTTTGGAACTAATTACGTACTAAGATTTCACTCTCTTGGTCCATGATAAATTGCATTAAACCAGCATCCCCCAAAGTGATGAGCTCCAGCTGCTCTGAACTACAGCTCCCATCAGCCTCAGGTAGTGCCAGGTAGAGGAAGGTTGTGCTTAAGCATGCAAACAGACCTTTTAGGGAAACAGCTTTTCCAAACTTAAGTGGGAAAAAAGAAAGGATTTATCACTCCATAAACTGAATGTGAAACTTTCTAATCATGTAAGGAAACCATGACACCCTTCAAGGTGCTTCACAGACCATTCCATTTATTTCAACTGGTAGAAGGCAAGAAACATCAGGCCCATCACAATTAGCTCTTGTAATGAGGTGCCCTCAGGAGATAAATGCTGGTTATGTTTTATATCATCCATCCATGGCCATTGATAACAAAGAAACGATGCTTGGCAATTTCTTCTTGCTCAAGAATAAAAAGTGTCAACAATTAATCATACCCTAGTAAATTGCACTTGGGTTCATTTTCAGCAATTAGTTGAAATGTATTGTAATTTTCTTTCCACAGCTGTTGACAACGAATCTGACAGGCTCTGAAACATGTTACCAGTGAGAAATCTAACTTCAAAAAAAGAGTAACTTTTAACTCACAGTAACACGTGGCCTGCCTATTCCTGTCCAAATTTTTATCTCTGCATATCCCTGAGTATGTAAATTAAATGTTTAGAGCTCCATCTACAGTTGTATGCAATCACACACCATTGGCACACCATTATAATACACCAGTTTAATTTCACAGCAACCTATCAAGATGGTAGAGATTTTGTATGAAGTTCATCTGATCTTACTGCAAATGGATTGAGCTTTGGAAGTTCCAGATTCCCAACTCACATATGAGCACTCTTGAGTGAACACAAGCTTGTGAAGAATTAAACTTAAAAACACACACACACACACACACACACAAACACAAACACACATAACATAAACATATAGTTAAAAAAAGGTAAAGGACCCCTGACAGTTAAGTCCAGTAGTGAACGACTCTGGGGTTGCAGCGATCATCTCGCTTTACTGGCCGAGGAAGCCGACGTTTGTCGGCAAACAGTTTTTCTGGGTCATGTGGCCAGCATGACTAAGCTGCTTCTGGTGAAACCAGAACAGTGCATGGAAACGCCGTTTACCTTCCTGCCAGAGCAGTACCTATTTGTCTACTTGCACTTTGATGTGCTTTCAAACTGCTAGGTTGGCAGGAGCTGGGCAACGGGAGCTCACCCCGTTGTGGGGATTCGAACCGCCAACCTTCCAATCAGCAAGCCCAAGAGGCTCAATGGTTTAGACCACAATGCCACCTACGTCCCTAAACATATAGTTTACAGACCAGGAAAAAATGATCTATAAGGGAATTAGGTTGCTGCTTCCTGGCATTGTCTTCTGGTCATCTTTATCCCCGTTGCCTCTTAAAGTTCCAGACTCTGGAATATGCTCCAGCTACAATGTTTCCCATTTGCTGCAGTTGTGTGTCCACCCAACTTCCTCACTCAACCTAGCATCCTGATGCAGCCATTATTTGGGGTCTTCCACCAGTGTGGGGTTTGGGTGCAGCACCAACAAAGTGACTTCAAGTGTGGTGGAACTTGGGAGGCTCTTCACAGACAGGTGTTAAATATTCAGACCATACGTGTGCATCTGGGAAGGGGTAGGGGAGGACCTGGAGACCTGGAGCATATCTGACACCAGTTTTTCCAAAGGACAATTTTTGTTGGCAAGTTTAACTTTTGTCCTGTGTATGGTGAAAGAAAAATTGAATGTGATACAGGGCAAATGTAGAACATGCTGCACAGCCAAATGAAATGACAATGCAGCTTTTAGGCTATTGGTAGCTGCCTTTTGGCTTGCTTGGCAGGGACAATTCTTTCACAGTTTTCAGCATCCACTGATTGCCAAAAGGTAGTAAATATGCACTTTTCAGCCACACACAATTTGTTAAAGGAAGACAAGAAATCACAAAGACAGTTTATTTTTCTCTCTTGTTATATAAAACACACACACACACACACACACACACACACACACACACAAACAGCAAAGGTAAAGTTATCTGCAAGTAGAAACATCTGCCTAGAAAAACGTTTGAATCCAAGTTAACAGTATTTAAATGCAAGTGAAATCTCTATCCATCTCCAGTGGATATAAACTATGAGGGGCACATTTCCTCTTATGGAAATAATTTGTTTTCAAATAGTTACACAAATGTAGCTGTGTCTGTCTTCTTTTCTTTTTTTAAAAAGACAGGCTGTTCTATCTTTTAAAAATATGTTATTTCACATAAAACTGCAAAATGTCAGCAGTTACAAACATAATTATTTCAATTAGGAGCAACAGAGATCTTTAAAATAGTATTTCCAGACCTTGAGTGGCAAAAGATGATGGGTGTCAGGTAAGAAAGAGACTTCCCCTACCCCAACTCACCCACTTTGAGGAATAAAGGCATTTACATTATGAGACATGCTTTTGTCACCACTTCAGTTTTAAACAAGAATGTACTTGAATGTTCAAACCCCATCAAAATAATTAAATGTGTCAACATTTCTAGTCACAACTGAAACTGTTATAACCTTATTCAACTTAAGCTGAAATAACTACTGCCTCCTGTAGAACATATTACTGCAGTGGTAGCATTAACATCAGTCAGTGCTGTGCTGAAACCTGTCCTTTGATATATTGAAAAAGAGGGTTCGGTTTTTTCCCTGCCTTATTTGCAGGGCACTTTAGAATTCAGCTTTCCATATTGTTGTGAAGTAGCCATTTCATCCTTTCTTTATTTGTTGGAATTGTACCTTACTTTGGTCTGGAGCCCCCAAAGCAAATAAGGTAAAAGAAATAGTAATAATAATTATTATTTATATGCCGCCCATCTGATTGGGTTACCCCAGACCCTCTGGGTGGCTTCCAACAAATTAAAACAAGGGATGGAGAACCTGAGGCCCTTCAGATTTTTTTTTTATTTTTTTTTTGTAATACAACTCCCATCATGCCTGACCAATGTCCATGCTGGCTGATGCTGATGGCAATTGGGGTCCAACAATATATGGAGGGTCACCAGTGCACCAAACCAAATAGACAAAATATTCCAGTGAATGTGCAGATGAGTAGAAATGATGGGCTTTTGCCTCCTTCCCTTTCTCCCCACTTCTCTCTCACAGGGCAGTTGATCTTATATGTGATGTCCCAGAATATGGTTGAGCAAAAGTGGAAGTGGGGGAGAAAGGGAGATTCAGAAAGCATAGGAAAAATACTTTCAAAAAAGATATTGCAGAGTTGGAAAAGGTTCGTGAAAGGGCAACCAAAATGATCAAAGGGGATGGAATCATTCCCCTATGAAGAAAGTTTGCAGCATCTTTTACTTTTTAGTTCAGAGGAAAAGCAAGCAAGAAGGTGAGGTGATAGCAGGTTATGAAGTTATGCATGGCATGGAGAAAGTGGATAGATAAAAAAGTTTTTCTCCCTCTCTCATAACACCAGAACTCATGGAAATCCAATGAAGCTGAATGTGGAAAGATTCAGAACAGATTGTTTTTAAAAGCACCTCTCAGTCGGCACATTATGGAACTTGCTCATGGAGGAGGCAGGATAGCTACCAGCTTGGATGACTTTAAAAGAGGGCTGGACAAATTAATGGAGGATAAGGCTATCAATGGATGCTAGTAGCTATGTTGCCTATGCTCTGTCTCCATGGTTGGAGGCATAATGCTTCTGAATACCAGTTGCTGGAAACCATGGGGAGATAGGAAGTGATTTTGTGTTCAGATCCTGTTTGTGGGTTTCCCACAAGCACCTGGTTGGGAAAGAATGCTGGACCAGATAGACCTTTGGCTTGATCCAGCAGGTTTTTATCTTCTTAACTGAAGATCTCACAACCCTTCAAAATTGCAGGAACATCAGTTTTTCAAACTGGAATAGCCCCAAGCTCAGCAGCATATGACATATATTGGGCTCAGATTCTGTAGTGAGCTGGGAGTTGTGTGCAAGTCCTTGGACAGCCACTGGCCATCAGAGTATACAAGACCACTGGTATGACTCAATGACAGCTGTTACGCAGTCCGCCAAAGTGTGTGTTCATGGTATCAACCAACATATCTAGAATTTATCTCACTACTCTGAGAAGGAAGCAACATGCATTCTGAGCAGTGTAAAGCAAAATAAATACATCAGACGAACTGATAGTTGATGCAGAGCTTTTTACAACTGCAAAACAGAAAGATCTTCAAAAACGTACTAGAGGCCTCTATCAATTAACCAGAGTGTGCTTCAGCAGTGCAGAAACATCCTTCCAGCAAAGCCTAAGGCTACAAGAAAGTTTCTTTTTCTGGGAATGGGAGGGAAAAAGATGGCTCTGAGAGGCAGGCCATATATAGCATGGAATGGCACACTAATGCAAAATTTATATGGGCCTCTATTGAACAGCAAGTATTTAAAGGTTTATCAGCAGAAACCAAATATTAGTAAATGTCTCATTTAAGAACACATTCCATAAATCATTATTGTATTACTTTTCACTGGTGGAGTATCTCACCGTGATAAGTAGACATAAATGGCAATATGGGAACTGAAACACAGCCATCCTTGGAAATGTTAACTTCTCCAAATTTTGCAATGGTGTAGTCCAGCCAAGTAAGGTATACAAAAATGCATATAATGGAGCATAAATGCATATAACGGTGTATAAAATGCATATGTTAGTGAAAATGACACATACAGAATGCATTCTTTTTGTGAAAATTGCAGAAATGGGTATATTAGCAAAATTGCATATAAAATGTGTGTCTCAGGAGAAATTCGCAGTAAAAAGCTGATGATTTTTTAAAATGAGGACTTCTTTTAAAAAATGCAAACATATGTGGAAATGTGGAGAACTGAAGATTGAAAATAGTGAGAAACTGAGGGAAACTGAAATTGGTTTATTCATCCTTCCCTTGTCATTCACACAATTAGAAATTTCAAGAATCACTTTTTAAAAGTAAATTTCAAGTGTGGGGCCTGATCTGGATCAGGACCATAGCATCTGGGAACAGTTGGCTTTAACCCTTTGCCCTCTGCTGTGGTCTCATTAAAGAACAGGAAGTACTGTGCATTGAGGAGGGGGAGAAGCTCCTACACTAAAATATTGATTTCTTACAAATGCAGAATGGGTATTATGTGGCACCTGTAACAGTGCCAGTTCCACAGATTGAAATGTTCAAGTGGGCATATATGGGGTAATGTGATATTGCAAGTAAACTGGTCCTGAATTGTTTATATATTAACCATAACATGTTGCAAATCAGCAACCACCGGAGATTAGCAGAGATGTTATATGCTGACAGGGTCAATTGTGCTGCAGCGTTCTTCACTAATTGCAACTTCTAGATCAAGTGCAAGGCAAGCCCCATATTTAGATTTCTGTTGAAAGCTTGTTGAGGATATATAGTGGAATGGGAAGCATTTTAAATAAATATAGGTGTGCTTAACTCTGCAGGTAATATCCATTCATGTGCAGTGTTCTGCCATAAACTTTCCAAAGCTGTTGATGAATATATTAAAAGAAAAACATTTTGGTTTTGTTTTTTAAAAATTCATAGCCTCAAAACAACATCAACCCATCATTGTGTAGAAATCACCAACAGTGTGGAACTGCAGTGTCATCCAGTGGTCTAACAGATTAACACACATTATTTCTTCAGATGCCTCTTGAGGCAGATAATATCGAAAGTTTGGAGTGTACATTTTGAAACATTTGGAATAAATTAACAGAGAAACCTAACCCCAGGTCTGCAAATGAGAAAGAGAGAAATATCCACATTTCATAAAAGACTGTTAAGTTAAAAACACAAAAAGAATGTGCAATTGTAGGCAGTAGGAAGGCGAAACAGCTAAACAAGGGCCAGGATTTCTTTTTAAAAATTACTTAAACACATCCAGCTTCCTTGTAGTGGAGCAGGCAGCAGAATTTCCCACCTTTACAGCTGACCTCCACGGCGCAACACAAACTTCTTCCAGCCACTAGCCTGTTGAAGCATTCCAGTGAACTGGAAATCTGAGTCATGTCTTTGTAAGGATCATAGCTCAATAGCAGAACATCAACTTTACATGCAGAAGGTCTCAGGTTCAATCCCCAGCATCTCTACATTGAGCTAAGAATGTCTCCTGTCTGAAACCCTGGGGAACTACTGCCAGTCAATGTGTAGACAATACTGTGCTAAATAGAGAATTGGTTTGACATGGTATAAGGGAGGTCCCTCAGTAATTTTTTAGTTGGCCCTAATATAGGTCTTACTTTTGGAATTTTCCCCCAATGGACCATCAAAGCTACCTGGAATTTTAGTCCAAAGGATGTTTACTTGGAGGCAACTCCCATTGCTTTTTTTTTTTTTTTTTAAGGAGACTATATATGCCTTGGGCTCTAGCCTTCTGATAGGTTTTCCCTCTGCCTTAAAACATGCAAGATAGAATGGTAAGGTCTGTCTTCCTTATGGGTTTTTAACATTTTACTCTACAGGAAAAATTAAGCAGATCACAAAACCCAGCAGACTTCAAATACTCTCAGTCACCTCTCTAATTCTATAAATAACCTCTGCACAGTAATGTGTGGCATATATAAAAAGCAGTGACAAGGTCATTTTCTTTGAGCAATTTGTGATCAGTTACCATAGCAATAGGAATATACAGCAATGACGTTGGGGAGGGACATAGTGAAAATAAAGGATGCCTCTTTTCACCAGTATTTGCCTCAGTTCCTCAGAGTATTTTCACCAAAAAAGTTTAGCTACAGGGATCTATGCTAGGTCTTCCACAATGAAGGCAGATGTAAATAATTCATTCAGGCTCTCTGTACTCTCACTTTCTTCCAGTGGCACACTTTTGACTCCCTTGTTGTCCAAAGGTCCCACCATCTCACTAGCCAGTTTCCTGTTCCTAATGTATTTTAAATAACAATTTATTCTTGGTCTTAATGTTTTAAGTGATGTGCTCCTCGATTTTTCACCCTTTGTGCAGCCATTATTCTGTGCTTGCCGAATGGGGTTATGGAGAAAATATTGTACACAGTTAGATTTTCAACAGCAGTTAAGCACTGAAAATCCTATTAGATTCAAATAAACTGATACCATGCTTTCTTTGGAACTTCTAAAACCCCAGCTAACATAGCATGGTCCCATTTCTTCCTTTCTTTTTTACACTGCTTGGCTGCTTGTGTGAAAGTATATTAAATTCAGAAAATTGTTCATAACATCTACCACAGCTGTGATATTAGATTTCCACATTTTTCACATCCAAGCACATTATAACATCAGCTACTACGCTTGACCTAATATCTATGGATTTAATCATGTAAAGCGTTTCCACTGATGACAACTTTTGTCCCTCTGACCAAACAGGGAGCAAATTATTCAGCAGAAAAAGGTCGTTCATCCAGCAAATAAAAAACTCCTTCCACAAACTGAATAAGAGCAAAGATAGCCAAATATAAGTTAGGTATATACAGTATGCACAAACCCTAACTAGCAAAAGGAAAAGTTTGAAATCAGAATTATCAGTCCAGACATCTGGGAGTATCAAACAGCCTATGACTTTTTTGGAGGCAAATACAATGAATTAGAACAGAAATGATTGGCTGAACACTGAGACTTATTTCTGTGCTAATAAAGTTTAATGTGACTGAGGAGAATATCCTCCATAATATAAAATCCTGTATGAGAATTACATTAATAACAGCAAAAATTATATGAGGTCATAGGTGTCAAAATCCACAGGCCCCATCTACATGAGAAGTGGCTATTGAAATGTCTAGAGACAGTAGAAATAGATGAGTTGGCTTTGTTCACAGGAGGAATAACAACTTTCACACTGCTAAATTTGTAGCGAGGTGGACTTGTTCCCTCGATCACTGGAATGTGAATTGTAAAAACGTAAGGATTTTTGAAAAACTTTGGTAAACAATGGATTATTTTATTTGATTTTCTGAATAATAATGAAATAAACTAGAACCTCTGAGCTAGATTTAGTTTACAGAGCTACATATCATAAGTTGATATACACTTTTATTAATTTAGTCAGTGTTAAGCTGATGACTGCACCTTTGTTTGATATTATGATGCACAGTGACATCAGCTGCAATATCAGTACCTGGCATGACTGGAAATCTTCCAGGGGCACAGTACCAGGGCAAAGCCCACCACTGAAACTGCCTCCCCGCCCCCCATCCCCTGCACACACAGTCCTTCACTCACTGCTGCACTGGGTGTCCAGGTCTATCTGCCATTTAAATTCCTCACTGTGTCCTTGACAAATGCTATGCTGGGTTGTAGGGAATTTAAAATCAGACCTGGAAGAAGCAGCCCAGCCACCAAAAGATAAAGTCCTCTTGAACCCATTGATGGATGGAAGAGTTGCTAGAGCACACTTTGTCCACGGTTCCCTAAAACCTGGAGCTGGCCTTTAATGGCATAAGGGGTGAAATGATGGCTCTGTGGCAACTTTTTAAAAGATGAGTTGGACCTTCAATAAAGTGCTGTATATAAAAGTGTCCCTTTTCAGGTATCTGGATGTCATGCCCTTTCTCTGGATATTATATTGCATTCCCTAACCTCATTTGTCGATTTTCATCCCTCAAGTCAGACAGCATTTCAAGACCACTAAGCATGCTAAGTCTTCAGGCAACTTTGATTTTGGTCCCTCCCCTGTTTAGAGTTTCTTCCCCTGTAACACACACACATACATACATACATACATACATACATACACACCTTAATCTACAATTCTCTCAAGCCTGTTTACGGTTTCCTTCTGTACAATAATGGGGAACCTTTAGCTCTCCAGAGGTTGCTGAACTGCAACTCCCATCAGCAGTCAGGGCTGATGGGAGTTGTAGTAATTTGTTTTAATTGTTTTTAATTCTGAATTTTAAATTGTTGTAACTTGCCCTGGGACCCGCTTGTGAGAAGCAGGTAATTAATTTGATGATTACATACCCTCCAACATGCCACAGCCCAAAACTGGGATGAATGTCTTCCAGGCCATGCTCCCGGTTGAGTCATATTACCTATGCAAGAGTATGGAGCCCCAAAATGTGTGGTTTTGGTGCTGCAAAAACATGCATTTTGGGGCTCTGATGTTGTGCAAGAGCATGGAGGCAAAAAATGGGATGTTCTAATTTAATTGGGACAGTTGAGGGGTATGTGATGATAATGATGATGATACACAAAATGTACCAATGCCTAAGTGCAGCTACCATATCTTAAGATAGTATACTTGGTGACAGTCTCGTGGACTCAATGATTCTAATCCATGACAGGCAGATCTGGGATTCTCTGTGTGCCTAACAGGTCTCACACATACCAGCATTTATAAAATAGTCATATCTTGCTTCTTGGCTTCCCATAAGCCACTGTGAGACCAGGATGCTGGACTAGATGGGCCATTGGCCTGATCCAGGAGGCTCTTATGTTCTTATCCTTATCCTGCAGAATAATGGTCATTATGGTTATGTTCTACCTCTACTACTGGAGGCCGTATGCCTCTGAATGCTACTTGCTGGGAATCACAAATGTGGAGAGTGCTTTTGCACTCAGGTCCTGCTTGTGGGCTTCCCATAAGAACCTGGTTGGCCACTGTGAGAACAGGCTGCTGAACTAGACATGCCTTTGGCCTGATCCAGCAGGACTTTTCTTATGTTCATAACACAAAACAAGAATGTATATTGAGGCTACCTAATAACATACTAAGGACCTTTCCAAGCAATCTGCATAGTTCAAGAACATTTCCACCGCATGCCATAGTATACCCGTTTCCCACCTTGAACGTTGCCCAACTTAATCTAAGTAGCGAAAAGAGGGTTTGCATATATCCTTACGTTTGGGGAAAATCTTCCTAAAAGCCAAAGGGAAGCTGGAAGCATTTGCCAGCAGACAAGGACCCAGAATAAAAGTACATTGTGTTTTGGTTTCTTTCCCACACCATGAGCATTGATGCTGCTGGACTAGTGACTCGGCAAATGAAATAAATGGGAAAGGTACTTGAGGCACTCAGATGAAGAGCAAATTTCAATTGAGTTCTTGAAATTGCATCAAAATCATTACAAGGGTGGCTTAACACCCACTGTAACACAGTTGGGCTTTTGAAAGCTTTAATTGCATTAGGCTGAAAAGGGGACAGTTTGGGATGTTAAACAGAAGAGAGAGAGAGAGAAACCTGAGATTTACATATGAGTGTCAACCATGAGCAAGGAAGGGCACACAATTTTCTATTAGTGACAAGTGCAAAGTCAGAAAGATGCACTGTGGAAGTGTCTGTGAATTTTAGAGTTAAGTGAGCACAACTTATTTAAAAAATATCAAAATGACCGCTCCCCGCATAAAACGGGGGGGGGGGGCGACCTTTGCGTGGACGCACGCAGCCCCTGGATTCGGAGCGGCTCCATTCAGCATAGGCTTGGCTTTGCCTTCCCTCAGGTGGGATACCTGGAGGTCTCCGCCTACCCCAGTCAGTTGTCCAATCCCACCTGGGGGAAGCGTTGCCAAGGAGATCAGGCCAGGTGGGGGAGGGATTACCTGCCCACACAATAGAGGGAGGATCTTACCTGGGAATCCTCACTTGGCTCCAGAGCTTCTCCCACCCTACCCACCCTCAGTTAATGCCTTGTTTTGCAGGTTAACTTTTCTTCACAGGTTTTGCAGGTTAACTTTTCTTACAGGTATGCAGGCGCTGCTACGTTAAGGTCGCTGTCAAAAGGCCGGAAAGGAATTTCCCTGCATTGGCAGGTTTCGCCTTTCCCGTAGCAAAACGTCACAACTTTGGCAGTATCAGGCCTTGGGTGGAATCCTTTTGTCCATCTTCCTCTTGCAGTGACGATACCAGGGTTCCCCGTTAAAGGGGTTTCTGAAGGGAGGCTTTGACCGTACGCCGAAAGGTTGTCATTGCTCTCCCCTGCAGCGGCGGCATAACGGGGGCGGCTATCTCTGCTTGAACATATGTTCTCCAGAGCTGGCCCATCCCCCACACAAACATTGGATAACCCTGATGCTCCCTAGGTCCCCAGCTGGGGACTCGGGAGGGAGAACGCCCAGTGCCTGAGCCAAGGTCTACCCACATTTGAAATTTAATGAAGTTGTGGCCAATTTAATCCCATAGCACGTTGTCTTGAGTCGTTATTCCACATAACGGGGGGGGGGGGGCGCTCGGGACCTGGGGACTCCGCCTGTCCACGCAGTGAAATCTCTCGCATGATTATAGATGAACATCAACACAAGTTTAAGGGTTTAGTATTATATTATCCAGTCTTGATGGTTGTGGATGAATACACAAATGAAACTCAGTTGTAGGTCCCATGTTTGAACACTGGCATATCCAAGTTGGGCTGGAGAAACCTCCCCTACCTGAAACCATGAAGAGCGTTGTTCTTAGGAGGCTATTTGCTAGATAATATGACCCACCTCCTATTTGAGTGCTTGCCAGTGCCATGATAGATGGAATCATGCAAATAGTTGTGAGAAGAAAGATGGGAATTGTGTGATGCCACAAGTGCACCAAAATAAATAAATAATTCTGCTCCCCCCCCCTTCAGTTGCTCTTTGGAAGGTTCCCCCAAATGAATGGGCTATATCTGAGTTGGTGTTTTAGTGAGATGTAGAGCAGATTAAGACAATACCTGTCTTAAGATATAGGCTAGAGTTGGGAACATTACTTAAAAAGTTGAGATAATTTCAATCTGTTTTAGTGTTTTAACCTTTGTATGGTTGTGATCTTTTTCTTGATTTTCCTGTGTTTTGAGGGGAATTGCTTTACAAAAAAACAAACAAAAAACCCTGCTTTGCAAAACTGCTTACATACACATGAACAAAACTTTCAGAACACTCAGAAAGCTAAAACCATTTACCAAGGCTGAACACTACGGGAAGTGCTCCAGGCAGGCAAACTATATCTGCCCAAATGGAACATGGCCAAGAGAGAAGCACTAATTATTTCTGTAAAACTCGTACTCACACTGAAAAGAGAGAGAGAAACCTGTACCAGGTTGACAGCATCCATTTATCCATTTATGGAATCCATTTATTCTTTGCAAAGTCTGGTATCACCAGTGGTATTTGCCAATATACCTATTTTCAGAAATATATGCTCTAAGTGGAAATGTGCAGCTTGATGCAGACACCTGTGCTGACCCTGACTGCCAGGTGAAGGACTTGAACTCCCAGCTTGGTTTCTACCAAAAACTTCAATGCTTAAACCAAAGTAGTACAAGCAAGGCACAATTACAAGGTACAGCAGGTGTGCAAGAGGAACAGATAAATGGCCAGGTGCAAACTAAGCAATATGCCCCCTTGGACCTTCCTTTTCAGGGGCAGAATGGGCAAAGCACCAACATGGCAAATGGCTGGAGTCTTCAGATTTGACAAGCAGACAGGAGCCACTGCTGGTTGGTTCAGCTTGCAAGGTCTGTTTATGCCAGCCCAGTGCTGGCATCTCTGTGTCCTAGGAGATGGAGACAGAATTGGCACTAGTTCAACATCCAATTTACTCTCAACAGAGGGAGGAGCTGGGGCTGACTCCATGGCAGGAGGAATCTGATCAGGGATGCCATTAGAAGAGAACACTCCTCTGCTAACCCACATGGTCCATCCCTGGATCTAACTCTCCATCCTCCAAGCTGCTAGCTCCTCCTCTGGACTCTGGCACTTCTTGGGGTCTCCAGCAACACTTTCCCCATCCTGCTAGGGCCCTCCCCATGGTCATCCAGCTCCAACTTCCAGAGCGCCTCCCATTCTCAGATCAGACAACTTCCTCCATGACACCTCCATGGGACTCATGACATCACCCAACTTCACTGAACCATCAACCTTTTGGTTTGTGGCTCCCCACAATGCAACTGTGGTATGCCCAAGGGAACCTCAAGATGGCAACCACCCTGTAAATGAGGGCTAGGCAATATTGTGACCTCCCGGTATCACAGGACTACAACTCCCATCAGTCCCAGGCAGCATAGCCAATGACCAGGGATGATGGGAACTGTAGCCCAATAGCATCTGGAAGACATCCTGGTTACCCCTGCTTTAAATGCATACAACTATGTGCAAAGATGGCGAAAGAACAAGCATCTTTATAAATTAGACATAGATATTATATAGGTTATACCAGTATGGGTGCCAAAGAGGACAAAGAAATCAGATGTGGAGTGCCCTAATAAGGTCTGCCCCTCACTGCTTCATTCCAACTGCATTAGAGTTAATTCTTAGAAAGGTGCAGTGGAATGTAGGAGGCACTCTAAGGACTTAATCAGGTAAAAGTTGCAGAAGAGGGGTTTGACAGATAGAATGAGAGACCTCCAGTTTCCCTTTACCTTTAACCTATTGAGCTGACCTCTCTGTCTCTTTTCTGTTTAAACTGATACATCTTAGGTTGCATCCTGTTTTAGTTGAGATTCCTGCATTGCAGGGGGTTGGACTAGATGATCCTTGGTGTCCCTTCCAACTCTACAATTCTATGATTCTATCTACTACTCAGGTTTATTATGAGACATTAGGATAAATATTGTGGATGAGAATATTGTGCTACTTGAAGTAGTTAGGTATTTCAATCAAACAATTGTTCCACCCACCTTGTAGGTTGCAAATAAATAAAATTAATACAAGATTCTATTTTAGTGCTCACTGGAAACATTTCTGAACACTAAGTTACTGATAGACTGTATACCTCATTTAAATCCTCAGCCTGACATGAAAATTACTTCTATTTGTTCCATTTTTATATGTAATAGCCCATTCACTTAGGTAACAATTAAAGTAGGTTTCGGATTGATTACAAGATTCCAAGTGTAGGCAAATAACCCCTTGCTTTCATTACTTCTTGATTGTTCAGCAGAATTCAACTCAATAATATGTGTAGAGGGCAAAAACTTTGTTCTCCATTTCCACAATATAGCAGCTGCAGTTTCTGGCTCAGAGTCATTGACATAGCAGCTTATTTCATCTATATATACTTTTTTTTTCAAAGTAAAGTTTTTATTCTCTTAAACCCAACCTTTTAAGAAACCAAACAGTAACGTATTTCCACTTTTATACTGCAAACTATCAATATATTTGTCCATAAAAGTTTTTTTCTCCCCCAGTCTTGATTTCCCCCTAGTATTTCAAGCGAAATGCAGGATGTTGAAACAAAAAACTCAACATTTCTATTTTAAGTGAGAAAAAGTGTTTTTCAAGATGCTTTTTCAAGCATTATCAAAGCACCACTGTACGGGGTGAGGGGACTTCTTTCTCAGAAAATCAAGGGAGATGAACAATGTAATACTCAGAGAGGCTTTAGAAAAACCATTCAAAATTAAATAGAAAACAAACATTCCACGCTCAAAAGACGAAATTATCAATACATGGAGTTCCCCCAATACACTGTTCCTTTGTATATCCAGTTATACAGGAAATAGTACGAGGTCACTTCCTGCAGAAAGACCATAGCTCAGTTGTTAAGAGCATCTACTCTGCATGCAGAAGATCTCATTTTTAACCCCCTGCATCTCCAAGTAGAGCTGGGAAAGCCCCCTGCCTGAAACCCTGTACAGACACTGCCAATTAGTCTATACCAGATAGAGGAAACCTTTGGCCCTCCTGATGTTGATGAACCTCAAGTCCCATCAGCCCTAGTAAGCATAACCAATGGCCAGGGATGAAGAGAGCTGTAGTTCATCAAAATTAGGAGGATCAAAGGTGTTGATTACATTGAGACAGATGGACAAAGGGTCTGACTCAATGCAATAAAATGAGGCGTGCAGGGAAAAGGCACTGATAAACCATTTTTTACTTCTTGAAAACAATTATGCAGTGCCCTTCAATTAAAAGTTCCCATGGTGGTCTTACAATACCTAATAAAAACAAAATAAAGAGGTCCTCCATTATATTCTTGTGGAGAAGTGGTAAAATGTGGGCTAAACAATATTACTGTGAGGTGGATGAGTGCAGACCAATGATTCCTTGTCATCCTGGGGAAAAAGTGGCAAGTTAGTGCCACAGGATTCTGTCCTGGGCCCCACTGTTGTTCAACAATGCACAAATACAAGATGGGAAGCAACTGGCTTGACGGAAGTACATGTGAAAAGGATCTAGGGGTCTTAGTAGACCATAAGGATAACACGGCAAGAGTATGATGCAGCAGGGGGCAGGAAACCAATGCAATTCTAGGCTGCATCAACAGAAGTCAAGTGTCAAGGTGAAGAGAAGTAGTAGTACCACTCTATTCTGCCTTAGTCAAACCTCCCTGGAGTAACTGTGTCCAGTTCTGGGCACCAAGAAGGATATTGATAAGCTGAAATGTGTAAGACAGTAGGGCGACCAAAATGATCAACGGTCTGGAAACCAGGCCATATGAGGAACAGTTGATGCCACAAGTGCACCAAAATAAATAAATAATTCTGCTTCCCCCCCCCCCTTCAGTTGCTCTTTGGAAGGTTGCCCCAAATGAATGGGCTATATCTGAGTTGGTGTTTTAGTGAGATGTAGAGCAGATTAAGACAACACCTGTCTTAAGACATAGGCTAGAGTTGGGAACATTACTTAAAAAGTTGAGATAATTTCAATCTGTTTTAGTGTTTTAACCTTTGTATGGTTGTGATCTTTTTCTTGATTTTCCTGTGTTTTGAGGGGAATTGCTTTACAAAAAAACAAACAAAAAACCCTGCTTTGCAAAACTGCTTATATACACATGAACAAAACTTTCAGAACACTCAGAAAGCTAAAACCATTTACCAAGGCTGAACACTATGGGAAGTGCTCCAGGCAGGCAAACTATATCTGCCCAAATGGAACATGGCCAAGAGAGAAGCACTAATTATTTCTGTAAAACTCGTACTCACACTGAAAAGAGAGAGAGAAACCTGTACCAGGTTGACAGCATCCATTTATCCATTTATGGAATCCATTTATTCTTTGCAAAGTCTGGTATCACCAGTGGTATTTGCCAATATACCTATTTTCAGAAATATATGCTCTAAGTGGAAATGTGCAGCTTGATGCAGACACCTGTGCTGACCCTGACTGCCAGGTGAAGGACTTGAACTCCCAGCTTGGTTTCTACCAAAAACTTCAATGCTTAAACCAAAGTAGTACAAGCAAGGCACAATTACAAGGTACAGCAGGTGTGCAAGAGGAACAGATAAATGGCCAGGTGCAAACTAAGCAATATGCCCCCTTGGACCTTCCTTTTCAGGGGCAGAATGGGCAAAGCACCAACATGGCAAATGGCTGGAGTCTTCAGATTTGACAAGCAGACAGGAGCCACTGCTGGTTGGTTCAGCTTGCAAGGTCTGTTTATGCCAGCCCAGTGCTGGCATCTCTGTGTCCTAGGAGATGGAGACAGAATTGGCACTAGTTCAACATCCAATTTACTCTCAACAGAGGGAGGAGCTGGGGCTGACTCCATGGCAGGAGGAATCTGATCAGGGATGCCATTAGAAGAGAACACTCCTCTTAGTAGACCATAAGGATAACACGGCAAGAGTATGATGCAGCAGGGGGCAGGAAACCAATGCAATTCTAGGCTGCATCAACAGAAGTCAAGTGTCAAGGTGAAGAGAAGTAATAGTACCACTCTATTCTGCCTTAGTCAAACCTCCCTGGAGTAACTGTGTCCAGTTCTGGGCACCAAGAAGGATATTGATAAGCTGAAATGTGTAAGACAGTAGGACGACCAAAATGATCAAGGGTCTGGAAACCAGGCCATATGAGGAACAGTTGAAGGAGTTGGGTATGTTAAGCCTGGAAAAGAGAAGACTGAGAGGGGATATGATAACCATCTTCAAATATCTGAAGGGCTGTCACATGGAAGATTGAAAAAGCTTGTTTTCTGCTGCTCCAGAGCAGAAATGCCTTCCAATGCCTTCAAGTTACAAGGAAGGAAATTTCAACAAAATGTTAGGAATAACTTTCTGTTCCCATCTCCCCTGATTTGTCCACAAATGAGGAATCGGAGTTGGAGAATTTCTCTCCCTAACTTGTCATTGAATCCTGCAGTGTTGGACAAAGTATGCATTTAAAACATACAACTAATATTAACATCAGAAAATGACTCATAAAACATTTGTTGCTGTGAAATCTTGTTCTCCTTTATAATACATCATAAAATAGATTCTATCACAACTGGCAACCAAATCAAGAAAAACCCTAAGTCCCCTCCCCCCATTTTCTGGGGGAAATTCAATCACATTCTGGTGTGTTTCCTTTAAAGGAAGTGAATAATTCTCACTAGAAATAAGTCTTACTACTGGTCCCCTCAAGCCACATCAGAAACATGCTTTTTTAATCAATTGTCACCCTTCCACTTCTTACCCTGTATTGAATTTTACTTTAATAAATTTTGTATTCAGCTCACAGCTTAGACTAAAACAACATTACAAAGTAGCATCCACCCCCCCCACACCACCCGCTATTCCGAGAGCTTCACAGACAGTGAGAATTATGAATTTATCATTGAAAGCCTGTCGTCTAGCTTCTCATAACCACCAACAGGATAACAGAAAGATTTGATTTAATATTGTATTTCTCTGAGAATTTTATTTAGATTTTTTTATATACTGCATAGTACTAGCAAGACTTGTAAATAGGGACTCTGAAGTAGCCCATTTATAATAGCAATCACAATCTAATATCATTTACGCCTCCAGCGCTTGGAATGATATTGCCCACATATTGCACTCTCCACGGTTACTTACAATTCACCAAGAGGAACAAACTCCTCCTCACAACGAAAGCCATCTTATTTCCTTTGACTTCTCATTTCATTGTACAGAGGAGTCTTGTAGGATTTTTTCTAGGGATTAAAACAGTGCTTCCCCCTGTGTGCCACTACATCGCAGTTGTTTAAATTGCACAGCCATTCCAAAAAGGGGCTTCTGTGAATGAATGCTCTTTGCAGGAAACAAGTTTAGACAACAATCCAGAGGTCATCTCTCAATTTGGTTTCTTGCAAGGGATAATCAACAAATCTGGTGTTCCAAAAAGCCTTCAAACCTACAATTTGTTGGCCATTGAACAGAGGGCCAACAAAGCATGTGGTGACTGTGAAAAGGGCAGGCTCCATACTAGGGATCGTTAGGAAAGGAACTGAAAATAAAACTGCCAATATCATAATGCCTTTATACAAATCTGTGCTGCAACTGCATTTGAAATACTGTGTGTGGTTCTGGTTGCCTCACCTCAGAAAGGGTATTGTAGAGCTGGGAAAGGGGTAACCAAAATGATCAAGCGACTCTTCTATGAGGAAAGCTTGTGACACTTGGGACTTTTTACTCTAGAGGAAAGGAGAGTAAGAGGTGACATGATAGATCTTTATATAAATATGCATGGCATGGGGAAAGTGGAGAGAGAGAGAGAGAGAGAGAGAGAGAGAGAGAGAGAGAGAGAGAAGTTTTTCTCTGCTTCTCATAACACTAGAACTTGGGAGGATTTGGTGAAGCTGAATGTTGGAAGATTCAGGACAGATATAAAAAAGTATTTCTTCACACAGTGCATAGTTTATGAAATTCACTTCCGACAGGAGGCACTGATGGCCACCAACCTGGATGGCTTTAAAAGAGGAATGGGCAGATTCATGAAGGATAAGGCTATCAGTGGCTACTAGCTATCAAGGGCTATGCCCTACATCCATAGTAATGCTTCTGGGTATCAGTTGCTGGAAGCCACAGGAGGGAGGATGCTCTTGTGCTCAGCTCCTGGTTGGCGGTTTCCCATAGGTACCTGATTGGCCACTATGACAACCAGATACTGGAGTAGATGGGTCACTGGCCTGACGTAGCAGGCTCTCCTTTAGTTCTTATGAACAATTCAGTTATATAGCAGCCTTCTCTACTTTGCAGTGTTTTGGATTGCATCTCACACATTATCCCTGACCATTGGCCATGATGGCTAGGGCTGATGGAAGCTGAACTCCAGGACAGCTGCAGGGTACCAGGCTGAAGAAGGCTGATCTAATCCATATACAGTGGAACCTTGGGTTACAGACGCTTCAGGTTACAGACTCCGCTAACCGAGTAATTGTGCCTCAGGTTAAGAACTTTGCTTCAGAATGAGAACAGAAATCGCGCAGCAGCACAGCGGCAGTGGGAGGCTCCATTAGCTAAAGTGGTACCTCAGGTTAAGAACAGTTTCAGGTTAAGAACGGACCTCCGGAACGAATTAAGTTCTTAACCTGAGGTACCACTGTATTGGCTTGACTCACATGTCATGCTAAGGCAAACTATTGCTTACGATAAACAAGCAAGCATGACGGTGCAGAATTGGAATATCATCGCTTTGCTCCCCCTCCACTTGTCCTGTTGCCACACTAAAGGGAGCTAAGCCAAGATTTGTGCTTAGCGTTACGTGCAAACCCAGGCGCACGGTTTGTCTCTCTCCAAACAAACCATGAGCTGCAGTCAAAGTTTGTTCTTGACTTATTGTTCATGGTTTGCTTGGGGGAGACAAACAGGGAGCCTGGGTTCACAACTAAAACCATAGCTTAGCTCCCAGTAGCATGATTGAGAAACAATTTTCTAAGTGCACACACACATCTGTTTATTCACATTTCACTGTGGTTTGGGTCAGGATTAAGTGTGAATAAGGCTTACATACTAAGCCAGGCCCTAGCTGAGGATGAATGGATCATCCTATTTCTGGTTTGCCTCAGTTTCTCACATGGATTTATGGGTCCTTTCTGTCCCTTTTCCACATTAATCTGTGAATTTCTTTTAAAAATTCATTTGAAGTTTCATATTTGAATACATTTTATCTCGTATGCATTTCTAACTGTATTTTATTGTAAGATATATGTTTTTATGCTTTTGGGTACTTTTTAAAATTGAGGACTGTATCACAAAATTCAGAGAAGTGCAAAAACCAAATGATAATTACATTGGGTCATATCCAATATTACACCTCCTCATAGAAGACCCACTGAAATTAACGGCATGAATAATTTAAGCCTATTAATTTAAATAGGTAAAAGTTACTTGGATACAACCCTTTTCTGATTCATTTTTTTCCCTTGCAAATGTGATTTAGGTCAGTTCACTTTAAAAAATGCAGACCAAACAAAATTATCCTCCATCCTCAATCCCAACAACTGTGACCATTAATTGTAATGTTATGTTTGCACAAAAAATGCAGTGACTTTAAAGATAAAACACTTCAAAAACAGAATGCTGTCTCTGATGATCAGAGTAAATAAATACCATTTTGCCAAGCCCAAGCCACCTATTGACTGTGATAAGAACGGTTATTTCCTTTTATATCTAACACAGAAAGCAACATTTACTTGCACCAGAATATGCAACCTTCAAGAGCACCTGATGCCTTTGATTGTCTTAACTGCATCCACATATTTTGCGGGTTGGCGGGGGAGTGACAGCTGAGGCTCTTGAAGAAGCATCTTGCATGTTTGCCCGAGGCAAAATAATGGAGCAAATAAGATAGCTCAATTATTTGTATATATATATATATTAGAGCAGTGGGATGTGGTTCATTGTTTGGGTTCGATCCAGTCTCCCTGGGCTGCCTTGGATAAGGCACTTCTCAACCTCAGCATAATGGAGTGAAGAACCTTCCTCTTGTCAGAGACGGTAGCCTGGAGGCAAGTAAGTTCCAATCAGGCAGACAATCTAACTAGACGATAAAAAGGCAGTCAAGGCAGGGCAGTCAGTCAGAGAAGCTCAGTCCCTTACTGAGCAGCAAGCCACTCTTAAAAGGGAGCCAAGGTAGTGGCAGAATCCATGCAGGACCAGGTAAAACCCTATTGACCCCGGAGTCCTCTCTTGAGGCAGTAGCTATAGTAGTGCCCTATCTGAAGTGATGGTGCTGCACTGTATAGGCCAAATGCTCCATCCTCTACAAGTTTCTATGGTGGCACAAAATTAAGCACCTGGGACCCATTGCTAGAGGCTCTGGCTCAAGATTCCCAATGAGCTTAACATCCCAGTTTTTAAAAGAGCAGTGGAAACACGATATATTATTGTTTTTGGGAAAGATTACTGCTATTGTGTGGACAAGCAACATGCTGCAATCACACACACTGGGAGATTGAGGAGTCTAGCTGAGTGAGGAATGGAAAAGCAACCCTCAAAAGTCCACCCTTTCTAAATTATTCAACAAGTCCCTGTCACAAATATTGTCCATTGCAGCAACTACCTGTGATGCATCACTAGCATCATGCTGCTTTAGCCTCTACTCAGGCAACCATCCACCACTCAAAAGTGGAACACCCATAGAACTCATTGATCTTCTGCCTCATCTCCATCTTCATCCAAGTTTGATGTTTCTTCACCAGGATTAGTGCCAGCATCTACTATCAACTGCTCTGTAGAAATGATCCCAGAGCACGCTGGGGGAGAGGGAGCCAGCTGAAGACCACCCCAGGGGCTGCCCCAATTAGACTATCCCTTTGCCACCCTTTTCCATTGCATGAGCTATTAACAATCATTTGGGAATGAACCTGATGTGTTTTTTATTTGTTAACATTTTATTGTATTGTAAAATATGCAACTGACTATTAGTTGCAAGCAAACTTGTTAGGATTTATATACTGAAAGGTGGGGTATACAGAATTGTGAAAAATAACTATGATGCCTCTGCTGATGAATACTTTGTGAAGGATTGGTATCTAAAATGTATAAGTTATTACTGGATTGGGAGACAAAGGATGAGAAAGTAAAATCTTCAATGATACATTAGGATATGGAAGTGTGGGAACGATTGTGGCATATGGATATAAAATTTACAGTATGCCATGGTTTAAGAGAAAACTATATGAAAATGTTACCTAGATGATATCTAACACTGAGTAAACTGGCAATAATGTATAAATCAAAATCGAATAAGGATTAGAAATGCAAAGATAAAGAAAGTACTTTCTATCAGATGTAGTGGTCTTGCAGTAAGGTTAAAGCTTACTGGGAAATAATATATAATGAATTGAAAAAGATGTTTAAAATATCATCTGTAAAAACAAAACAAAACAAAAAACCCAGAAGCTTTTCTTCTGGGAATTATAGGGGCAGAACTACCTAAACAGTAGTTCAGTAGGAATGTTATTTGCCCAAAATGGGAAAGAATAAGTCCCGGCAAAAGAAGAATGTATACCAAATGACTGTTAAATGACTGTTAAAATGACTGTAAAATTATTGAAATGTCTATAACTGAAAATCATAAATAATTTAAAAAAAATACTTTGTGAAAGATTTAGGAAGTTTAAATGAGACATTTGCAAATGATGTGTGAGTGCCAGAACAGACATATACCATTCTAATTCTTGATAAATTAAGATCTGTAGATGATATCCTTATTACAAAAATGTGGTGGTGTTGTTTGGTTAAAAGGAGCTCTTTGTCATGATCATGAAGTTACACATTAACTCTATTTGTATAAGCTTTTTCTGGGCACTTATTGTACAACAGCAGGATAGATATGCTAGATAACGAATATCAACCCATGCTGTTCTCTTTCTAGAAGCTTTCTAAGCATTTTTTTTTTAGAAATTAAAACCTCCATCACTCAAGAGGTGGCAGGTGGGGAAGGTGTCTTTATATAGAACCCTTGCATAATGAACAGTGTTTAATATATTTTCGGTTCCCCTGCTCCTTTCAGCCACTTTGATAGCATCACTTGTAAGGTCGTGACCAAGGTAAGGGGAGGGCATTTTAAGATTACAAACCTAGACATCTCAAGTGGATTTTTATGTATTGTTTACTAATATTTAATGGCACTTCTAATGAACAAATCCCAGTGGTATTTAATGTTTACCGAAGAGTACTGCATTCAAAATGTCTGGTGCCTATTTAATTGCTTTTTGTAGTCAATTTCCCTACCCCTCAAGGCTCATTAGTTTGTCACCTAATCATTCTACACAATACTGTGCCCTCTGTTTTCCCTTCTGTTCCTTGCAGGGGCATATAGTTACAGCTCCAGCATTAACGTCCCTTGGTTGCAACCACTGCGTTCCTTACCTTTAAAATGAAAAGAAAACAACAGTTCTGAAAAATGGGGGGCTTGCAGTTATATAACCATGAACTTTAATCATTTGCATTAGTATTATATTTTATAGTTTGTTTCTTTGGTCTGGGTTGCACAGCAGGATAAGCTCAACCATGGCTTACTGTGACTGTATGCTAAAGCATGGCCTCCCGTAGAGGAGCTTGCAGCTGCTTTGCTCCTCTACCCAGTCCTTTGCATTCCAGCACTGCACTCACCTAAGCCAGGGCTTGGTTTACTATGGCATGGGTTTCTCTTGTCCTGACTTGCACTGGATGAAAAACTCAAACTTGGGTTACAATTTCTGCAAAAGAAGAAGAAGCTTTAATGCTCAATTCAGTATTGTACATAGGCATAGAACAGGTCAAAAGTACAACATGCATAGCTAAGCAAGCTAAGATGTTGATTACACCCCTTAGACTCTTGTTAGAAAGCAGTGGGGTAGGCATGGCTTTAGTGTGGCAAACAGAATGCATCTTTTGACCGGGTAAGCAAGCAGATACCCTCCAAGTGTCCTGATTGTTAAGGGACAGTCCCGGAATTACAAAAGCCATCCCAGCTTCTGATTTGATCCTGGAATGGTTCTATTTCCTCTGCCAGTGCCATTGCTGCCAGGTTCAGGGACGAGGGTGAGGCAGCACTTGTTCTGAGCAGTGGTGTTGAGGAAGCATCCCATTGCCTCTCCATGACCTTTCCATGACTGCTGCTGCCGGCCTCCTTCCCTGGACAACTTGTAGTGGCTGCTAAAGAGAAGGCAAGGAGGAGGAGAGGCTGCAGTCACCAAGATCCAGTCCCATGAAATGCGCCGTGTTGAAGGGGTAGGCAGAGGGCATAGGGCAGGGCTGCCCTGGATGGGAAGAATGGAGGAGCAGAGCGGAGTGGAAGGAGTCTTGATTTAAAAAAATAATGCTCTGTGCATCAGTGTCTCATCTTGCCCCTTTCTAAAACTTATTTATTGGTGTGTATTTTTCTTTTTGTAAATCTACAAAAAATCTTGCGCGTCTTCCGATAGGAAATGCTCTGTGTGGGTGGGGACACAAAAATCGGCAGGGGGGTTGAGGAGTGTCAGTTGGGCAAGAGTAATAGATGTCCTTCTTTTCATCTGAGGAACATCCCTGGACAACTCTGATGCCTTGTAGGGCCTGGACATATCCCAGCCCAGCCCACTGGGCCATCCCCCACAGATCGTTCTCCTCCAACTCCTCCCATCCCTTATATCCTGATCCCACTGCCCGCCCTCCAAGAAAGGAAGCAGCACACAGCACATCATTAAACTATGGAACTTGCCCCCAAAGGAGGAAGTGTTGGCACCAGCCTAGATAACTTTAAAGGAGGGTTAATAGAGTAGAGGGGTATTGAAGACTGCTAGCCAGGATGGCTATGATCTGCCTCTGCAGCTGGGTGCAGTAATGATTCTATATATCAGTTTCTGGAAACCACATAAAGAAATAGTGTTCTTGTGGTCAAATCCTGCTTGTGGGCTTCTCATATGCATCTGGTTGGCCACTGTGAGAACAAGATGCTGGACTAGAATGGGCCATTGGCCTGATTCAGCCAGCTCTTCTTATGTTCTTTTGTCTCCATGGGACTCATGAAATCACTCATCCTTAACCACCTGTTTGTTTTGGTATGATGCTGTCCTTGAAAAAGCAGCCCAAATTTAGAACAAGGCCAATTCCAGGATGAATCTGGCACTTGGGTGTCTATTAATACATCTGCATCTAGCATTGACAATGAGCTAAAAATATCAATACAATATCAGCAAGCCAAACAAAGTCTATTCACAGCATGCCACACAATCCTTTATTCCAATGAGATAAGTATCTTTCATAGCCGACTTGCGGGACTCAATACTAGTTTTTATCAGGAAATCATGCAAACTGCTTGAGACAAGAAGAAGCAAGGAGCAGCTCATAACAAGCAGAGCTTTTAAAAAACGCTCTTTAAAACTGACAGATCGGAAAGAAAAGAAAGGAAACGGATCTTGAGGAGGAGATTAAAAACTAATTTCTGCTCAGGTCTCTTTTTTACAAAAAGAATTGTTTACTGGAATAGACAGCTCCTACACCATTATCATAAATCTTTCGCTGAAAATATATATGACAAGCGTTTCCAAACTGGCTGGACTACAATATAAATGGCTTATGCCCATTTTAGAATCTTTATGTGCATGGTCTGGTGCTTCAATTAAAATTAATATATTTAAGTGTGAGCACTGGAGGTCCCAGAGTTCTTTCAGACACACAAATTTTCTGGTGTGGATCTACAGGAATCAATATTTTGAGAGTGGGGGACTGAGTAACTATAAATTAAAACATGGATTTCGTATACTTACATATATAGGGAGGAATCCTATGCACCAGAAGTTAGCATAAAGCAAGCCAGCATAAATTAAGCTGGTGTTAAGTAACACCAGATCCAAACCCCATTCAGCAGCAGGACAGCTGTTCTGCCTAAGCCCAGCACAAGCAGAACGAGTCTTTAAAGTAGTTTTCTATGCTGGGTAGCCAGGTCAGATGAATGGGCTGAGGATCCCCATTCTATGGTACTGTCCCCCATGCCCTGGAATACCCACTTTGGAAAGGAAAATGGAGAACAAGGGTACAGAGCAGTATTCATACATTCCCCAATAAATAGTACAGCTTGATTTTGTCAAATAGCCTTGTGAGCCATTAAATATATCTAAGATGCTAAATATATAGCTTTATACTATCCTGTCAAGTAGTAAACACATATTTCTGCACTAAAAAGAAGTTTCTATGAAGTTCAAAATGATGTGCATTTCAAGAATGGAGCACTACATGAACACAGTGACCTCTGCTGGCATACTGAAAACAAAAGTTCTTAACAGGTAATATTTGCATAGTTTATACACATATTTATACACAAATCAGGTATACCAAAAGGGAAACATAAATGCCAGATGGAGCACTCAGAAGCTGCAGAAGTCTCAAAGATCTCCTCCGTCCCAATCTCCTTATTATAGTCAGAAAACACTGAACATCCTATTTGTTGTTAAGCCACTGAAAGAAATGTTAAAAACAGGGAATATAATAATAGTCCTTCTCAGGGGAAGGGAAATTTTAATTAAGGATAGCAACTTAGTTTTCAAGATGTTGCACTTTGTAGGCCTCCAATATCACACTCAATTTTGAGTGTTTTCCTGGTAGCAGCTTTCGTTGACTCAACATCTAGGAAAACACTGGTAGCAGCTCTCCAGATTTTCAGTTCAGGGCATTCCTAGCCCTACCTGGAGGTTTCCAGTGATGGACTTTCTGCATGCAGAGCAGATGCTCTACCTCAAAGTTGTGGCCCTTTCCCCATTTCCCATTGGGAAGGCATACGATAGCAGTGGGTTTATTCAACTCCCTATTTTTTATGTCATTCAAAATGTACCTGCTGAAAACCAGATCACTATTATTAATACATTGGATCAAGGCTACCATTAATTCTCTCTCAGGCTCTTTGCATTCTCTAACAAATCAATGATTCACGCTAGCACTCTTTCTGTTGCTTTGTGAAGCTCCTCTTAATAAGCTATTCACCCAGTGATCCATCATTCACAGAAAGAGTGAGAAGCTGTATAAAGGAAACCTCTTCCAAAGTCCAAAATCTTAAAAGGGAAAGTTGTTAATGCAAAATCTAGAATATGGTTCTTCACATATTCACCAGCCACTGAAACATCAAGGAATGACCATCCATTTCCCAGTCTCTAATCACTTAGCATGGTAACAGGTGGGATTTTGTCTTCTCCAGTCACCAGGTTTCAAAGACCAAGAGGGCCACCTCTGCCAATCTTAGCCCCCAAAGGTGCCTAGCACAAGATTTAGAATCAAAGCACATACATTGAAGTAGGGGCAGCCAATCTTTTTTTTTTTTTTCCTGTCAGGGGCCACATTCCTTCTGTTAGGGACTGCAGGGAACAGTGATGGGTGGAGTCATGCTCTGCATCTGCATTAACTGATCTGTAATAAAGGCCACTCTGCTTCAATTTTCATCATAGCTACCTCATATTAGAAATTCCAAACCTACGCTAGTCTAGTCAGAAATATGTCCCAGTGGGTTGGATGTGTTATTCTTGTATACATTAGTAGTAGTGGTAAAATGGACAAATACAGATACTGTTCTTGAAAGCAAGGGAAAGTAATTCCTTTCCGACTTTAGTGTGCTACACACAACTACCAGAATGGCAAGAAACAAGGAGGAGCGAACAGGAAGGAAAGAAGGAATAGAGCAGTTTCAAAAGGCATCAGGGATTCATAAAAAAAGATCAAGAGTTGCAAGTGAGTCAAAAATACTGTGTTGCATTGCCAGATGTAAACTATAGAGCAAATCTTCAGAGGGCAAAAGATATACACTGAGAACCTGTGAAGTACAGAGAATTCTTGTCAATTATGGCAAACAATGTTAAACAATTAAATTATTGCTACTGATAGAAGTTATGGCTCCTGTGGCAACTGTACATTTGGCCCATTTATGAATGTGTTTCTTTCTATATCACGTTCTACACGCCTGAATTTACGAGTTGAAACACATGCTGTCAATTCATTTTATGCTTGCTTTGGGTACTCTAAGTTTAGCTGTCGTGCCTCATGTGTGCTTTAATGGAAACTTATGGCACAGAATTTAAACAACAAAAGGGAAGGAAATTCATAATTACACATTTCACAAAGCCCATGATTCAGGGCACTGCAAGATACAGATTAAGAAATAAATTTTACAGAACAAAGATACTGCATATTACACACGCACAGTGGGGGCCAAGCGATGGATGCAGCAAAGAACAAGACAAGCGGTTTTATTTTATGTTTTCAATGCATCCTAAAAATCAGTAATCCACTTACAATATACTGACAGCTTCCCTCCCCAATTAAAAAAAAATAAGAAGTGTTTTCACAAACACGACTCATTTGATTACACAAACTAAATACCATTTAGAGCTCTTTGAAACATGATTTTTTACACTTAATCATATAGCTCACCTCACTTTTGTCACCCCTCTCCTTCCAACTCTTCCCTACCTCCTCTCCCAGCCTTTTCTATTTTCCCTTTTCTGGGTTCCTTTTTAATTCTATTTTGGCTGAGAATGGGTGCCTCCCTGCTTTCTCACTGGTCATCGCTAGTGGCACACGGTGTTTGGAAGCCAGGAGAGCAGTGGTGCCCCCCAAAATGCGGAAAGCTGGCTTAAATCCATGGCCTCTTCTTGCAGTGTCGGGAAACAGAATCCATGCCACAGGGCTTGTGTGACTCCAGCATTGTTCTCTACAAGAACAAAGGTGACCACGATGACTGTAACAACTACTGTGGCATCTCTCTGTTGAGCACTGTGGGGAAAGCCTTTGCCTGTGTAGTTCTCAACAGGTTACAGTCACTTGCTGACAAGGTCTATCCTGAGTCACAATGCAGCGTTAGAGCTCAGAGGTCCATAGTCAACATGATTCTCTCACTGCGCCAGCTGCAGGAGAAATGCCATGAGCAGAGATGCCCCTTGTACATCGCCTTCATGGTCCTGGTGAAGGCCTTGGACCTAGTCAGCCAAAAAGGACCCTTCACACTGTTCAACAATATAGGATGCCCACCTATGCTTCACAAGATGATTGAGTCTTGTGTGGCACCACTCACTATGATGGCTCATACTCGTGACACCTATAAAGAGCAGTGTGAAACAGGACTGTGCTCTCACCCCAACTCTCTTTGGCATGTTCTTCCCCCTGGTCCTCTCTTATGCCTTCAGCTTGACTGAAGACAGTGTATACCATAGGAGCCAACTCCTAGGGGTCAAGGTCACTTCAACCCCCCCCCCAATAAAATATTTGAGGGGGCCTCCCCCCAAAAATTGATAAGCATTGTCATTCAAATGGTGGGTGTGTGCGCGCACTGTGTCCTGTGGTTGATCACCTGCCCCCCATTTTTTATTCAAGTTGGCACCCCTTGAAAGTGTGTACTTTCATTCAAGTAACAATGAGGATTTGTTCGACCATATGTTCCTTCCCTTCAAACCTTCCTGGTTTTGACACAGGGGACCTTCCTGGCTGTTCCACCACCCTCAGAAACTTGGGAGGGGGTGGCCCATAAGTTCCCACAGAGGTGCATCTGGCAATTTCATTACACAGTTTTTGGCAAATGTTGAAGAGGCACCTCTTTGCTCCTAGCTTTCATCATGTGTGTTTGTGGGGGGGGTATGTGGGGGGAGTATGGACCCCCATTATTTCTGTTATTGAGATTTGTTTAAAATTGTTTTTTGTGTTTGTTTGTTTTTAATTGTAGCAAACCACCATAGAGAGATAAGTGCTGAACCACATCTGCCATGTTCAAAATCTGTGTGCTACTTTATAAAGCAACTGAATCAGAAATATCATTGCATGTAGCTGTGATTTTATAACATTTCATTCGGAATTCCCTTTCAATTTCCTCCCTTGCCAGTTGACAGCTTTAATAAATAATTTAAACCGCTAATATATAAAACATTTGCATCTGCAATGTATACCGAGTTAGGGGAATGGTGCCTGTCGCCTCTGATGGAACTGGGATATACTTCTACTCTCCAGAGGGGTAGTTCGTTTCATCTTAGGAGCAGCCCAGAATAATTTTACACTTGCCAAATAAAGAGCTGCCCAGCATGACCAGCTTTGAGATGAAGGGGCTGAAGCAAGCTGCGTAAGATGCAGGGCAGCAGGAAGGGTAATGGGTTAGCTTCTTGCCTGAAAGGTGACACGCCTTTTGTGGATTGCTGAGGTTTCTGGACTCACTCCAATTTAACAGCTTCAGCTCTTCTTTCTACCTGCATGTGGGTTTGTATTTGCCAATTGAGAGCAACACTTCATAGATCTGACAAAGCGAGCTCTGACCCAATACAGCTTTTGCTGCAATAAATATATTATCCCAATCTTTGCCAACCTAGTTCCCTCCAGATGTTTCAACTCTCATCAACTCCAGCCAGCCCAGCTGATAGGAATTGAACTCCAAAACAAATCAAGGGCACCAGCCTGTGTTGTCCTTTAAGGCATAAGAACAGAAAAGTCATCAACTGGATCAGGGCAATGAACCATCTAGCCCAGCATCCTGTTCTCACAGTTGCCTGCCAGATGGCTATGGGGAGCCTACAAGCAGGACCCAAGCACAATAGCCCTCTCCCTTCATCTGGTTTCCAGGAACTGGTATTCAGAAGCATTACAGCCTCCAAATGTAGAGAAGAAGAAATGTCACCATGGCTAGTAGCCCTCAACAGCATATGTCATTACATTCACTTCTTCACACAGTGCAGAGCAGTTAAAATAGGAATTTGCTGCCATCATGTGTGGTGAAAACATTCTGAAAATACTCCCATTCTTTTAGCAAATAATTTCAGGCTTAGGCCTAAAAGTTGGCCTGACCCTAAGTGCATTCTCAATTCTTCCTTTTCAGTCAAAATTCTGTTTGTTTGTTTGTTTGTTTGTTTGTGTTTTAAAAATGATGCCAATTGACACTGCAAGCAATAGCCTCCAGAAGATCAAAAGAGACTACGAGGCTCTGGGCAGGAAATTGAAGCAATTAAATGCACAAATTGTCATCTCATCTGTCCTCCCAGTTGAACGACGTGGCCCAGGGAGAGAGGGAAAAATAGTGGAAGTGAACAGCTGGCTTCGCAAATGGTGTAAACAGGAACGGTTTGGATTCTTAGATCACGGACTGCAGTTTCTTGAAGATAGACTTCTGGCAAGCGATGGGCTGCACCTCACAACAGTTGGGAGGAATGTTTTTGCCAAAAATCTCAGAAACCTCATCAGGAGGGCTTTAAACTGACTAATGTGGGGGAGGGAAACAGTGCTCCTGAAGGTAGGAGCCTATCAATTGATGAAGATGATCATCCAAATGTCATTGACCAAATGGAGCAAACAGCACGCAGACCTAGTGGTGGGAGGAAAAAATCCTTAAATAAGAGACACGGGGGAATGATTAATGGACTTCAATGTCTGTACACTAATGCGCAAAGCATGTGAAATAAACAAGATGAGCTTGAGCTCTTGGTACAGCAAACTAAATATGACATAATAGGCATCACTGAAACCTGGTGGGATAAGTCCCACGATTGGAATGTAATAATGGAGGGATACAATCTATTTCAGAGAAACAGACCAGACAAGAAAGGAGGAGGAGTGGCGTTATATGTCAGGGATGTGTATACCTGTGAAGAGATCCAAGATTTAGAACCTCAAAGCCAAAGTGAGAGCATTTGGGTCAAAATTAAGGGAGAGAAGAATAACAGTGACCTCATTGTGGGAGTTTACTATAGATCCCCAAGCCAAACGGAGGGCATAGATGATGCCTTCCTGGAATAGATGGCCAAGCATGCAAAAGGAAAGGAGATAGTAGTAATGAGGGACTTCAATTACCCGGATATTTGTTGGATGTCAAAGTCAGCCAAGAGCATAAGGCCAAACAGATTCCTCACTGGCCTTGCAGACAACTTCATTGTCCAGAAAGTGGGAGAAGCAACAAGAGGAACAGCCATTTTAGATCCGGTCCTAACCAATGTTGATGACCTGGTTAGTGGGGTAGAAGTGGAAGGATCATTAGGCGCGAGTCATCATGCTCTTCTGAAGTTTACTATACAGCGGAAAGGAGCAGCCAAGCATACTAGGACTCAATTTCTTGACTTTAAGAAAGCCGACTTCATAAAACTTAGGGAAGTGCTGGGTGAGATCCCATGGACAGTAATACTAAAAGGAAAGGGAGTTCATGATGGCTGAGAGTTTGTTAAGAGGGAGATAGTAAAAGCACAACTTCAGGCAATACCAATGAGATGGAAACATGGAAGGTGCCTAAACAAGCCAGGGTGGCTATCTAAAGAACTTTTAACTGAGTTAAGATTAAAAAGGATGTGTACAAAAAATGGAAAAGGGCGGAAACCACCAAAGAGGAATTCAAACAAATAGCCAGCACGTGTAGACACAAAGTCAGAAAAGCTAAAGGACAGAATGAACTCAGGCTTGCTAGAGAGGTTAAAAGCAACAAAAAAGGCTTTTATGGGTATGTTTGTAGCAAAAGGAAGAACAAAGAAACAGTGGGGTCACTCAGAGGAGAAGATGGTGAAATGCAAACAGGGGACACAGAAAGGGCTGAACTCCTCAATGCCTTCTTTGCCTCAGTCTTCTCCCTCCGATAAAGAAAACAATGCCCGACCTGAAGAATTTGGAGCAAATGATTCATTAGAGGAAACATAGCCCAGAATAACTAAGGAGATGGTACAAGAATACTTGGCTAGTTTAGATGTATTCAAGTCTCCAGGGCCAGATGAACTGCATCCAAGAGTATTAAAAGAACTGGCAGATGTGATCTCAGAGCCACTGGCAGTCATCTTTGAGAATTCCTGGAGAACAGGCGAAGTCCCGGCAGACTGGAGGAGGGCAAATGTTGTCCCTATTTTCAAAAAGGGGAAAAGAGAGGACCCAAATAATTACCGCCCAGTCAGTCTGACATCAATACCAGGGAAGATTCTGGAGCAGATCATTAAGCAAACAGTCTGTGAGCACCTAGAAAGGAATGCTGTGATAGTCAGCATGGATTTCTGAAAAATAAGTCATGTCAGACTAACCTGTTCTCGTTTTTTGACAGAATTACAAGCCTGGTAGATGAAGGGAACGCAGTGGATGTAGCCTACCTTGATTTCAGCAAGGCATTTGACAAGGTGCCCCATGATATTCTTGTAAAGAAGCTGGTAAAATGCGGTCTTGACTATGCTACCACTCAGTGGATTTGTAACTGGCTGACTGACCAAACCCAAAGGGTCTCATCAATGGTTCCTCTTCATCCTGGAGAAGAGTGACTAGTGGGGTGCCACAGGGTTCTGTCTTGGGCCCGGTCTTATTCAACATCTTTATCAACAACTTGGATGATGGACTCAAGGGCATCCTGATCAAATTTGCAGATGACACCAAACTGGGAGGGGTGGCTAACACCCCAGGGGGCAGGATCACACTTCAAAACGACCTTGACAGATTAGAGAACTGGGCCAAAACAAACAAGATGAATTTTAACAGGGAGAAATGTAAAGTATTGCACTTGGGCAAAAAAAAATGAGAGGCACAAATACAAGATGGGTGACACCTGGCTTGAGAGCAGTACATGTGAAAAGGATCTAGGAGTCTTGGTTGACCACAAACTTGACATGAGCCAACAGTGTGACGCGGCAGCTTAAAAAGCCAATGCAATTCTGGGCTGCATCAATAGGAATATAGCATCTAGATCAAGGGAAGTAATAGTGCCACTGTATTCTGCTCTGGTCAGACCTCACCTGGAGTACTGTGTCCAGTTCTGGGCACCACAGTTCAAGAAGGACACTGACAAACTGGAACGTGTCCAGAGGAGGGCAACCAAAATGGTCAAAGGCCTGGAAACGATGCCTTATGAGGAACGGCTAAGGGAGCTGGGCATGTTTAGCCTGGAGAAGAGGAGGTTAAGGGGTGATATGATAGCCATGTTCAAATATATAAAAGGATGTCACATAGAGGAGGGAGAAAGGTTGTTTTCTGCTGCTCCAGAGAAGAGGACACGGAGCAATGGATCCAAACTACAAGAAAGAAGATTCCACCTAAACATTAGGAAGAACTTCCTGACAGTAAGAGCTGTTCGACAGTGGAATTTGCTGCCAAGGAGTGTGGTGGAGTCTCCTTCTTTGGAGGTCTTTAAGCAGAGGCTTGACAACCATATGTCAGGAGTGCTCTGATGGTGTTTCCTGCTTGGCAGGGGGTTGGACTCGATGGCCCTTGTGGTCTCTTCCAACTCTATGATTCTATGATTCTATGATTCTATTCTATGATTCCTTCAGTTGCCTGACTGCTTAAGACCATATGATATCAGGTGAGTGGTTTCATCCCTCCTGTCAGAGTGACCCACAAATGTCTCGCCACTTCTGGATCCAGGCCTCCAGTTGGATCCAATTTCCTACTTCTTCAGCTTCTATTATACTTTGGGGTTTTTCTTCACTTTAAATTGGAAGTCCTGGAACGGAAGGACAGCTTATATAATTGAAGACACACAGGCACCCAGCCCCTTATGAGTCTGAGATGAAAGTCTTCAAAATTCAAAATGCTTCTGGGAAGAAGTTGATTGAGAATGGTTTTAAAATACTATAAATTAACTCTGAAAAGTACACTTAGGTTGTAAATGATCACCTATCAAAAGAGGTTTGCAGAAGCCTTTGATGCTTCAGTGAGTGAAGACACCAGCATATTGCATAATAAAATATAATTTTACTCATTCAAACTGCAGTTTTTGGTCATTATTTTGGCCATACTTAGAATCTGAAAAATAAGCAGTAGCAGTTGGTGATGCAACACAAGTTGAGTACCATTGCTCTTGCTGGCTTCCCAATGCAGCAGTTCACTGATGCTTGCCAGGAGTGAGATGGGAGGAGGGAGGCATTAGGAGCTGGTCCTGGTGCGGTGCATGGTGGCAGGAGTTCTTGGATTGGTCTCACCATCACACACTGCTCTGTGATGACCTCCCCACACCTCATCCCTCACTCCCCTTCACCCTCTGTAAGAACCAGCGACTTATTGTGTTGGGAAGTTGGAAAGGCAAGGGTGCCCCCACCCGTGCCACTGTTGGGATGCATCCAAGGAAACGGGGGCAATTTGCAAGCCCCCAGCTGGCCCCAGCCCACCAGCCAGTAAGCCAGGCAATCTCCAGTCCTTGGAGAAGCATCACCGACCCCAGCCCACTGGCTACTGAAAATAAAGGTGGTTTTGTCAGGGACTGGCAGGGCTCTGAAGCCTCTGAAAATCTGTTTCTGAGGAATCACAACTGAGGGCTGTTGCACATGGGCTTCCCAATGGGGCATCTGATTGTCCACTGTGAGAACAGGGTGCTAGTCTAGATGAGCCTTTGGCCTGATCCAACAGAGTAGTTCTTAGGTTCTTATGCTTTCCTCCGTTTGTTTTTTAAAGTGAAAATAGCATAACATGTAGTTTGGTCCTCAAAGGACATATGCCATAAAGACATCACACATTTAGAGCACATGCATTCTCACGAAGACTCCTGGGACCTGTAGTCTCTTAATTGTAGCTTTACAAAGGGTACACACAGTTCCTGAGATTCTTTAGGGTGGGAAGTCGTGTGTTTCAAATGTATGGTGTGTATGCAGTCTATTTTACCCAGCATGAGAACGAAACAAGCAAGGTCTTAAACACTGTAGTACATTGCTTTGCAAAAAGTGGTTGGAATAAGCGTAAAGTATGATGTTTCTTGTAGCCTTAGGGAAAACTCTTGGGGGCAGGGGCACAGAGGAAGAAGACCCGAGAGATATGAATGAACTGGCATATGACAGAGCAAGTTTCTTTGCACCTACCTGCACATGTTCCTTCCATTTTTATAATGTTTTGTTTTGTTTGCAACTTGCATAGTGGGAGTGACAACAGAATTGACAGATTGCAGCAGGAGGATGGGCAATATGGTCTAAATATCAAGTACCCTTACCCTTTATTTTGCAGCTTACTTAGTGAGCTAACAATAAAAATAATGAACTGAACATAATGTTGCAGAAGATGGCATTCAAAGCCCCCATATGGGCAGACTGCTATTGCTAAAGATGGAGGTGTAAGGTGTTGGGGGGGGGGGTCCACAAATCTTGAAATTCTTTGGGATTTGTAGTTCAGCAACTGCTGGATGGCCACAGGTTACCCATCCCAGACCCAAGGACTTCACAGAGGTTGCTATGAAACTGAGTCATACCTTAAGGTAGCTTTAAGATGATAGAGGGTAACGGCTAAGTAGTAGAAGGCCCCTAGTCTTTGGCTAGGGCTGGGAAGATTCCTCTCTGAAATACAGGATAAACACTGCAAGTCAGCCTTCCTACCCTGTATCATCCATATGTTTCAGACAGCAATACTAGTCAGCCTCAGCCAACATGATCAATGGTCAGGGATGATAGAAATTGTAATCCAAAACATGCAGAGGGCACCAGACTGGTGAAGGTTGGGATATATGGATAGTGCTGTCTCTCCCACAACACTAAAAGTCTATCTCTCAGCAGACATACTCACTTTTGCTGGGACACCTGAAGGCCAGAAGCACCTGAAGGCCAAGAAGGAGGTGCAGGCAAGCCTGCAAGTGGATGCAAGTAGACAGTCACCAGCATGTTTGCTGTCTATAAACACAACTGAGTTGCAATGCAGAACTTGGGTGAACTGACAGAGGACAAGCCACAAGGGAGAAGTAAATAAACTTATTCAGCCAAAGGGCCATATCCACTGAGCTGTATGCCTGTTTTGAGCAGGTGACAGAAGCAAAACTGAATGAAACAATAGATGTGACTTACATTTGTATAGAACCACAGAGTTGTAGAATTGGAAAGGACTCTGGGGGTCATCTCAGCCAGACCCCTTGCAATGCAGGAATCTCAACTAAAACATCCATACATTTTGGCTATGCAAAAGTATCAAATTTCTAAATAAAAACACACATATTTAATCCAGGCAAGCAAGCTACATTATCACAGCTCCAGGGGACATTCCGGTCGGACAACAGGAGTTTTAGGAGGGATTGTGACAGGCATGGCCTGAGGAGCATCCTAAGTGCCAGAAAGCAGTATCTGGGGGCTATATATGACTATCTTCCCAAGACCTGATGTTGCCTACCATTTTCCTAAATTTAAGTGACTGGGGGAAAGCAGGAGGTCAAGGGTTAAAGAGCTGAAACAAAGATAGCTGGGGAAAAAACAAGCTACATATGTGCACATATATGTACACAGGTGAGTCATTATTGCAGCAGTAGGGAAACTTCCGTGATTATTCAATAATAAGGAAGGCAAAATATGAACCCCCAAGGGAATGATACGCCATCTTCTTTTCTTGGCAGGAGAACGCCATGTTCAAAATGTCATTTCTGAAAGACGTTTGGAATTGGAATTGTAAACAGTGGAAAAGGAGAGTGCTGCACAGGAAGATCTTGTATCAGGGAAAGATCAAAAGGATACATTAACTCCTCTGCTGGGTACCTGCTATGCAGTTAGCTTGAAACCACACTCTGGAGCATTCTAAGCAATTCTGCTACAATGAATGTATAATGGCTATCACCATGTGGTAGCTGGAATTTTATGTAGATGCTCTTTGCAAGGTTTGAAGATAGGGAATTTTAGCCAGTCATTTTAAATAGCAAAATGCATTAAACACACACACACAAACACACACACACAATGTGACTAAAATAAAATTAGGGACTTCAAATGTAAAATGTTTCTGTATTGTTCAATTATGTAACTGGAGATGTTCCATTTCATTAAAACATCTAGAAAGCAAATGGTTTTGTAATGATGCTATCAAACACACACACACACACACACACACACACACACACACACTTTTCTGAACTTATAAATAGCAAAGCAGACTACATCAAAGTACTGACAATATTTGTGGTTGCATTGTTTGCATTCAGTATTATTTGCATTCAGAAAGGATAAACATTTGTTTTCAAGTCTACAAAAATATATGCATGGACCAGTCTTCCCCAACCTGGCATAAGAATGTAAGGACAGCCTGCTGGATCATCTTACCCAGCATTCTCAGAGCGGCAAACCAAATGCCTGTGAGAAACCCACAAGCACAAGCCAAGCATTAGAGAACTCTACCCTTCTGTCATTTCCAGCAACTAGCATTCAGAAGCATTACTGCCTCTGACAGTGGGGGTAGAACATAGCCTCACCCTCCATGAATTTGCCTAATCCTTTTGAAGTTGGTGGGCAGCACTGCCTGATGAGGGAGTGTGTTCTGTAGTTTGACCATGTGCTGCATGAAGAAACTATTTCTTTTATCTGCCTTTAATGTTCCAACATTAAGTTTCATTGAGGTTCTAGTGTTAGACTGGTTGGGGCTAGGTGGGACTGTTGGGAGATGCAGTACTCTAAAAACATCTGGAAAACTGTGTGGCATTTTGGTTTTGTTTGGAAAAGCTGTACAGAAGACCACACACAAATATAGCCATGCATACAGAACTCAGTCACTCCAAACAAGTGAGGCACATAATTTTAACGCTGAGATTGCCAACATGACACCCATGGGCACAATGCCCTTGAGGCCCTCCCTTGGTGTCTATGTAACATCTGAGCCTTTCTCCTCACTGACAGGAATGTTAGCAAATAAAATATATACGCCATGGAACTGGGGTTCAACAGGTGCTCCTTGCCACATAGATTCCGCTCTAAAATCCAGCACCTGTTGGCACTACACCCTTTCTTACAATCCTAGAATTGATTAAGCTGCACCCCCACCTCAATCAGCAAGAATTGCAGGATTTTTGGTTTGTTTTTTAAAGGCTCTGTGTGTTCTTCGGTAGACCAGGATGATCAAACAGTAGCATTCATACATTCAATGCTAGCACAGAACCTGGGCATTTTTTTGTTTGTTTGTTTAAGGCACCGAGGTCTTTTCTATACCACAATACAGAGGAATACAGCTGCAGCAGACATGTGACTCTTTCATACATAACACAAGGACACATTTTATAACTGTATCAAAGTTTCTATCCATCACTTCTTATCGTGAACTTGTTGCAAAAATAATTGCAATACTTGGAAACTAGAACTTTTATGTTTAATATATTTACATTATGCCATATTAATAATGTTTGGAAGGTAGCTTACAAAATCCTGAAATCCCATAACCTACAAAAGACAGTGCGGTGTAGTGGTCAAAGCAGATCTGCAGAATGGTTTTCAGCTCAAAGGCCTGATTGTTTCAAGGCCTTCCTGGGTGCAATTTGACACCATTTTGAATCAAGATGGAGGGCTGAACCTTTCAAAACTGCATTGGTTTTAACAACCAATTTCAAAACTGCAGTTTATTTTTGGTTTCCTAGAATTCCCAAGCAACACTGGGGACAAAAACAAAAACAAAAACATGAGAACAAAGCAAATTAAAGCCACTCTAGTAATGTATCTTCACAAGTGTCATAATTAACAGAAAAGCTTTCATCATTTTCTTTCAATTTGATTTGCATGAGGGAAATCTGAATATTAGATCTACTATTAATCATGAGCTGCTTTTATTTGCGCTGTTTATTGCTTTGATCTTTTATTTTAAATGCTGGTTTGTGAGCTGCCTCTCAAGGAGGGATGGAGAAGAAATTCTTATTTAAAGGGAAATCTATTCAATCTAAACTTTCCAAAACAAACCAACGCACATAAATCCTTTGAAATTCTCTCTCCTCCAAATTTTGTGACACACTTTTCCAGCCAAGCAATGTGTACAAAAATGCATATATTAGTGAAAACAACATATAAAAGTATTTTACAAAACTATGCAGACTAGGAGAAATATGCACTAAAATGCTGGTGAATTTTCACAAGCACTTTTAAAAACAACAACACAAAAACTGATGTGGAATAGTAAAGACTTAGGCATGGAAAAGCAAGAAACAGAAAGAAACCAAAATTGACAGATTCACAAATTCCTTGTCTCCAATACTTTTTTCTTCCTGCTTTGGGAAGCTGTTTTAGCTCTTGCTGTGTGGGTGAAGAGTTGCAGGACCAAGAAAGGACAACAGCACCCCAATTCCATGTACAGAATCCAACTACACTGGCACTTTATTTCACAAAGGTTATGGGAGGGGGGTTCCACACACGCCTGCCTCCCCATCTCAAGGGCAGGCACACAATAGGTCACTCCTCCAATATCTCATTGCCGTTCCCTGAACCTCAATCAACTCAAATAGTAAATGGACCACACAGGGGCCCCAATCAAATCACAACTGTGATGGAATTAATCTTTTCTATGTTTATTATTTGTCTTGTCTTGTCTAAATTTTATTTATCAGATTTGATTCATCAAATTTCTATCCTGCCCTTCTTCCTCAAAAAGGGGCCCAGTTCTCAAAATGTTTGAGATGTTGGGGGACAGAATTCAGCACAGAACTAGTTTCAGTCCAGTCCACTTTATCAAGGTCATTCTAAATTTCATCCCTGTTTTCTGAAGTTTTAGCTATCCCTCCAAGTTTTGTGTTATCTGTAAATTAGAGATTTCTTTGTGTAATAGATAAAAGTAATTGTTCTCTCTCCAGCTGGATGAGGAATCACCAATAAGCACACTAGGTCTTAATCTGATGTCATTATCATATAGCATTTAACCAGTCTGCTAACAAAAGTCATGGAGAATGTTATTAAAATAAAGGTAAATTACATCCACAGCATTCCCACAATCAACTAACTGGATTAGCCAGCCATTATATATTCTTGGCAAACGTATGTTGACTTCTACTAATCACAGCATTGCAACCAGACTGTTTATAAACTGACTCCACTGTAATCTGCTCTAGTATATTTCCCTGTATCAAAGTCACACTGGAAGTCTTTAGCTTCACTGATTTTTCCCTCTATTTGAAGATTACGACAACTTTGCAAGCCTCCAAGGTCCTTAAAAAGATCTATCAAGAAGACACTCCCCTCTCTCCTTCTCCCAAAATGTAACTAACTGAAAAACCTTGCTTGTGGCATTCAGAAATGTTCACCTGGACTTCATTAGCCCACCCTTCAAAGTGCCCTCCAAGAGTTGTGAACTGCAACATGTTCATAAATTATGTTCATTCAAATGCTGCCAATCACAAGCAAACTAAATATGTAGATCAGCTGCAGCTATCCAATTTATGGCATACTTTTCAATGTGACTTTCAGAGCTAGAACTCGTTATTCAGCCCTACAATGATCACACTTTTGAATTCTCTCAAGGTAGCCCCCCCCCCACAACACATGCTGAATTATGCACAATTCATCCATAGTGGGGGGGGGGGACATAATAAGCCTTCCCTATTTGGGTTAGGCCACACCCACCTGCCCCATACCTGTTGTCAGCTAAAAATCTGATTCACCCTAAAGGGGGTAATTGTGGGCACTGCCAATCAGCTGACTGAAAGGGCTCTGCAAGATGTAGCAAAGCATTCCACAAGCTATCACTTTGAAAGAGGATTCTGATTGCCAGGTCTTACGAAGCACCTTGCAAGACAAGTCCAGAGTTATAAAAGCTGCCTGGCATCATTGTGACCTCAAATGATTGTCAGCCAGAATACTGAGCCAGGTGGACAAATGGTCTGACGCACTATAAGGCAGCTTCCTATGTCTCAAATGTCAATACAAAATATACTGTGCCCTAAGTATCAAATGTTTAAGCAACACTGTATAAAAGCTATGGAAGGGGAATAAATTTGCTTGGTTTAACTCAGGAGTGGGGAACATATGGCCATCCAGCTGCTGCTGGACAACAACTCCCATTATCCTTGACTATTGACCATGGGTTGATAGACTGACTTCAACAACATTGGAAGGCATCCTCCTTCTCTGGTTTAACATAGCTAATTCAAACCAATGCACAAACTGAAGCACAGCTATCCTTCAAAACTTGTGCTTTTCCATACTGACTGATCCAGGTCTCCAACCAAAAAACTGCATACAAAATATGTATGTTAGTGGAAATAAAATGCAGAAAAGCAACCTGCTTGAAGATGTTGCTTGCAGAAAGAAAATGCATTATTTTTGTTTTCACCTTTTTGAAGAAACAAGTGTGATGTGAAAATGTGGCAAACTGAACTTACGACTGCAGAAATGAGAAACTGAAATCAACAGATTCATCTATTCCTAATTAAAGCCACAAGTTTACCATCCTAGTATTTGTCTGTTCCGTAAAATAAATTATCTTAATATCAGTCTATCTTTCAGCTCCCAAACTTCACTACCCACACACCTAAAAAGTATATGAATTAAATGGGAGAGGAAAAGAAAAGAAAATCCAATCTTTATGTTTTCATCCAGTAATCATGTCTGAATAAAATGCGACATTTGGTAGACCACAGAAAGCAGTAAATGAGAAGTTCAAGGTTGACTGTACAATTTCAGCTCTGGCCACCTGTGCATAACCTTTACAATACAGCCTTTCAATTTCTGGTTCATAAGTTATTTTAGCAGTACATGTGTTATCACAAGTTGCACTGTATTTCTGTTTCAGAGAGGCATGACGCCTTTACCTAAAAGCAAGCTTTCATTGTGCAATAAATGCATATGCTTAAAAGCCACCTACTGTGCAAAGTCACCTGTTGCGTTAAAAAGAGGGTCATGTTCTAACTGTTAATGAACTTCTGCAGACATCTTGGAATTTAATAAGTCATGCTAGTTTTAAGATTTCCAGATAACAAGCATTTTAAATCACTCAGGTTAGAAAGGGCGTTTTAGAGCTGGGATACCAGCCCAATTCTTTTCAGAAGTTCTCTAAACCAATTGGGTAAATTTGCAGAGTTCTTTTTGGTTTCTGTTGTTAATGCCACATTGATTTTTAACTTCTCTCAGTTTGGCTATACCATAGTATTTAAAATGTGTCATGCACAGGTATGCCACAATGCCTATCTGCCTTTGGCACTCAGACAACAGAAGGCATTCTGGTAAGCATGCGCTCCGTGACCCAATTTGGTCAACCAGCTGCCACACAGAATTTTAGAAATGGGGAAGATAGATACCATATCAAGGTTTATCCCAAGTATCTGAGCTCTCTTAATTTGTTCAAAGCCTTCCTGTGCCCTACTGGAGATATGGCCAATGTAGTTATTCAGCTACAACTCACATCAGCTCCAGCAAGCACAATGAATGGGTCTGGGATGGTGGCAGTTGCAGGCCAACAAGGTCTGGTGGTCATTGTGGTCAAACATTTACCAACCTTTAAGGATCATACAAAGCTGATTTAGACCAAGTTGGACACTGGTCTTTCTAACTCAGTAGCATCTGCATAGACCAACAGCAACTCACCATGGTTTCCGACAGGAGTTTCTCCCCATCTACCCAGAGATGCTAGGCATTGATGCCAGGACCTTCTGCATGCAAAGCAGATGCTCTACAATGGAGCTAAGGCTCTTTTGTTCTGCTTATATGAGCTAGCTAGTATATCTGAAAGAGGTTCATATACAATGCCAGTGCAACCATGAGTAATATTCTCCCCCCTCCCAAAGTGCTTTTGTTGCTCTTATGTACCCTGTACATTTGTACCCTGTCTTTCTGCCAAGGAAACTCAAGACACTAAAGTTCCAAATCAGCCTTCCATTCAGACCTCAACCTGCTTCACTTCATCAAGGTTGAGGCAACATATGAATAAGTGTTGTTATTCAGTCCTGAATGAGAGGGAAGAGAAACAAGTTTCTACACTCCCAACCCTGTACTTGACAAGATAATACAGTGACAAAAGTAAGAGCAGCATTTGCAAGAAGTTATCCTGTGTTTACTCCCTCCTGCCAAGAGGGATAGACAAATCTGTCAATTTTCAGTTGTTCTGTTTTTCTTTTCTTTCTTTTTTTCAATCTTAATTTTAGGTTTTTTTTAATTTTGAAAAAAATCCTTTTGAAAATTTACTTGCATTTTTGTGTGAACTTATTCTAAAACTATTTTTTGCACACAGTGTTGACACATATACACATTTTAAAGGAATTTCCCGTAATATAATACATTTTTGTATGCTATTTTCACCAGTATGTGTACACTTTATTATAATGCATTTATTTGTCTGTTGTTTGTTTATATCCTGCTTTTTTGTCTGGCTGGGACTCAAGGCAGCTTACAGATAAAACAGAAACAGCTAAAAGCATGTAAAAAGCTATCATTAAAAATAATAATAGAATATGATCTATTAAAACATAAAGAACATCACAACCCAAGCCCTTTCCTTAAAAACAGTCAGTTCCCAAAAGCCTGTTAAAATGAGGAAGTCTTCACATGCTGGTGGAAGGACAAGCAGGAGGAAGCCAGTCTAACTTCTCTAAGAAGGGAGTTCCAAAGTGTGGGAGCAGCCACTGAGAAGGCCCTTTTCCTACCAAACACGCCTTTTTACACACACACACACACACACACTGCTTGGCTGCAGAAATTCATTGCAAAATATATAAAATGAGAATTTCAAAGGATGACTCTTTCAGTTCACATGTTTTTCAGAAAGCACGAGTTTAATCAGTTTATCTTTAAATGTGAAATGAATCAAATTTCTGCCCCTTTTCTACCTGACAACCATTCCCTACAAAATCTATCATATGACCCAACCACCCACCTCCGCCAAAGCAATCCCTGGATTTACTTTTGATTTTATGATGCATTTGAAAATGCCCCTCCCTCTTGCTCCGCAATTCCCCCTTGGAAATGCTCCCTGCTTCTACATTTGCAATCCAAGGGAAGCACATAGTGGGTAGTCCCTACTCAAACTGGCTGTGCCAGCTCAAACAAGATATCCCTAAGCAGTGAAATCATATTCTATTGACTTCAATTTTGAAGTCATTTGCTGTACCTGCTGGCAATGGATGCTGTCCATTTAGCTTAAATCCACACCATGTGTCAAAGACAACTGTTTCTATTTTGTAGCCTTTGGAATATTCATATGCACTTCAGCAATCCTGCTTTGTATCACTGTGAAATCCCAGCATCCCAGAAGCATTTTCTTGTGTCAAAACCAGTTTCCTAGCAGAATAAAGTTATTATTCAACACATCAACATCCACGGTCCAATCAAAATTATAATTTAAAAATGCAGCCATCATGGAAATGAATCAAATACAGTGTCACGAGTCCCATGGAGCTGTCTTGGATGGAGGTGGGAGGATGCCAGATAGGTAGGAGCAGATATCAGAGAGCTGGTGCTAGATGATCCAGGTTGAACAAGTTGGGGGAGGTACTCTTTGTGCCTCAATAACTGTCAAAGTTGTCAGGGCAAGTGATCATGTGGGTCAGGGGCTGGATCCTAAAGAAGGCTTAACTGGGTTGTCGGAGAGGTGTTCCACCCCTGTGACACCAAATGCTTCTAGTCAGGCACCTCAAAGAGTAAAAGAACTGTAGAATTGGAAGGGAACACAAGGGTTACCTAGTCCAACGCCTTGCAATGTAGGAATCTTTTGCTCAGTGTGGGCTTGAACCCACAACTCTAAGATTAAGAACCTCATGCTCCACCAACAGAGCTATGCACCTCCTAAAGGGCCATCACCACTGGTCATTCCTGGGGGATGCATCTGAGAGTAAGCCAAGATGCCAGCTCTCACATGAACACACCTCACAGGTTTGCCCACTCCGAGAAGCACCTGTTTGCTTGCCCAAAGCAAGAATGCCTTCTATTGCCATGTTAAAGCTTATGTCCCATCCCACTCGTCAAAGGGAAGAGGCAAGGCATGATGCTTTCCCACCTCTACCTGGAGATTGAACCTGGGACTATTTCACAAGGAAGCATGTGCTCTACCCCTGAGCAAGGAGACACAGGAAACTTCCTCATACTGATCTTCCTCTGTTTCCTTCCAATCTTCTGTTAACTGGGCCTCTCCCTTTGAAAACTCTCAAACAAAATCAGACCTTTGGCCCATGTGACTCAGAGTTGCTTACACTGATTAGCACTTGCTCTCCAAAGTTTCAGGCAGGGCCCCCTCCCAACCCTGCCTGGAGATGCAGGGGGTTAAACGTGGGGCCCTCTGCATGCAAAGCATAGGCTGAATCTACTGGTAATGAGTTTTATTAATATATAGTGAAAGTTCTATAAAACCACCGATGTTCACAGTTCCTAAAATTCCAGCTCATTTTCTCAAACTTTGCTCATTTGTTTTCTCTAATATGCTTGAAGTATAGGCAAACATTTTTTACTTGCCATTTTTTGATTATTATTGTCTTGTTGCTTTTCTTTTCCTTATTTTTCCTTTAACAATAAAAAAAGTGGTTTTCTTCTTTTTTCTTTCTTTTGTAAGCACAGAAAATCTAGTTTTCTGGTTTGCTTTCTCTCTCTTGCTGGTTCTTCAGACCATATCCAACATGCAACTACTCTCCTATGATGTAGAAGAAAAAGTAGGAGGACTCTCTGGTAGGTATTGTTGTAATTAGCAAGACTGCCTCCAGAAATGTAGTTTGATGTGAATATTGCCTATTGGAAATGCAGAGTGTGATTTCCCCAGGAATCTCTGCAGAAGCTACCTTTCAAAAGGGACTTGCACCGTAGATGTCCCTGATGGTTTGTACCCTCTGAGCTTCATTGCACCAATGAAACATTTTGCTCATCTGCAAAGTACTTAACTTCCACAAAATTCCAAAGAAGCATCTTTTGAAGTATATGTGATATCTTGTCATCAGTTTATATCTCTAAATTGCAGCTCTGGGTCTACTGGTACTTTAAAAGGACTGACTTGCCCATAAAATGTCTGTAACATGAATATTTATTTTTATATCACAGCAGCAGATCAATATATTCTATTTTTCACTTGTACAAACATTGTATCTGTGTGTGTGTGTGTGTGTTACTATTTATTAAATATATATCCCACCCTTCCTCCAAAGAAGCCCCAGAGCAGCAAACATGTCAACATTATAAAAGTACAATACAAACGTTTTAGAAGAGTGATATGTGTGTGTCCATATCCACAGAGGCACACACAGAGAGAGGAAAATTCTGATAAAAACAGAGAAGGAAGTAGAAACTGTTTGTCTGTGTTCAGGAGTGAAACTCAGTCAAGCAAATATAATGGGTATTAATTCCTTTTTTTTTAAGTTTGCAAATGATACATAATCAATTACCTTTTTCTACATTGTTTTAAGATTGCACTGGAATGAATGTAACTTGCATAAGCTAAGTAAATAGTGAAGCAAGTTGCATAACTTACATTAAATAGTAGACAGCAAGACAAGTAACATAGTATCTGGCAAAAATCAAACAGAAGCAGAATGGAAACAGCACTGATGTGTAGAGCTCGAAACAGAAACATCCCTATTGCGCACACACTTCACATTTTTAAGCAGAGCCAATTAGCATTACTTCTGCCTCTTGTTCTAAAGCAGCCGGCAATAATAAAGAGAAATACTTCTGAATCCTGAGTGCCCACTGGGCATCTACAATCTCCTCCCAGTGTGGTGTAGTGGTTAAGAGCGGTAGTCTCATAATCTGGGGAACCGGGTTCGCGTCTCCGCTCCTCCACATGCAGCTGCCGGGTGACCTTGGGCCAGTCACACTTCTTTGAAGTCTCTCAGCCCCACTCACCTCACAGAGTTTTTGTTGTGGGGGTGGAAGGGAAAGGAGAATGTTAGCCGCTTTGAGACTCCTTAAAGGGAGTGAAAGGCGGGATATCAAATCCAAACTCCTCCTCCTCCCACGAAGCTGGGAGAGAAAGAGCAGAGCTTTAGTTTTAGGGCAGTTGTCAGTCTGTTTTCTTTTTGGAAAAACTTTTTGATTCTCAAATATGATTTTGAAAGTTTTATAACTTATAGTTTACAGTATGATTCCCTTACTACAGCTAAACCTTATCATACTTCTTCATGTCTGGATGCATTCAGTCTATTTCACCACTGCTGAAAATGTACTGTTTATATTGCATTCACTTGCAAGTAGATGTAGTTTGGACCGAGAACATCATGGTAAGGTTTTGCTGTGGTAGAGGAGCAATGGTACAAGCTATAAAACTATAAAAAAAAAAAAAAACATTTTGGGGTGCTCCACGCCTGGCTGCATTTGCATGAAGTGTGTCTCACTGTGTTCAGTTGCATTTACCCTCAGTTTGTTTATATGACTGCAGCCTTAGCAACATTAGAGCCAAGTATGTTACAAAAGGAACACTTTAACACGCTATTACTGCAAACCACAGGCCACTCAAGCTTGCTATTAAAAGTGGCTCATCCCCAAGAATGCTCTCTTCAAGCCTTTTGTGGTTCATAAATACTGCCCAGTGGTTGCTTTAGAAAGCATTTTTCCCTAAGGTTCCAATGCAAAGCCAGTTGGGTGGACTGAGCCTCAGAGAAGCACCTGATGATAGCCCTCACTCAGCAAGGAAGCTCCCCAAGCTGCTTCAAGGAAAGATGGGGTGAAAATGTAATCAGTTTGGTGATGCGAAGTTGCAAATGAACTGTTAATGGAATGCATAGATTAAATTGTATGTCACTACTTTATTTCCATTTGTAACTAAGTATGAATTAGTTGTGTTATTTTGTAACATCATGTGTTACCCAATCCAGTTTATTTTATTTGCAGCATTGCAATGCACAATAACAACTTCCATTGTAGTGAAGCAAAAACTGGCAATGAAATGTTGCTCATTTAAGTTATTCTAGATCTTAACTCTATCAACTGCGTATCTACTAGAAATGGTGCTCTTATACAGCACAGTGTATTTGCCTTTATTTCTGAAAATTGCAAAATTATTCATATGTGTTCAGTTTAGCAGAAGCAATTGTTTGCGGCAGAAGTCTTGCCTGTAAATACTTCAAGAGAGCGCATTCACATGTCCCTACTGAAGTGATAAGTGATTTCTTGAAATGTTTACCATTCTATCCTATGTAGACTTAAGATTTCAGTCCTATGAACAGTTTCCTGGGAGAAAGTCACATTTAACTCAATGGTGCTTACTTGAGCAGACATGCACAGGACTTTACCATCAGGCTTCTAAAATAAAATGCTCCCCACCCCCAAAAGACCCTTAGGTACAGCTAACCTTGTGCCAGAAGCTTCCAAAAAACTACAGTATCAGCAATTCAAATTAAAATAATCAGAAAAAACTGAGCAACAATAAATATGCAGCAACTTATTGGGAGGGGAGGTAGTTTTGTTAACCAAGAGGCAAGTAGCATTCTTAATAAATAAAAATTCAGTTCCAGCTATTTATTTGACATATCTCTGTACAGTGTTCGATTCTGTGGTATAACAACTTCCAAAATTAGATGCCCATAATATGTACTAGATGGCCCTTGGTCTTTTAAACATCCAAGTAATGACATTTTAGCAACTACATGGAATATTTCAAGTATTTAGAACACTGAGGCTGCAAACCTAACCCATTACATTTCAAAGTAAGTCCTACTGGATTCAACAGGGCTTCCTCCCAGGTAAGTGGGGTCAGGATTTCCCTAACCTTAATTTAATAGGAGTGCTTACAACAGCCTGGTAGAAATGACTGGTATTATTATTATCTCCTTATTGCAGATGGAGAGACTAATGCTGAAAGAAAGCTGGTTTACCTAAGAAGGCTGACTTGGAGCAGAGGACTTAGAGCTCACACTGTATGGCTGGGGTAACAGAGTTCTAGACAAATACCATGTTCAATAGGTGCGTCAAAGCAAACAAGCATAGAAATCACTCCATAGTCGATCATGAATTTGTTCAGGGTTTTGAAATGTTTCTTCATTCAGTTTCTGTCCTGCGTATATATTTTTATTGTCAAACTAGCAACACTAAGAACTAAACAAAATAAAAAACCGTGTGTGTGTAAACAAACACAGTGTGTTCAGAATTCTCCATTACATTACATATAGTGATCTTTCTATATCTATGAACATAAAACTTTGGGCATGATCCAGCCGCATTTGAGCACACTTAAGTTCCATGTGGCTCTTGCATGAGAGGTTTAAAGATTTGCTAGCCTCTCCCACTGAACTCAGTGGAACTTGTCAGAGTTTAGCTTTGACTGGATCATGCTCTTAGTAAATGTGGGGAATTTTGGTTATCCTGAACTGTAAATGTAATGATCAACATTTAATTTGAGCCAAGCCACATGCTCTACATGTTTGAATATGTTTCTTTAAAGGTCAATATTTATGTCAAACATGTTTCAGCAGTTGTCTGAATAACAGCCTGCCATGGAAACAAACATTCTCTGTAGTGCTTGCTTCTACAAAGGTTTCATTTGTCACACCACAAAACTCATGCCTCTCTGCCAAAGAAGTAAACCTGGGATGAATTGTAATCTGTAGCTTATATAGTATCATTTCAACTTGTAATGTGAACATATAAAGAAAAATGGCTAGGAAGCAGGAACAAGATGAAAAAAGGTCTGCTACAGCAGTATTTATTGAAAGCTTTTATACTTAGATACAATTTCTAGGGGGAAGCTAGAGAGCAGCAGTTCCATGCAGCTGCTAAAATCGCTTCTGAATTTTTTTCTTTCAAAAAATGGTCTAGATTTATTTTAAGAAATATGAACTGTTTTTCACACACACCACATTGGAACGATTTTGGGAACATATATTTTTACTACATCTTCCCTTTCAGAGCTCAGCATATGTGCAGTTGGAAACTAGCTATGCATCCCTTGGTACATGCTTATAAGGAATATGCCATGCATTTAATCAAATGCACAGGACTTTACAATAATTGATGCATTACTGCATTTTCATACATTTTTATTTCCTGTTTGTGGTCCTGCACCCAAGTGTGCAACTGCTCATCCTCATTATCATATCTTCCCACACACATTTATCTCTACATGCCCCCAGCATAAATAGCATAAACAGCTCTCCCAAACTCCTACATCGAGGCAGGCAAAATAAATAAATAAATGCTGATTTATTACCAAGACAGTATGTAAATAGAACCTCCCTCCCGAATTTAAAAGCCATCTCCTTCAGGGACACCATGCCAATCCCTGCTCCTTCCCTTGCCCATGTCTTCTGTTTAAAAAAAATTAACGATGTACTCAACCAACCAAAGGGAAGCAGCTCTTTAAAATCTCAGTGATATTGCCAGGAAAGAATAAAGCATGTGCTTATAAAAGCTCCCACAAATATCAACAGGACTGAAGAGTTCTCAGCTGTGCCTGTCCTTTCAGCATCTATGTTAGCTACCAACCAGAACTTCCACACAAAAGCATAGTGTGTTTCCAGAACTTTGGGGGCAGGGGGAACCAATATAACTCTACCACAGATAATGGAAGGGATGAGGTGGGAAATGTAAAGCAAGGCTAAATATACTTTGGAGCAAAGTACTCCTAAGCAGCACAAAGTCACCGTAAGGTTCAAAGGCATTTTCTATATATATATAAAGATTTAAAATGACAGTGCTGGTGCTTATGCATCAGAACTTCTGGTTATTATGTATACATGGTAGCTATCACAGAGGGAAAAAAAAGAATCACATCTGGCCTAAAATCACTGATGAGGATGGGAGATGGGAAGGGTGGCCCACCCCCACTCCCAGACACCTCCTTGGAAAGAATACTGGCAACAGATAGAAACCTCTGGAAGAAGTTCCTTACTACTATCTCATTTAGCCACAAGCTGCCCCAGCACACCTGCGATGGGCTAAGTGGGCGGGGAGGAAGAGAAAGCGCAACACCTGGCTCGCCATTGGTCAACCAGCCCTTGCCCCGCCCCCTGCCCCGCCCTCTCCTAAAATGAAATTGAGGCCAAGTCTGCCTCTCCCCAAGCCCTCGCCAGCCCAGGGGCCCATTTCCACCTACCATACAGAGAAGCGCGGGCCCCCCAATAAGTTCTCCGGGATCTTCTCTCCCGCTCTCTGTCCTCCCGTCGCGTCCAGATTCGTTGGCTGAGTAGAGTTGAAGATGGGCGAGAAGAAAGTTGGCGCCCTTCGCTTGCCGGGCCGAGAGTCCAACTCAGGCGAGGCGGAGGAGGGCCTGAGGGGGCGCAGGGCAGCGCTTCTCGCCTTTCCCCTCCTCCCTCAGGAAGGAGAAGCGCCGACTTCTGAGGTGCTTCCCCTCAGTGGCTTCTCTTCCTCCTCGACGGCGCGCGAGAGCTTTTTCCCGCGTTCTTTGAGGGGAAGGAGAAAACTTCGCTCGCTCGCCTCGCTCTGTTCGGCCGCTCGCGAAGGGGAACGAAGGAGAGGAGGAGAAAGAGAGCGGCGCTTGGGTGCGCGAGATTGGGCGCCAAATAAAAAGCCCGTTAGTAATAATAAGAACAGTAACAACAACAATAAAATACGAAAGAGCAACGCACTCTGAGGCGCAGCAGGAGCCGCCAAGCTGCCGCCTAGTCTGCGCGCACGCGCAGTTGTCCCCCTCCCCCCCTCGCAAAAAAAGAGAAGAAAATACTCTTTTTCTGAGGCGAGAGAGGATAGCCGAGAGGACTGCGGAGCTTGGGACGGGGGCGCGCGTGCGCGTGGGGGGGGGGGTCGGCACCTGAAGAAGCTACTGAGGAGCCGTCGAGAAACACCTGGCTGGACTGGAGAATTATTTAAACAGCATGCATCCCCTCCCCCCCCCCCCACACCTCCTTCCTGGTCGTTCAGGCAATTCCCTTCCTTAGGAAGTCGTAACTAGCACCCCTCCATTTAAAAAAAAAAAAAAAACCCACCCCCGTCACGAAAGCAGCTGGCAAAGCTGCGGGGAGACAGGGAGAGAGCGCGCGCGCCTTTTGGAGCCGAGGGCGGCGCGTGCCGAGTCGGCGTCCGCGCGTGGCTCCTCCGAGGCTGGAGGGGTGTGTGTGTGTGTGTGTGTGTGTGTGTGTGTTAGATTGACTGAAGGGAGGGGGGTGGGATTCCCAGCTGAGAGAAGAGCTGACTTTCGCCCTGCGAAATAGGGAGAAGAAGGGAGGCGCTGCTGTTGTGGCGGCTCTTTTCTCTCCCCCCCCCCTCAAGCCTGCGCTGCGAAGTGGCTCGGAGAGGGAGGTGACCTTCAAAGGGGTGGGGGGGTGGGGGGGCTGGGGAGATAGATGGTGAAGTGTGTGTGGAGGCGGCGGCGGCGGCTGCTGCGAGATCTGCGCGGCTTTTAGCACAGCCCACGCGCGAGGGTAGGGGGGGGGGGAGAAATCGCAAAGCGAAACGGCCAGCGGGGTGGAGAACCTGCCCAGCTGAAGGAGCGGCGCGGAGCGGATCGCAGCACCTTCCGCACTCGGGGAGGCTGGCGTAAATGTCGCCTGCCTCTTCTCTTCCTCCCGCCGCCGCTTCTGCTGCCTGCCTGCCACCGGATCGGCTGTGCGCATGTTTACTCGGATGTAAATCCAGTGGCGTAGCGTGGGGGGTGCGGGGGGGGGCCTGCCGCACCGGGCGCAACATCTGGGGGTTAGGGTTAGGGGGCGCAAATTACTTGCCTTGCTCCGGGTGCTGACAACCCACGCTACGCCACTGTGTAAATCCCCCCCCCCTTTCGATCACTGGGCTTTACTCCCGAGGAAGCGTGTAGCCGATTCTCTCCGGTGGGGAGTTAAGATCCCGGCATCTGCGTCTGGCAACTACAAGTGTGGGTAGATGGATTTGGGGGGAAGCGAGGTTTTATTGGCAGGGGAGTTGGGAAGGAGAACCCACGATCATCAACAACAACAACAACACTACAGCGTGGAGGGTGGATTTGTTGGAGGGGGGGTGGTTAGAGGATAACCCCCGTCCCCTCAACCGACCTTTATGCGATCTGTAGGCATTTTCTACCAAGACACAAACGTCTCGATGCTTAGCGTGTTCACAGGACACTTCGATTCGAGAAAAGCCTATAAGGGTCCTGGCTCAACTCTTATGGAGTTTATTGCCGTCCCCGCCCCCCCCCCTCCAACATACGAGAGGAGAGCGGTGAATCTCCCAACATTTATTGGAGGAAGGTGGGGTATTATAAGTCTGCACTGTTTTTGATCTATTACATTTTATCTGTTTATCTGCCCTTACCTAACAACATTCAGAAGTTGACAATAGTAGCTGCGCAGAGGCTGAAAAGCACTTTTGGTTTCATGTGGGTGGGCAGGGGTTGTGTGCATGTGTCAATTAAGAGCACCTTTGATGTAAAGGTGCCTCCTTTTTAGAACACCCTTTTGCCAACCTTCCAGATGCTTAGGACTACAACTCCCATCAGCCCCAGACCTGGGGTTGATGGGAGCTTTAGCCCAAAACCTCTGGAGGTTTGGCAGCAGCAGTTTTAGTAGCTCATTGCTCACAGTAGCCTGGCTACTGTGTGTTTTGGCAGGCATGGAGATTAAAGTGATGGAAAAAACCCTGCACCTGCTTAATTTCTGTTGTGTGGCACAGGAGCAGTCTGGGAGCAGGTAGTGGCAATCCTCTTTTGGAGCAGGGATTTTGTGGAAGCCATCCAATTACATGGTTTGGAAGTAGGAGTGAAGGCACTTCCAACTTGGCTCTGAAGAGGGGAGGAGAGAAAGCTATTTCTATACACAGCCAGAATCTGGACTTTAGTTGGGTCAGAGTTAGTGAAATATAAAGTCACTTAGAAGAAGAAGAAGAAGAAGAAGAAGAAGAAGAAGAAGAGGAGGAGTTTGGATTTGATATCCCACCTTTCACTCCCTTTAAGGAGTCTCAAAGCGGCTAACATTCTCCTTTCCCTTCCTCCCCCACAACAAACACTCTGTGAGGTGAGTGGGGCTGAGAGACTTCAGAGAAGTGTGACTGGCCCAAGGTCACCCAGCAGCTGCATTTGGAGGAGCGGGGAAGCGAACCCGGTTCCCCAGATTACGAGTCCACCGCTCTTAACCACTACACCACACTGGCTCTCGGAAATTATGAAAGAGAAATACAAACTAATGAATAATCTTCCTTTATTTTCTTTCGTCTGTACAAAAGCATAAAATCAAACCTCCCACCACCACCAGTTAGCAGGACTGTAAATGCATACAATTTTCAGTGATTTTTCCCTCTGTTGTTTAATTATAAACTTAGAAAATTATACATAATTCCTAGTTCTGTAAATATTCAGGTGTGAGAGTAGTTACTAGTCATGAATAATCACAGGGGAATTAAATGGAACTAGTCACTTGGGTAAAGGCAATCCCCTACTTCAGTGGGGGAACCAGTGTAGGTGCCTTGAGAAATGAATAAATTGAAAGATTGTGCAATCATAAAATATCCCTTGTGGAGGAGGTTGCCTGTTGGATTGCCATGTGATTCACTGTTCTGACATTGCTGCTTCCCAATTAGCCTCCAGTTGGAGGCACATAATTCTGCCACATCTTTGTATTGGTTGTACTGGGCAGCTAACAATTCTCTTTCATTTATTTATTTTTTACAATATATATATATATTCTTGGCTTTGAGTAGCTTCACAGGAATTAAATCTTTATATTTCAACTACCTTTTGTCCCCACCCTGCACTCAGCTCTCACCTGTGGCTCCTAGAAGCTATCAGCATGTGACAGTGGCCACACCCAGGGAAACAGCTTCGAATGGCCAGCTAAACCAGGTGATTGTAGCTGATGGGTCTCAAATCACTGGTGAGTTAGGAAATTCTCTTGCATGTGAATACAGGCTCTGGTGGATTGAGCAGACGAGACCAATAGTGGGTCCAGCAGTCAAGAAGGTGGTTTCTGTACATGCTGCAGAGGGAAGTGAGGGGCAGATGGGGCTCATCACCCTAACCTGGGAAGGGAGCCCATCTAGGAGAAGGAAAACTGATCCTAGACCTCTGCTGCCTTGTGGGATATCTGCAGGAGAAGAAAGGTTGAGGAGTAAACCCCACAGAAATCTGGAGTGGAGTCCCCAAGACAATTTAACGGCACCTTTTACACCCCCTTCTGGCAATTCCTTCAGCCAAGCAGGTGCCAAATGGCCAAGGCTCGCATCCCTTTGGTGCCCCTAATGCAGTGGTTTGACTCCACCCCGGAGATGAACTCCATTGTCTCTTGAGACAGAGGAATTCAGCAATTGGACAGCTCCCTCATACAAGATGCAAAAACCCAGCAACTATTCTTTCAAGCAGGGATTGAGAGCAAGGGGCCGTGTAGGTGCTGCTGGACAGCTCCCGTCATTCCTAACTATTGCTTATGTGGGCTTGGTTTGCAGGGAGCTGAAGTTGAACAGCATCTGGTTTTCCACCTCTGACCTAGCCTGCACAGCCAGTGTACAGACCAATTCTAAGCATATGTCTGCAAGCAAGTCATAATGAATTCAGCTGAACTTTCCATCAGTGAGTGTGCAAAAGATTGCATATTACTTGTGCTCTCTGTGAGAAGTCTTCCACTCTAGAGTGTGCATACTGCATACCTGCCTGTGACCATTTAACGGGGTTCTACTTTCCCCACTCCAAGTGATTCCATAAAATTTGTTCTGCAACCAACCATTATCTGACATGGGAGTTCTCACACTTTACCATTTGTTTTATCTCCTAAATATTTTGCATTTTTAAAAGTTGCTGCTCTTTCTGCAGCTTCTTTGAGAGCCAGTGTGGTGTAGTGGTTAAGAGCGGTAGACTCGTAATCTGGTGAACCAGGTTCGCATCTCTGCTCCTCCAAATGCAGCTGCTGGGTGACTTTGGGCTAGTCACACTTCCTTGAAGTCTCTCAGCCCCACTCACCTCACAGAGTGTTTGTTGTGGGGGAGGAAGGGAAAGGAGAATGTTAGCCACTTTGAGACTCCTGAAGGGGAGTGATAAAGCGGGATATCAAATCCAAACTCTTCCAAACTCTTCTTCTTCTAGATGGGAAGACTTGCAGAGGGTGGCCAAGTGATTTGCTCAGCATTAAGGCATAGCCAGGTCTGAAAAGTCTCCTAGGGATGTGTGAAAGGCAAGTTTCTAAATAATAAACACCACCAGGAAGCTAGTGGCTTAGAAAATAAGGAGTCTATTATCCTCTTAATTCAGAAGCATAACTCCCATGATGTTAATGGTGCACCACATAAAAGAAAGAGCGTGGGCCCTAAATTATTATGCTGTACATTAACTAACTTAAGTCACAAATGCATCACACAGAGTTGAGTACACAAGGGCTGCAACATTAGCATCTCAGCAGACACACAGCTTTGTTTATCTGTCACTTAAAACCTTGAAAGCAACATACAAGTTTTAGAATTCAGCACTCCTGAGCTGCTAAAGACTTGTGTTCCTTTTAGAGTCTATGAAATGTATGGAGAGAGGAAGAGAGGTGAGCTGAATGAGGAAGTAAGGTAGCGCTTACCAGTAAGGTTTCAAATACTCATTGATACCTGACCAGTAAAATAATTAAATGTTGTATGATGTAATGGTTAGAGAACCAAACTAGGGGTGGTATTCAATGCTAGCCCTACTCAGAGTAGACCCATTGAAGTTAATATAAATGGTTCATTAATTTCCTACTCTGAGTTTGACTAACACTGGATACAGGCCTAGGGCTGCAAAAGCAGACATGAGCTCAAATCCGCACTCAGCAATAAGAGCTCGCTGGACAACCTTAAGCCAGTCACTATCAGTCTAAGCTACTCTGCAGGGATGCTGAGAAAATTAAACCCTTTATGCAATCCTGAGCTATTGGGGTCCTGTAAAGTATATCAAGAGGAGACAATCACAAAGGACAGCTGGTATGAAGCTGCAAACTTTTTAAAAATTGTACAAGCAAAAAACCAAATACTTGGTCACCTCTTAATTATTTTACAATAAGAAAGAAAGAAAAACCTCATTCCCACCCCAAAGGAGTAGTCAGGAATGTGAAACGCTTTCCCCACAAACAGCTGCTAGACCTGTCTGTCTGCAATTTGGCATTCTGGAGGTCTCTTGTGCCTATAAATGCCATCCACTTTGGCCAAAAAGGGAAAAAATCAGTTGTAAGATTCTCCATTACAGTGAATGGGGAAACACATTGTTTCCTTTATGCAGGAGGAGCTCAGAACTCAAAACACAGACTGAAGTGGAAAGAGCAAAAAGTGATTAAGAAACAGATGACAAAATCATTAGTCACCCATACAGACATAAGGTGAATCTTGCAGCCTGTGCACACCCCTACTATCCAATAGGGATACAGGTGGTGCTGTGGTTCAAACCACTGAGTCTCTTTGGTTGCTGATCAGATGGTTGGTGGTTCAAATCCGCATGATGGGTTGAGCTCCCATTGCTCTGTCCCAACTTCTGCCAACCCAGCAGTTCAAAAGCACACCAATGCAAATAGATAAATAGGTATCACTGCAGCGGGAAGGTAAATGGTGTTTCCGTGTGCTCTGGCACTCGTCACGGTCCTCTGTGTGCCAGTAGTTTAGTCATGCTAGCCACATGACTCAGAAAGCTGTCTGCAGACAAATGCCGGCTCCCTCGGCCTGAAAAGCAAGGTGAGTGCCGCACCACATAGTCTTTTGACTGGACTTAGCCATTCAGGAGTCTTTTACCTTTACTACCCAGTAATAATACTAAGTACAGTAGGATAGATAGCAATGTATTTTAGCCTCTTGTGTGCCTGCTGAACGTTGGGTAATCTGTACTTTGCCTTATGTAGCAATCTGATTGGAGCATTAAAGCCTTTAGCAGAAATAGAGCTGAGAGTTCGAGTTCTTCAGCTGGCGGTGAGGGCCAGGACACAAGCTCTTCATAATCCCTTTGCTAGCTTGTCCCCAATAGGGGAAAGAAAACCTTATCTCTGCAGATCTAATGTTACACAGTATAATCCACACTCGGGGGCATGAAGCAAAAAGGGTTTGATCTTCTCATTTAGACATCAAAACAGTTAATTAAAGATTATATGAGAATGCAGAAGGGTTCATGGTGCGCCACTCACAGTTGCTGATTAAGAAAAACCTTATTCTCACCAGGAAATGTGCTGGTAATTGCTGGGAGAGTTACAAGTGCTAGATTGAAGCCTTTAAAAGCCATTAACAGACATCTTTCCAGCACAAGGAAAACAGGTAAACAAGTTAATATGCAAGATGAAGCATTGTTACAGAATTATCTGGTGGCCCCATTGTAAGAACACAGGGCTGCTTGTTATTTCTGGAAAAGGAACTTGCTTCACCAGACTCTTCAGTTTGCTAGAGATACTGTAGAGTTGGAAAAGGTTTAGAAAAGGACAGCCAAAATGATCAAGTGGGTTGGGAGTGACTCTCCTATGAGAAACGATGGCAGCATTTGGGGCTTTTTAGTTTAGAGAAAGGTGAGTAAGAGGTGACACGATAAAGGTGTATAAAATTATATTTGGCGTGGGGGAAGTGGGTAGAGAAAAGTTTTTCCTGCCTCTTTCATAACACTAAATCTCATGGACATCCAGTGAAGCTGAATAGTGGATAATTCAGGACAGATAAAAAGAAATCATTCTTCACGCAGTGCACAGTTAACTATGAAACTCGCTCCCACAGGAGGTAGTGATGGCCACCAATGTGGATGATTTTTAAAGAGGATTGGACAAACTCATGGAGGATAAGACTATATCAATGGCTACTAGGCACAATGGCTGTGCACCAAACATAACACAGTAATGCTTTTGAATACTCTTGTGTTCAGGTCTTACGTTCTCAGGCCCTACTTTCCCACAGACATCTGGTTGGCCATTGTGAGAACAGGATGCTGGACTAGATGGGCCATTGCCCTGGTCCAGCAGGCTGTTATTTTGTTAGATTTGTCTAGGAGGCTTATTGGCCTACAGCTCACATTCTTTGACAGTGCTGGCTCCATGATAGGGCTGGGGGAAGAATTTGTTTGACATCTCCCCACCAGCAGGCAGCCACAGTTTGCCTGCACGCGTGACCATGGGGTGCAGGGTACATCCCCCCCCAGACAATCCACAGCTGTCTGTATATCGTTCCCTCTGTCTGGCCTTTTGCGGTCTCAGCAGTCTGCGGTGTCCTGTCTGTAACCTTTGTCCCTGAGACCTTTTGTCTCCTTCGTCATACACTGTGCAAGGGGGAAATAATGCTGTGGAAACAGGTGCCAAAATAACTTTGTACCACCCCACGATCTCGGGACCCAAGATGTGTAAAGGTCACAGCCCAAAATGTATCTGCCTAGCTTGCATATTTGTCTCAATAAAAGGAGGCTCCACAGGACTGGCTGGCAGCTTGCATGCAGCTCACCTGTGCGCAGCTCACGTGATGATCAACCCCCCCCCCCTTGTGCCTTCACTTCAGAACACAACTGCCAATCAGAGTGCGCACTTCTCCATACCTTGCAATGTGTTTGTGGTATGAGTGCAAAAAGCATGCCTAAAATTACATAAGAAATGTGGGAAGAGATGCAGAAAGTACAAAATGTTCATTTTACAAGCATATATGTTGAAAAGCATTAAAAAGTATGTATTCTATGTACACAGGATGCACAAAATGGGTCAGAATGGGATGCAGTGTGATGGAATGGGTTTATGGTTGATACCAGCAAGACTGAAACGGAATGGAATTAGCTGCTCAGATAATCCTTGCTTCAAGTTAATGCTTGCCATGTCATTACAGCCTGAGCCAATGCATGTTTACCCAGGAGTAAGTCATGTTATTCTCCTGCCAACCTAGCAGTTCGAAAGCACGTCAAGTGCAAGTAGATAAATAGGTACCACTCTGGTGGGAAGGTAAATGGCGTTTCCGTGTGCTGCTCTGGTTCACCAGAAGCAGCTTAGTCATGCTGGCCACATGACCCGGAAGCGGTACGCTGGCTCCCTCGGCCAATAAAGCGATATGAACGCCGCAACCCCAGAGTCGGCCACGACTGGACCTAATGGTCAGGGGTCCCTTTACCTTTACTTTTAAGTCATGTTATTCTTAGGTAATCCTATAAATTTGCCCCCTTAGCCACTAGGCAATGTCAGTTTGTTGATAGTAGATGTAGTTACAAATGAAGCACAATGCATCCATAGAAAGCTAAAACAAAAACACTAGTCACCAATCCTGGCCCCAAACATATCCTTTACATCAGTGATATTTTACCATGTGTGTGTGTGTTTTGCAGGGAGGGAGGAATAATGAGTTACAAAGGAAATAATTCATTGTAAAGGTCTGTGCACAAAAAAGCATTATATTTAAAGCAGTTGCTCTCCACTTGGTTCTGACTTTTGACAGGGTCTTTTCAGCAGTGGCTCCCTGCTGAACCGGAATGCCATCCAGCATGAGTTACAGCTGTCTTCATCATTATTAACTGGTGTGGGGAGCAGTGGTCAAAGGTGATGGGAGTTGTGACCTAACAACAACTGGGTAACCAAGGCTGGACAAGCCTGCTCTGTCACCAGCCTTCTTCTTGGGACAGGCATCCCCAACCTTCGGCCCTCCAGATGTTTTGGACTACAATTCTCATCTTCCCTGACCACTGGTCCTGTTAGCTAGGGATCATGGGAGTTGTAGGCCAAAACATCTGGAGGGCCGCAGGTTGGGGGTGCCTGCCTTGGGAGGAAGGGGAAGAACAATGGCCAGGGAAAGGAAAAGATGGCAGTGAGGACATAAGCATTTGAATCTCCTCTGACATTTGAGTTAACTGCTTAAAGGTGGTATTCAGTGCTACCCTGTCTCAGTCTGACATTGCTAACTTGGGCTTATTAATTTCAGTGGGTCTACTCTGAGCAGTACCTAGTTGACCACAACCCTGAATTCTGGTTATGGAGGGGACACAGTAAATACGGTTTGGACCTGTACCTGGATTATATTCTCAGACCTACTGATAAACAATTTTCTTTTTTTAGGTGGCCCTCCCCTCAACCTAATGCTATGAGAGAAGGAGAACATTTTCCTTTTTCTCCCTATATATAGTTATCAAATTTGCAGACTTCTCCAAAGCCAATGTAAATGCATTTACCCAACAAGGCAGTTCAGTGCAAATGTGCTAGAGAGCATATTGAACTACTTCACGGTTTTTGTTTTTTTCGTGGGGCAGTTGATGTTACTGTTCTCTCTCTCTCTCTCTCTCTCTCTCTCTCTCTCTCTCTCTGTGTGTGTGTGTGTGTGTGTGTGTGTGTTAAAAACACTTCATAAATCTCCAGGAAAAAATACCTATTGCCTTTCAACCATTAATATATTTTTAGCTGTTTATTTATAAGCATGATATCTTGTGCTCCAGATAGTTCTAAAAATAGAGAATTGCCAGGAAATTTAAATCTGGATGGCCTTAAGCATTATATAATCTCAAATAGAACCATTGCAATCAATAGGACTGCTTTCATATGTGAGGTTGTGTTTAGTCTACAGTCCAAACACACTTACAGAACAATACTGTGGTCTCTGGCGAGGCATCACAGGTGGCAAAGGATTACTTGGTTACATAGGAATAAATTCTCGTGGAGCAGCCATGGTGCACGGCGATCCTGGTAAGTAAAAAGAGAAGCTATAGTATCTGAATCTACTTCCTTTCCTTTCACTCTCTCCTCTTTTTTAGTTGTGTTGTAAGCCTCCGGGCAGGGACCAACTTGCTTTTTTTCATTTCTGCACAATACCTAGAAAACTTGAGGGGTTTTTTACAGATGAAAAACAGTAGCTGCAGAGAATAGTGCCTCAACCCAGCTTTCTTTAAGCTGGTGACCTCCAAATGTTTCTGGACTAAAACCACCATCCAGCACCAGGCAGAAATCTTGTGATAACCTAAACAATAATGAATCTCTTAATAATAGAATAAAAAGCCCTGCTGGATCAGATCAAATGCCAAAGTAGTCTGGCATCCTGTTCTCACAGTGGCCAACAATATGCCCATGGGAAGCCTTCAAGCAGGATTTGAGTGCAACAGCACTCTTTCCACTTGTAATTTGCAGCAACTGGTATTCACAGGCATAACACCTCCAACAATGGGGGTAGAACATAGCCATCAAGCCCAGTAGCCTCCAGGAATTTGTCTAATCTTCTTCTAAAGCTATTATTTGCATTTACTAAGGAAAAGGTAATAGAATGGAATTCATTGTGACTTGTTTCCAAGTAAACCAGGTTAGGATCATGCTCCCTGACTGCTAGCAAGCAAACCACAATGTGGTGAACACTATAGATCATTTCCTCTAATCTGGCCTTGTCCACAACCCTTGCAAAATAATTCACAAATGCAAAATTCTAGTCATCCTAGCAAATACATGTCGCTATCCAAACACAATGTTTTCCCAGGAAATTGTTTGTTAGGCAAGCATTTGCATAATGAGTCAACAATTTCCATTGATTCCTATCGGAAAATGTATAATGCATTCCCAAACATGAAGAAGAAGAAGAGTTTGGATTTGATATCCCGCCTTTCACTCCCTTTAAGGAGTCTCAAAGCGGCTAACATTCTCCTTTCCCTTCCTCCCCCACAACAAACACTCTGTGAGGTGAGTGAGGCTGAGAGACTTCAGAGAAGTGTGACTGGCCCAAGGTCACCCAGCAGCTGCATGTGGAGGAGCGGAGACATGAACCCGGTTCCCCAGATTACGAGACTACCGCTCTTAACCACTACACCACGCTGGAATTTCAACCCCAGGAAAAACTCAAGAAAACTCCCTGAAACCTTGCAAAAGGCACACAAGGAAAGAAAAAAATGCTCTCTTATTTGTTCAATCTTTCCCTCCCTCCCATCATTGATTTTGGCAAATCGGCTGCTATGGACCAAAACCCCCACAAAAATTAAACCTGGTTTAAGGCTGCTTAGTTCTGGGTAACTTTTGTTTATGTTCTGGTGACTTCTACCTTAGATTACTGCAACATGTTATATGTGGGGCTGCCTCTGCAGACAGTTTGAGAAACTTCAGCTGGTGCAGAATTCAGCAGCCAGGTTGCTCACCAGTGCAAGATATAACATATAACGCCAGTCCTGGCCCAACTGCACTGGCTGCAAATTAGCTTCCAGGCCCAAGGTGCTAGTTTCAAACAATAAAGCCAAGACCATCTGGGCTGTGAGCCCTGGCAGACCTGCTCCCTGCCTTGCAGGGCTTCCACCACGTGCCTGGGAGGCTGAGGCCCTGACTGACTTCTTCTGCTAACACCAAGGCTGCTGAACAGAAGTTTTGGTTGGAGTATTGTTGAGGGGTGGTGGTTGGTGTTGTTAATGTTGAATTTTTAAATATCTTTATTTTGGATCTGATGATCTAAATGGAAATTGTTCAGTTTGGTTCTGTACTTTTTGATGTTTTCTTTATTGTTTATGACCACTTTTGTTATGTTTGAAGTTATGTATTTTTTATAAGTTGGGACATGGGTGGCACTGTGGTCTAAACCACAGAGCCTAGGGCTTGCTGATCAGAAGGTTGGCGGTTTGAATCCTTGCAACGGGGTGAGCTCCCGTTGCTCGGTCCCAGCTCCTGCCAACCTAGCAGTTTGAAAGCATGTCAAAATGCAAGTAGATAAATAGATACCGTTCTGGCAGGAATGTAAACAGCATTTCCATGCGCTGCTCTGGTTTGCCAGAAGTGGCTTAGTCATGCTGGCCACATGACCCGGAAGCTGTATGCTGGCTCCCTTGGCCAATAAAGCAAGATGAGCACCGCAACCCCAGAGTCGTCCGTGACTGGACCTAATGCTCAGGGGTTCCTTTAGCCTTTACCACAGTTTTAACTTTGGAAAGACGGTGCATGCAAATAAAATGATTGATCTGATTAAATGGCTCAGGACCACAATACCTCAAGAACTGACCTGGATCCTGCAATCATCATTTGGCACCCCTTTTGCATATGCCTCCTCCATAAATGTTCTGGAGGGTGGTAACATGAGAATGAGCCTTTCCTGTGGTGGTTCCCTGCTTGTGGGATGCTCTCTCCAGAGAGGCTCATCTCGCACCTTCATTACATATCTTTAGGCACCAAACAAAAACATTCCTCTTTTCCCAGGCCTTTTTTAAATTAGCCTTTTAAACTGGGCAGTAGGAGTGTTCTTGTTTGTTACTTTGGTATGTATTTTTGTTTTGTTTTATGTTGTAAATGACCCTGTGATCTTTGGATGAAAGGTGGCATAGAATGAATGGATGAATGAAATGTTTGTTTGTAGTCTCTCACACATGTATGACTGTTTCCAGCAGTTTTCAACCTGTGGGTCCCCAGATGTTGTTGGACTACAACTCCCATCATCCCTGAGCTCTGGCCTTGCTAGCTAGGGGTGATGGGAGTTGTAGTTCAACAACACCTGGGGATCCACAGGTTGAGAAAGGCTGGTTTAGACCATGAGTAGGCAAACAAAGGCCTGGGGGCCAGATCCTGCCCAATCGCCTTCTAAATCCGGCCCGTGGATGGTGCAGGAATCAGCATGTTTTTACATGAGTAGAACGTGTCCTTTTGTTTAAAATGCATCGCTGGGTTATTTGTGGGGTCTGCCTGGTGTTTTTACATGAGTAGAATGTGTGCTTTTATTTAAAATGCATCTCTGGGTTATTTGTGGGGATAGGAATTCATTCCTTTCCCCCCAAAATATATAGTCTGCCCCCCCACAAGGTCTGAGGGACAGTGGACTGGCCCCCTGCTGAAAAAGTTTGCTGACCCCTGGTTTAGATATCTGAATCTATGGCATGCCTACCAAAGTTTGGGAACTAATTCCTCATGTTTGGATAAATGAAATTTTGTATAATGAGCATTTGGATAGCAGGACCTACGTCTGGGGTGGTCTTACAAAGCAGTGCAGTCATCTACCTTAGTAGGAATATTAGTAATATAGTCACAGGCCTTATCAAGTGGATTGTAGAGGGGCACCCACATATTTTTTAAATCAACTGGATATACCACTGTGCACCACAGCCTTGCGAATACAAATGATGCCAGCTCCATGTTATCCTTAAGAGTCTTTCATTTTTTTTACCAGCTTCTGTATATCAATATCTAGAAAAATAGAGGGTTTCTAAAAATGCTAATAGTTTGCAGATTACTGTAATTTGATGTAATTTGATGTGATTCAGTTTGACTCCATCTGACTAATGGTTTTGTTATGAGTGACGAGGTTAAAGCAAGTGCAGTTTGCAAATAAAACTGCAGGACTACAAAAAAAATAAAATCATATAGTTCTACTGTGTCCTTCTATGGAATTTAATGCTATGAAATTATGACAGAGGGTACAAGTAACAACTGTAATGATGTTCTCACACTTCCCTCCCTCCTATTTGTGACAATTTCTTGATTTCATAAGAACACACAAAGAGCCTTGCTAAATCATCCCAAAGCCCAATTACCATGACTATAATAAGCAATAAATTTATTAAGTGGTTCACCAACCCCCTCATGTACTCATCAGTACATAAGAAGAAACTGCTGAATCAGCCCAACAGCCCATCTCTTCCAGCACAATGTTCTTACAGTGGCCAAACAGATGCCCCAATGAGAAGCCTACAGGCAGGACCTGAGGACCACAGCACTCTTTCCACTTCTTACTCCCAAGCAACTGGTCTTTTGAGGAATGCCACCTTTGCTACTGAAAATATCACAGCACCTCAGGGCATGGCCATGGGCAGTTGAGTGGCATGTTAGGGATGGACAGTTCTATAAATGATGATTTCTCTCCATTTATCATTTTTTTCCTAATTCTAGAATCCTCAGGAATATTCACCAGCACTCTGGTGCTCATTTCTCCTAGTATAAATGCTTTTTGTAGGCCATTTTGCCTATCACACAAACTTTGCAGTGTTTTTTCTAATTCATGCATGTTATTTTTCACTAATACATGCTTGTATTGCATACAATAACCCCACCCCTTTTCACACATTTTATGGCTGGAGAACTGCATCAGAAAATTCAGAGAAGTGCAAATTTCAAAGTAGCCCATAGCTGAATTATGGAACTCATTCTCACAGGGAGGTACTGATGACCACCAGCTTGGATGGCGTTATGAAAGGAACAGACAAATTCATGGAGGAGAAGGTGATTAGCCATGATGGCAATGCTTTGCCTCCAAAGTCAATAAGCAGCAATGTTTCTAGATACCAGTTACTGCAAACTGTAGGGTGGAGAGTGCTGCTGTGTTCTGGTCCTCTTGATATCCCATAGGCATCTTGTTGGCTACTGTGAGACCAGGATGCTGGACTAGAAGGGCCATTGGCCTGATCCAGCCATCTCTTATTTTCTAAGGATAGTGGCATTTGCATATAGTTTCGTGAAGTGCATATTAGATAGTATTGCACTGAAATGCAAGCTGAATTTCTCCCTCATTCCAGTTTCCAATTAGTGTGTAAGAAATCACATCTCCAGAGATGGGATGATGGCCTTGGACACATCTAAGGTTGTATTAAAGACCACACAAAGGCAAGTTAGGAATTACTGGATATAGTGACACAGTTGACACAGAGACTGAGTGGTCTGAGCTGCAAGACAGGCCTTCTTTCCTCCTCCAATAACCGGTGACAAAAGAGTCACCTCAGTGGGGTTTTCATTACACACTAAGACAGTGCCAGCATATTCCATTTATCCAGTCATTCATCTTCGCCGGCATGAGAGAAGCTTTAGAAAATTAAGAGCAGCTGAAACTATATCACACGGCAGAAGAGTTGAAGGCGTTGTAAGAAGAATCACGGTATGCAGCATATTTAAAGACCAAGAGCTGATCAGTGCTGAAGGAAGCCCAGAAATATATTGTTTCATTGGAGAATTCTTTAAGCAGTTCTTTTCATCAGCAATTATAATATCTCAACATGATAAAAAGAGGGGTGGGTGGGTTGTGTGGGGTAGGTTTAGGTTTCCTCTTGCATCTTGTGAATGAAAGGGGCATGGTATGATGTAATGAAGATTCTGGTGGAGAGGGAGATGCAGGGCCTTAATGAGAGCTGGCTGGGGAATGGTTTCAGGTCAGTGGTAGAGCCCCCACTTTCCCTATAAAAGGCTGCAGGTTCAATCCCATGTAGGCCTGGGAAAGATTCCTGTTTGTCACCTTGGAGAGCTGCTGGCAGTCAGTGCTGACAGTACTGATCTGGGTGGATCTGTTCCTACTTTTACTTCTGTTTCAATATGGATAGAATTGCATGGCTATCTTGATTATGAACCTCAGGCTTCACAATGGCAACTCCTGCTACCACTAAAAAAAAAAAATGCAGTGCCTACCTATATTGCCACTGAAGAGCTGAATGTTTGCTAAATGTTGGGCTACGGCATCAGCAACATTCTAGCCGTAAGCTTTTTGACATTGCTCAAGGAAAAACCCACCATCTATTATTCCGCCCAAAATACAAAGGTCAAATGTTATTAATTAACACAGCCACACAATTCACTGGAGCTAAATGGTTGTTCTTAAATAGCTCTTTGATTGAGAACTGATGCCTCATTAATCTTAAAACACAGCAATTTGAGAACATCACTGAAGTCAAATAGAATTATGACTGACACTGTGGGCAACACCATTTGCCACTTGCAGGAATGGGCTCACTCTCTAGAATCTTTTCTCAAATAGTCAAATGACACTGCTTTAATGGTACAGTAAGATGAGCTGGTTCTGCCATGAGGTTGACTGAAGCAATGGATGGAGTAATCAACAGTTTAGTAATATATTATACTATTACTAATAGTATTATTCTATTTTGTATTAGCTAGAAATATGAAGCTGGTGTATGCAAGGAAGGAAGTTTGTTTAGGGATTACAGGGTTAATTTGTTAACCCTGACCTGTTTGGGGATCAAACTAGAAGGTAAGCACTGAAGGTGTGTGGATTGGTACATATTCTATCTATCTGAAGTTGGGAATTAAATTCCTTTAGCTCCCATGAACTTTTATGTATTTTTAATTAAATTTATATTGTGCCCTTCCTCCCAAAGGATCCTAGCTTGTGGATTCGAAGTCACATAGCCAGGCACTGTACCTGGGTATAACTGCCTTTGAGAGAGCAGATGAAGGCAGGGGCTCACAAGGGCAATATATATATATCTATATATATGCAAATAAATAAATGCATTATTGGAAACAGCATACAAATGATATAGATATCAATGGGAACAACATCATGGTCTTCCTTTATTCTCTGTCCTTGCAAGGTTGGGGGAAGGGAAGGTTCCTCCAGGCATCATCAATGGGAATTTATAAACCTCAGGAATATTTCCCTGCCCCTCTGAATGTTCTCAGTGGGCTCTGCATGTCAATATTCCTTTCCATTATCTTTACTTCCACCACTACAAAACTGAAGTACAGGAAGGGAAGAAAGGTGATGCTTCTTTACAAGAAAAACACAATGTTCCCATCTCACTCTCTGTCATTGGCAACTTATGCATATTTATCATGTGCATAAGGAGGAGGGGCAGCAGGCTGGCACTGGAGAGAGTCTCACTCGTGCAATGTCTGGGGCAGGTGATGTAGAGTATTCATTTTAATTCCAAGGGACAAACCCCTCTGTCTTGCTGGAATAGCAGCCAGTTGCCAGAAAGAGACTCCTCTATCAAGATTTGCATACAGACACGTATTGAAACATACGTTGTTGTTATTTTAAGTGAATTGAAATTGATATTTAATGCAGTACACACACACACACACACACACACACACACACACTTATCTCCACTTGCAGCTGAACAACAGAAGGAGCAGTAAACAGCAAATATTAGGGGGTGGGGGAGAAATTAGACTGAGTTTATATTTAAAGGTGAACCTGTTCAGTTCACACTTTCCAAAACAATACACGAACCAAAACATAGCCAGCTTTCATAATTCACACTTCTTCAAATTTTGCAGCACAGTTCTCCAACCAAGTAATTTGTATTAAATGCATAGACTGTTTTTTTTAAAAAAAAAAAATACACAGATGCATTGTATTGGGCAAAATCACTTTGCAAATATGTGCACAAATAGGAAACATTTGCACTGAAATGCTGGTGGATTTTTACTAGGGCTTTTTAAAAAAGATGCAAATAGGCATGGAAATGTGGCAAAATGAGAAACAGAGAAAAATGAAATCAGATTCAACCATAGCTCTCTCTCTCTCTCTCTCTTTCCACTGTATAGTCACACTTGCTGGTTAAGGGTTGTATTGAACCTTAATCATACTCTGAATGGACCAATTGAAATTAACAGGCATGATTAAATCAGGTTTACTCTGAATAGAACTAAACTGGGCACAAGCCTTTCTCTCCCAACCAGATGACAGGTTTAAAAATGCCATCACCGAATCTTCAAGAAAAGAAACAGGGACTGGATGAGGGGAGGGGAGGCCAATGGTGAGGTTTTCTTGCCTTTATGGTTAAATTGGGGGAAAGGAATCAAAAGCTGGACATAACACTATTTTATCCTTCCCTGAAAAGAAAAAAACCTGCCCAGAATCTCTTTGCTTTGATGCTTAATATTCCAAGAAATCCTAAAATGCATACATATAAAAATAAAAATTAAATTGCTTCCTGTCACTCAAGAAACAGAGCAGCTCTTTATTTGAACCACTGCACTTTCTCTCTGGGCAATTTACTCTATTCCCCCCCCCCCTCCTCCCGAACATCACATACTGTTTTATTTTGTGAGTGAACAGGGGGGGAGCTTCAAAAGCTTCTCAGCAACTTTTTGATGCCAAAAGGTGAGACCAGTTATTACCTGGTCACCATGGAAACAAGGATGTTGAGTCCTCTCCAGTGACATTGTCACTGAGCTCTGTTTTATTGTATAATCATTTGGAGTATTATTTAAAGAAAGGGAGAAGGAGAACAATGCTGGAGCCATTCAGAAGAAAGACAATTTAACCAAGGCAAGTCTTTTGTGCAAATAGCAAAACACACTTCACTTTGTTATTACTTGTTCAGATATGACATAGCCTGTCCCATCCTGAAAGTTCAGGACATGTAGCAAAATGAGACTCCACAGGCAAAATGAATTATCCCCTCCCCCCAAAAAAATTAGTTGAACATTCCCTCTTGTTTCTCAACTCACCTCTGTAGTTCAAACCACAGAGCTTTCTCAGGGAGACAGCAGGGGTAGCCGATGCGATGCCCTCCAGATATTGTTGGACTTCATCTCCCATCAGCCTCTTGACCATTGTCAAGAATGCTGACAGCTCAAGTTCACTCTTTAGGATTTTGGATGAGTCTGTTTAGGCCTACCTAGAGGTACCAGAGACTAGACCTTCTCTATACAATAAGATGCTCTGCCCCAGGCGCCCAATCAGCTTGCTCCGCCGCTATTTGCACAGCCCTACCAAATGGAGAGGGAGCTATGTATGCCTAACTTAATGGGCAGGGGTACCTTTACCTTTACTTAAGTCCAGTCGCAGATGATTCAGGGGTTGCGGCGCTCATCTCGCTTTACTGGCCAAGGGAGCCGGCGTTTGTCTGTAGACAGCTTCTGGGTCATGTGGCCAGCATGACTAAGCTGCTTCTGGAGAACCAGAGCAGCGCACAGAAACACCCGTCGTGGGGATTTGAACCGCCGACCTTCTGATTGGCAAGCCCTAGGCTCTGTGGTTTAGACCACAGCGCCACCTGCGTCCCACATGCCTAATTTAGTTTATTCTAATTTTGTTTCAACTTGCTGTGGCCCTTCTGTGTGATGTTATTCATAATGTGTTTCAGGTATAACAGAAAGTTAGTTTGAGTAGCCAGAACTCTGAGCACCTCAGGAGCAAACATACAAAGAGTCCTAATGGCTAATTTGATGCACTGTATTAGATTTAAAGAAGTGAAGCAAAGGCATGATAAAAAAACGATTAATTTTGCTGATTATCGTAAAAAAAATACAAAAAATAAAAAATACAGGCTAATGCCAATTGCAAGCTGCAGGTTCAGTGTTTCAGTAGTAGAAATTATTGTGAATAACATAAAAAACAAGACTGATTGTTATGTTTAGATATTATATGGGGAAATATGGTACATAAATTATAAAATTTAAAATGTAAATAACCAGGGTAATTTTAAACCAGCATAACACTCAATCTGGTCTTGTCTTCTGTTTGTAAGATTTACTCAGAAAACTATAACATAAGTTAGAGTATCAACAGGAAACATAAAATACAATTCAGATGTACACTCTCTGCTCTGTATTTTTTTTCTCTCCCAAGGGTGGGTGGGAGGAAGGAATGTGGATCAATCCACTTCACAGGCATTTGTGATTTTTGTGAGTGAAGAAGATCTGTTTTGAGACTGTGGCCTATGCTTGCTTGTTTGTTTTTTCTCACCTTGAAAAAACCTATCCAGGTCAAAGCTCTAGAGAGCAGACGTCAAAATAACTGCTGGCTCCCAGCTGTGCAAACTGAAGTTTAAGATAGATACACAGATGATAAGCACATTGATTCACATTGTGTGGAGAAGTCGCATATGGCACCCCTCCAAGCACCGACAGGGACTGCCTGCTTTTATCCAAAGTCTCACAATTATTTTTCAATGGAAACACATGCAATGAAATTACCTCCAGAGTAGCCAAGAACTAATACAGCATCACCTAGGGCAATCTCTTCATATATAAGAGGCAATCTTCTCATATAGGAAGTGCAAACAAAGAGTGTGTCTTGATTTTAAGAAGCTTACAAGTTTTGTGGTGCATGGCAATATTATTAATTAATTGATTGAAATTATATACTACACTTCATCGAAAGACCACAGAGCTGTTTACAATACAGAATATAACAAACATTGTATGTCAATACATAATGTAACACCCATATAATAAAAAAATAAAAGAATAACATGAATACATTCTTAACGATAATTAAGAGCAGGGCCAAACTCCACTATGGCTCTGATCCAGGGTGTGCATGTGGCAGCTTGACCTACCTTGGGCCACCTCCCCCTGGATCTGGTCCAGAATAAATTCAGGGAAAGGGTTAACGTACAGTGGAAACTCATGTTACGTACCGTCCCCCTTGCAAACGCTGCGGGTTACGAGCTCCGCTAACCTGGAAGTAGATGCTCCTGGTTGTGACCTTTGCCCCAGGATGCGAGCGGAAGTCGCGCGGCAGCAGCGGGAGGCTCCATTAGCGAAAGCGTGCCTCATGTTACGAGCAGCTTCAGGTTGAGAACGGACCTCTGGAACGAATTAACTGGAGGTACTACTTTAATACCCAGGAAAGGGAATGCGCCCCCCCCCCCAGCTAAGGATTGTCCCCCTCCTTTCACAGATTGGTCTGAGCCATCCAACCTGACCTGTACCCAATTTGTCTGGTGCCTGACTCCCTCCAAATATGCCAAATTTGGCTTGGGCCTTGGCCGAATCCTATGCGCAGCCCCAATAATAATACACGATAAAATACAGATCGTCCTAATATAAATATATACCTAATATAAATTATTACCCACTCATCTCAGGAACAGCTATAACACATATCTTACAGCAACAGCTTAAAAAATAAGAGGGAGGCAAATCAGCAGCGGCAAGGTATCTAAACTACAATATAGTACCTGTGCATCTTCTTCTAGTGATAAAATATATTGTGTCTCTTTCTCTCTGTGTTATGTGAATGCTGGGGGAATGACTTCTTTTTCAATAGATATGTATCAAGCATCTGTTTCTACTATTCTCAGAGCTCTGGAAATCAGCTCCCCATTTCCTGTGGAGCTTTGGCATTATTATTTTATGCATAGCAATAAATAATCAAAGTCTGAACACAATCTACATTCGAAGCAAACAGAATCTAGGAATGAACGTAATAAGCACTCGAGACGGAGGGCTCTGACTAAAATCTATGGAGTAATCAGCCCTCTGAAATCCTGTGAGGATTTCAAAAGCGTGGCTGTGTCTTTAGCTATCTGTCTTTATTTATGGCACCCTAATCAATGTCAGGATTGCAGCCCAGACCTTGTGCATTAGCAGCACAAGCCTTTATAGTATAAGAAAAAGCAAGTCTTGTGCTAAAGAATAACAAAGGCTTATTGCTAAGGTCGTCTGGTCCTTCCCAGCTCCAATTTTTAGTGTCCTCATGCATTAACACTTTGCAAAATACTATGGTCCCCTTTGACTACCCAGTTCACAGCTGTTACCATCAAAGCTAGGAAATTTTCAGGAAGAGACCTACTCGTGGAATCCTTGTAAAGAGCCCTCATCTCTTCCTGCCTCTGTTCCCACCTGCATAGTTTATTACCACTCATCAATTTGCAGTGATAAAAAACAGGTCAAAGGCTCCAGAAAATTTATTTGTGGACCTTTGCTTCCTGATGGGCTGAGGAAGGCATTGCCTTGTCCCCCTCTAAAAACTGAGAATGAAGAGGTATCCAGGATCTCTGATAACACTCAGCACAATATTAACCCTGTCTACTTAGAAGTAAGTCCCATGTAGAGATGCGGGAAACGTTTGATTCAGTTTGCATTTGAAGCTGAATCAAGTTACACATTCCCAAACAAAACAAGAACTGAAACACAGCTGTCCTTCAAAATCCACATGCATCCAACTGCATTTTGTGGCATAGTTCTCCAACCATACAATGTTTATGTATGCTTTGTCTGCACTGGTGTACTTGATTACACCTACAAAGGAGATGCCTGGTTCTCAGTGACCAAATTGTGTCCTGCCCTTCTGTCTCCAGGTCTGCCAGAACATCCTCATGTTCTGCTGCTCCGTCTAGGTTGGCTGAAGTCCTCTTCCTCCCTGATTATGGTCTGTGCTCTGCAAGAGAGCCTGGGAAGAGAGCTGGCCTCTAGAAGTGCAAAGGGAGTGTCTCCCTCCTTCATCTGCTCCTTCTCTTTTGTACTTCTCTTGCTTCTGGGGCTGCCCAACCATGCCAGATTCCAACAGAGCTGAGGGCTCCAAGACAGGCACTCCAGGAAGGAAATATTGTTTGTCTGTTTATATCCCACCTTTCCTCAAAGGAGCTCAAAGTGATGCATATGGTTCTCCCTCTCCCCATTTCATTCTCACTACAACCTTGCAAGGTAGGTTACATGGATAAACTGATGGGCCCAAAGTCACACAGTGAGCATCATTGCCAAGAAAGGATTTGAATCCTGGTCTCCCAGGTTCAGGCCAACACTCCAACCACTATACAACAGAGCTCCATGCTGCTACCAAGCTACCAAACCCACCAGCCTGGAATGTGTGTGTGTGTGTGTGTGCGCGCGCGCTTGCTTTAAAAAATAAAAAAATAGTAAGATAAGAAGACCCCACTGCTACAAATTTAAGCCTAATCATTTTACCCTCATTCTTTAATTTTGTTTCTGGAGTTCACCTGAGATCCAGGTCCAGCCCATGACATTTTGCCGCCTGAGGTGCAGGACAAGAGGGTGCCTCCCCCTGTTTCAGACCAGCAGCTGAATCTTATTTCAACAATGGAAATGGACAATGTCCTCCACTGCACTTGAATATAGCAGGCTAGCTTAGGGAACAAAGAGCAGGCTGCATAGAACACACAGCAGAGTCCACTGCTTGCCCTTCAACATCTGCTACCTGAGGCAGGCACCTCGCTTTGTCAAATTGTAAGGCCGGCTCTGCTGGCAGCAGCTCTCCAGAGAGACTGTCCCAACCCTACCTGGAGATGCCAGAGATTGAACCTGGGACCATCTGCATGCACAGCAGATGTTCTACCACTGAGCTTTCCCAATCCTCACAAGGGTGTGCAGTCCCAGAGCTGAAAAGGGTTCTCCAATCATATTCTAGTTCCTGTAACTTCTAGTTGCTGGCTTTCTTCCTTCCCTGTCCACTGCCTCACTTCCACCTCTGAAATGGTCATACCAGGACATATGGGAAGAAAGCCTACACACACACACACACACACACACACACACACACACACACGACATTATGCCCCCACAAGGTTTGGGGAGATATGTCGTGGGAGAATCATGCAGGTTCCATTTCTTCTTACTCAGTTTGAATCAGGAACAACTATCTATCTATAATTTCAAGACAAGTCCTCCCCCCCCCTCTCCGCCCCCAGAAAACAGATCATGCTAAGCAACCTGCGAGCACAACTTGGATTTTCTTTTCTTTCCATTTAAACAGCAAAGGCAATGAACTGCTTGTGAATAATGTACACACCTCAAATTATTCAGAGCAGATTTGAATAATGAATGTGTTTGAGAAAATTGTACATTGTTCATAGACAATTCATGGAGAGAAAGACAAGCAAACATCCATCACTTACTCGCTGCTGCCTGCTCACTCATTACACTCTGCACATCACAGCAGGTTGAGTCCATGGGAGGGTCTGTTGCATATGTTCTAGTAGAAAAAGAGTATTAAGCCCATTACCAGGTTGCCAATTTTTCTTTAACATGCTCGCAGTCAACACAGAGCCACAAAAACTACAGAACAGCCTTCCCCAAACGGGTGCCCTTAAGATGTTTGGCCTGCAATTCCCATCAGCAGAGGTGTAGTTGTCTGATGACACAGGGGGCTAAAGACCTGGTACTATTTCTGCAGCAGGATCCCTGTCTCCAGCATCCTACAGCTGCCCAATCAGCATGAAAGGGGATCTTTGTAGTCACTGTGGGGAGTCTTAGTCCAATGACATCCGAAGGGTAGCACACTGGCTGCCCCTTCTTTATAGCATTTTTTACCCTGCTCTTCAGCCAAAAATGCTTCCAAAAATAAGTTCAATACCAGACAAGGCAATTCCTGTCCCCAGGCTTGTAACTTAAAAGACATGACACAAAAGGAATAAGAGATGAGGGAAGAAAAGGGGGAAGCACAACACCGGGGCAGAGAGAAGGGAGTCAGCAGCAAAGATGCACCCTCTCCTCAGCCGCAGCTCCACTCGTGGGTCAGGCTGGACCTGGGGGCACAGCGCCCCCCCATGCCACACACCTCTTGGGGGTGTGCCCCATGTGCCTGCCCTGGGCAGTGGTAGTATATGCTCCACTGCTGCTGATAGCACAGCATAGCCAATGGAATGGGCCCTTCTCTCTTGGATCGTGTTTCCTGCTACATCCAGATAGGATGACTACTTTTAGAGTAATAATAATAATAATAATAATAATAATAATAATAATAATAATAATTTATTATTTGTACCCCGCCCATCTGGCTGGGTTTCCCCAGCCACTCTGGGCGGCTTCCAACAAAGATGAAAAGTACACTAAAATGTCACATATTAAAAACTTCCCTGAACAGGGCTGCCTTCAGATGTCTTCTGAATGTCAGGTAGTTGTTTATCGCTTTGACATCTGATGGGAGGGCGTTCCACAGGGCGGGCGCCACTACCGAGAAGGCCCTCTGCCTGGTTCCCTGTAACTTGGCCTCTCGCAATGAGGGAACCGCCAGGAGGCCCTCAGAGCTGGACCTCAGTGTCTGGGCAGAACGATGGGGGAGGAGACGCTCCTTCAGATATACTGGACCGAGGCCGTTTAGGGCTTTAAAGGTCAGCACCAACACTTTGAATTGTGCTCGGAAACGCACTGGGAGCCAATGTAGGTCTTTCAAGACTGGTGTTATATGGTCTCGGCGGCTGCTCCCAGTCACCAGTCTAGCTGCCACGTTCTGGATTAGTTGTAGTTTCCAGGTCACCTTCAAAGGTAGCCCCACGTAGAGCGCATTGCAGTAGTCCAAGCGGGAGATAACCAGAGCATGCACCACTCTGGCGAGACAGTCTGCAGGCAGATAGGGTCTCAGCCTACGTACCAGATGGAGCTGGTAAACAGCTGCCCTGCATACAGATTTGAGCTGTGCCTCCATGGACAGCTGTGAGTCCAAAATGACTCCCAGGCTGTGCACCTGGTCCTTCAGGGGCACAGTTACCCCATTCAGGACCAGGGAATCCTCCACACCTGCCCGCCTCCTGTCCCCCAGAAACAGTATTTCTGTCTTGTCAGGATTCAACCTCAATCTGTTAGCCGCCATCCATCCTCCAACCGCCTCCAGACACTCACACAGGACCTTCACCGCCTTCACTGGTTCTGATTTAAAAGAGAGGACAGCTAAGGGAGAGGAGGAGCCAAATGGAACTGCTTGTTGGATTCTACCTCCTGTTATCATAGTGCCTGGGATTGAAGGGAGCTAGATCTCAGCAAGATCTGGAGGACATTGCATTGACTGCCCCTTCCTTTTTTTAACCCAGCTGTGCAGCCAAATTTTTTTGCCAGAGCAGCTTATGTAAGGAAGGGAGTCTCCATAGCACACTGTACTTTCAGCATGAGAGTTTAAGCAGTATTTGCTAAGGTGGTGGTTAGCACTGTTTAAAATGTCACAGTGCTGAAGTGCAAAACTTTAAATCAGATGCTCTGCGGAGCCATTTCACATGCAATGCCTCATTCTGAGGAAGGACTCTCACTTGGAACGAGGTGCTAGTCACCCTGAGAGCTGTGAAGGAGGACCACTGACCTCTAAAACACCTGGCATCATTCCTTAGATGTAAGGCAGTGCTTGCCGGGCTTGAGTGGGGCAGACAGCTTCTTGGGGGAGTGGCACCAAACAAACACTTGCATGTGGACAAGAGAAATGGTGGTGGGCAATGCTGGGGTTGCTGGAGGCAGATGTCCTTGACAAGGGACTGACCTTGCCTAATGGGAGAGCTAGTCTTGCAGGAGCATGACCTCTTCCACTCATGTTTTCCAGCAACCTATATTCAGAGGCAGGTGATGGGCAGCAGATAACACTGTCCATTTGATAGCTTCCGGGACTAGCTATGAAGGTTGTGGTAGAGATCTTTTCCATGCAACACTTTGTATGGTGGCCAGTCACTGCCTTGCAGAAGCAAAGAGCAGACAGTGTTTTGGGGATGTTGCTCCTGGTCACTAATGTTACATGGAGGATGAGATTACATGCAAGATGTAAAAGGTATACCATTTGGTGGAAAGGCGGAGTATAAATAAATAAATAAATGAATGACTATGACAGTGACAGCCTTACTTGTGATACTCACAGAAAGTCATCCCATTTCCTCACCCAAGCACCCATAAAATCACTCTCAATCGCAGCTGGCTCAGCACTGAAGATATATGAAACATACATAGGGACATAGGAAGTTGCCTTATACAGAGTCAGACCATTAGAGCATTTAGCTCAGTATTGACAATGCTGACTGGCAGTGACTTTCTAGTCTTTCCCAGCCCTACCTGGAGATCTCAGATCTTCAGCATACAAAATGGATGCTCTGCCACTGAAATACGTCACATCTTCGGAGGAAGTTGCCTTATGCTGAGTTAAACCATTGTACCGCTTAGCTCAGTATTGCCTATTCAGGATCTCAGGCAAGGGAGTCTTTCCAAGCTCTTACCTAGAGACACCAGGTATTGAACCTGGAACCTTTTGATAAGGAAGACCAGAAGTGATGCTGCAGTTGGGGGCCATGCACAGAAACCACTGGGCAGTCAGTTGAGCAATCAGCAATGATGGTGCCATCTCTGCCTGGTCTTGATAGCGCCTTTCTGAGAGCCACACAAAAGCTGGAGACAGCCTTGTTTTTATTATTGAGGGCAATGCAGGACAAAGAGCAGAAACCACGCCATCCCTGTAATGTCAGAATTGGGCTCTGGGACAGCACACAAGCAGAATTCCACCCTAACATACCCCAGTTCAGAACCTCCTGGGAAGCTCTGGCTCTGAACCATTCTTCTGCATTCCTAGTGACTTTTTTTTTTTAAAGGTGGGTGTTAGGGAAGTAGAGAAGTTGATGAATGTAGCAGCAAAGTGCCTTACTCCAATGATGTATGGCATTAATGCATTATCCAAACCAGCTGTTGTTGTAACAATATGTTAGAAGGTTGTCAGACTTTAATGATGGATTGTGCCAAATGTTGGTGTCACAGAAGAGAACAAAGTCAGATTTTCATAAAAGATAATTCAGTAAGCATGGATGGAGAGTCCTACCATAGATCAATCCCTCCTAAGCATTACTAGAAAGCAACAAGAAAACCGGCTGTGTGCTACTGTTGGAATTTGTCAATGCAGCTATGCTTCATGATTTATTAAGAGGTTAAACAGTGAAATAAATGGACTGATGCTTCCCTGGTTTCAGATTAACTAAGGGTTGAATCTCGCATCCAGTTATTGAATGGGCGCCTTGTCATTTACAGGGCCAGGACATTGGGGTCAGGTGAGAAATTTTTTGGTTGAGAGTTGGTGAGACCACAGAGGATTCTGTGCTTGTGGTACTTACACATTGCTATGTCATCTGCTTCAAATATACTTATGCATCTCACTCTCCCTTTTGACTCTTTTCACATTTGTTATCTTTCTTCAGTCTTGGTGAATCATTGCCCTGCAATCCCAGTGTCACTCTTGAAGAAACAAGTGGTATAATAATGAGAGCTGCAATTATTAATTAGTTGATTAAAGTAGTCTTTGTTTCGGTTGTATGCAATGTTAGTCATACTCAAGATGGTAATTGTGGTTTTCAAGTCCCTTTCCTTTTAATCTCACAATGACCCCGTGAAATATACGTTAGGAGGCTGAAAGGCAGTTTCTGGCCCAAGATCACCCAGTAAGCTTCATGGCCGAGCGGGGATTCAAACCCTGGTCTATTATATAGTAGTTTGTCACTCTAACCTTTACACCACTAGATGGTCTCCAGATATTTCCCCTGCCTACAGCGAAATGTTGGGACTTGGATAGTTGGGCTGAGAAACCTTAAAATCAGACCCTGTACAACACGTGGGCCACCAAATGTATGGCCTCAGTAAATCTCTTGCATTGTTGTTGCTGTCTCCAGGAGGGATGGAACTGCCTTGCAGACTGATACGTAAGTCTGCAACTTACTTTACCTTGTGCACATACATATTTATATGCTTGACAAAAAATTAAAAAGGGAGTGAGTCCAAGAAAAAATACTTTGACATTCCCACCCACCATTGAACCCAGTGTTGGTTTTAGGTATGATCCCTGGAATGTGACCCCACGCAAATTGCAGGATTACTGTACTTTAAAGGTGCTGGCTGCATTTATCTCCTTAGGTCACAACATTTGCAGGCCTGCTGAAAAAAAGTGCATTGACCCTTCTTAGTGCATTGGCAATTTTATACATTTTGGGGTGAGAGTTTCGAGCTGGGGATTTAATCTCACAATTTTCACCAACCACACCATGTTTTTTTGTCACAGGACCTTGAAACTGGAACGGTGCCATTCAGTACAACACGGAGGATTTGGCATTACTCAGCAGCTATATCTCAGGCTCAGTTGACATTAAATACCCCACGCCACTTGCCAAATGTGCTGTGCACTGTAATTAAATACCTAACGTGGAGCTTGCTTAGCATCTGCAAAGGTGCCTGCCTTTGATGACTTAATCTGTTCCTGCAGCTGAAGCCGGCAAAAGTAGAAATGCCTCCAATCATTTCCTTCTTTGAGCTCAATTGCTTGGCCACAAGATAAAACTTAGTTCTTCTAAGCACATCCTGTAAGCAATCGGTTTCCAAATTCTTGGCAAATTGCAGAATAAATTCAAAGCAGGCATTTATTTAATTATTTATTTTCAAAGAATGAGTTTGAAATAGGACAGAAATCTTTCGACCAAGCAAACAAAATCAAGTCCCCAAGAAGAAAAGAATTATAGATATTCAGAGGGGGCTTGTAAGGGTTGAGAACCTTTTTTTTTGCAACTTTCATTTCTGGACAAGCTCCTGAGGACCACATGTCAGTGGTGTGAGGGACAAAGGCAGGAAGGACAATGCATGTAAATTTTACCCTTGTACACTAGACTAATTTCTATACTACTCTCAAGCAAGAGGCCAAGGAAACATTCCAGGCAGACAAAAAACACTTGGGGTATGAAACAGAGTCAGTGAGGGATATGACCTGGGGAGATTTCTAAGGACCAGATAGAGATGACTGGAGATCTGCATTCAGCCCCCAGGCCTGCCTGAGGTTCCACATCACTGAGATAGCTGAGTCTCCTCCTCAGTGCATGAAACTGAGAGATATGCAGCACTCCCAACCCCTGGCTGTCAAGGTTTTCCTTGAACAGTTCCAGCAAAGGAATGCCCACCAACCTTTTCAGGTAATCTGCATGCCAGGACCACTAATGGAAATGGATCTGTAGGGATGGGATAAAAAGTCTTCATCTGGTCCAGGTTCCTTGTGCACAAGTAGACTGGCCATTTTGTTCCACATCCATGTGAATTTTTGAAAGGAAATAAACCCTTTAAAAATATGTCTGCTTTCCAAATTTTTAAAAGCCGTAGCTCAGTGGTAGAGTTTTGATCCTCAGCATCTGCAGGTAGGGCTGGGGGAGATTGCCCTGTCTGAACTCCTGGAGAGGTGCTGCTAATCAGTGTAGACAATGCTAAGCTAGACACAACAACGATCTGATGGAATAAAGCAGCTTCTTATGTTCCAGTCAAGTGAGAGAAAGCCATTGCCCCCGTATCCTTCTGGTGGACTTTCTGGGGGTATCTGGTTGGCAAGTGAGGGGATAATACTCGCCTGCATTTTACTGGCCTATTGCGCTTAATAGGTGTCCTCTTTCTACTACCTTCATTCCAGATGATGCTGGACTTTGCATTCAGAAAGTCCCAGTTTCAGTCCCCTGGCATCTCCAGGTAGAGGTGGGATAAACCCCTGTCTGAAATCCTGGAGAGATGATGCCAGTTAGTGTAAACAAGACTGGGCTAGATGGACCAAGAGTATAAGACAGATCCTTATGCTTCCATATAAATTGAAACAGAAGTACTTATGGCAGGCATACCCAAACTCAGCCCTCCAGCTGTTTGGGGACTACAAGTCCCATCATCCCTGACCACTGGTCCTGTTAGCTAGGGATGATGGGAGTTGTAGTCCCAAAACATCTGGAGGGCCAAGTTTGGAGATGCCTGATTTATGGTCTAGTCTGAAGACTTCCCTGGTCCTTTCTCATTTTAAAACTATTCCCACTCGCAGCAGCTAGAAAGTACAGTCCTTGTTGTCCTTGTTCAAAACATTTGGTTCAAAAAGCCCCTGGAAGCAGTGGTACCAACCCTTTCTGGACAAATGCATGGGGAAGAAGATAGATATCCCCATGTGCCTGTGAGAGCAGCCAACCCCCCCCCCCCCCGGCAATGCCTCAGGTAGAAAAACACTGGTGGAAATGATAGCTACCCCCAGTGGTAACTCTGAGGTCTGACTCAGGATATCAATTATTACCATTTTATATCAGCCTTCCCTAACCTGGTGCCCTCCAGTCAGGAAAGCCCAAGACATGTTGGTACCTGTGGAGAACCACAAAATGGCACCCACCCATCATGGAAGAAGGTGAGAGCAAAGATCTACACGAGGAACAAGTGGGAAATAAATATCTACATTGGTTTTATGGGACTGGCAGAGATGACCGGCAGAATCCGTGATCAGAGGAGAGAGACAGTGGAAAAGGACTGGGAAAAATTCAAAATATATCTTAAGAACTGCTGTAAAATTTCAGACTGATAAAATGTCAAGGGGTAAGAAACAGAGAATTACAGCTGTAAATGTTTAAGTTAAGAAAACCTGAGGGAAGTTAAATATAAAAATGGAATGAAGGATTGCTAAAAAATTGGAAACAAGGGTGCAGTGAAGGGGAGGTATGGGGAAGTCATGTGTTGTTTGTGTATGTCTTTTTGTGTGTTTTTGTTTATGAAAATTAATAAAAATTATTTTAAAAAAATAAAATAAATATCTACATTGGGAACAAGGGTGGGAGGAGACCAGCAGCACCTTCTTTTCACCATGAGGCCACTGTAGAGGCCTACACCGGGTGGATGGGGGTGATGTTGAGGAGGTGGCAGATCTGACCTCCAAGGATGGTGGTACCATGGTTGCTATCACTACAATAGCGGCAGCAGCAGTGGGAGATGCCTTCCTTGGAGGCCAGATCTGCTGCACTTATGGATCCTGCCATCTAAGGTGGTCACTTCACCTTGCCTCGTAGATGGGCTGACCCTGCCTCAAGATGTTTTGGACTACAATGCCCATCATCCCTGGCCATGCTGTCTGGGGCTGGTGGGAGATGGAGTCCAAAACATTTGGAGAGAACTAGGCTGGGGAAATCTCTCTTACCTGATGTTTCTGCTTAATCGCTGAGTCTTTTAGGCACACACTTGTGTTCCACATAAGAGGCAGTGCTGCTGCTGCTGGTGACTCCAATGACATTTAAGCAGCCGGCATGCTGGAGAATTGCAGCTATAAACTTTACAAGAAGCAAACAGAAAATATCACCACCTTACCTTTTGATGACCTATTCAAATATGAAAGAAAACTAGTTTTGGTTTCATAGGGATGAGAAATCTCATACCTATTAAAAAATATATAGCAATGTTTAGAAACAAAAATAGCTGCCTGCCCTAAGTAAAACCACAGTTCCATCTCACTTAATATTGTCTCCACCCTGATTGGTAGCAGCTTTCCAAGGTTTCAGACAAGGGTCTCATACCAGTGGTGGGCAGGGCCGGAGGCAAAAAAAGTACCTGGAGAAATATCTGCAACTCTTACCTTTGTACAGTGGGCTACGTTCCAGCCTAAGTTTCGTCTTTCAGCATCAGGGGAAGCAAGAGGTAGTATCTCAGTTCAAGAATACATTCCACTTAGGAAAAAGATGTTAAGGTGTGGAGCAAGGACAGTGAGGGGTGTGATATGGGAAAAGTCCCAAGGCCTGAAAGAGAGGACTGGATGGCTGAATTCAGCCTCTGTGCCTGAGGATCCCTACTCCTGCTGTCTGTATTATTATCCTAACATAGTAAAATGGGGGAAGGCATTGAGTCTGGGGAAAGAGTGGCTTGCCCATGGTGGCCTCGTTGTATGGCATGTGGGGTGTAATCCACTGGGAGCAGTCAAATACAGTCCTTGTTTTGCTAGAGTGGACATGCAAGGGAATGTTTGGTTCAGCCAGTCGAAACTTCCTGTTCCTCCTGGCCTGGAACATCCTTCCTTTTGCATGTGACTAGTAGGTGGGCATGACCTTTCCAGACCTGGTAAAAGGCCAAGTCACGCAGCCACCTCCCTCTCTCTCTCCAATCTTATTTTTTCGTCCTGCGATCTTCCTGATTCACCTGGACTGAACTGCTGGTTGCCAACCAGCAGTCCCCCAGGTTATCTTCCATATGGGGTAAACCTGTTTTATATGTTTATAACTTTCAGCCTAAAGCCTGCCTTTGCACACTGTGCTTTGCCTGATTGTTAGTAAAACTACTTTTTTTTACTTATGAATAAGACTGATGTGTCTTTATTCTTTTAGGAGGGATCAAAGGGGTCTTACCAGTGGCGTAGCGTGGGGGGTGCAGGGGGGGCCGGCCGCACCGGGCGCAACATCTGGGGTTAGGGCAAATCCACGGGTTAGGGGGCGCAAATCCACGGGTTAGGAGGCGCAAATTACTTGCCTTGCCCCGGGTGCTCACAACCCACGCTACGCCACTGGGTCTTACCAGGAATAATAGGACATATTGCAATCTGGGCAAGCCAGGTTGAATTGTTTATTGTCTTAAGAGGCTCACACGAGCCTGCAACCAGTTTTCTGCTGCGTAAAGGGGGAATGCACTCTGCTAAGTGAAGAAACTTGCTAGTGCAAGTTAGGAAGGATATTAATAATCAATATATCCTCTCCTGCCACCCTCAACATTCCCATATGGCAGAGGTGGGACTTGAACTAAGATTTTAAGCTTTACAGCTCATTATGTTAGCCAGTAAGTAGGTCTCTTGTTTATCAAAAACATACTTTGCATATTATTCAACAATATAAGCCACATCTGCTAGTGTGAAATTGGTTGGCGAGGGCACTCAAGTCGACTTCCATTTCCCGTCATTTGGGTATTGACAATTTCTTAATAGCCAAACTAATTTTGTTTGTGTTAGCATTACGATCGTATTTGCTCTTGGCCATTTAGTGCGCTTCAACTTTATAAATCATGTGTGGTATTTAGTACTCCCTCCCCTTTTCCCATTTGTGTCAACAAAGTTGTGGTGGATGATGATAACATGCAAAACAGATTTTGTTACATAAGCCTGGGGAGTGGTCATTGATGTTCCTCTGCTACCATGAGCAGCGCTCAGCATGTGTCTTAAGATCTTTCTCTTTCAGGATTAATAAAAAAGATATTATTCATTAAAACTCCCAAAACATGAGACAAGCAACCTCAGAATTTATATACAAATGCAAATCTTTATTTTGAGAATGCCTCCCATTCCCCAGAACTGAGATTTTTCTTACAAATGTCCTGGATGATGCCTGAAAGCAACAGTGGTCAATAAGAGGTCCCAGGACTGGTGTCAGTATCTGACATCCTCAGTCAGCTGCCATAGGAACATAGGAAAAGCCCTGCCATAGCACGCTTAAAGTCCATCTAGTCCAGCATCCTATTCTCATAGTGGCCAACCAGATTCCTGAGGAAAAGCCATAAGCAGTACCTCTGGAAGTGTCCTAGAGCCCTCCCACCTCCTTCCCAAAGCTGGGAAAGCTCTAACTAGGCTTTGGGAAGGTGGCAGAAGGACTCTATGACCCTGTCAGAGCCTCATGCCTCCTTCCCAAAGTCCAGTGCCTCACTTACTGGACTTTGAGATGGTGCCCCATTGGCTCAGCACTCAGTGCATGAGCACTGCTGCCACAACCCTATATCACACAACCCTGCTCTGGCTACCCCCCATGCCTGTTTTGGTCAAATCTACTGGCAGACAGTCTCCAGCTGCTTGCCCTCCGCTGCATACAAGAGCAAAATGACTGCCTAATTTGGCTTTAAGATTTCTGTTCTGTTTCAAGAAACAGCCTCAGGGATACAGAGGTAAGGCAAGGCTTTGATAGGACCTTGGACAGCTCCAGGAATGGCTCCTGCTGGTGTGCCGCAGTTGTGAAATAGGCTGATTCCCTTCTACGGATCATTAGGAAAAGGATGAAACTCCAATCACCAATGCCATAATGCTGCACTACAAATCTATGGTGCAGCCACACCTGGAATAACATGTATAGTTCTGGCTATCTCACTCCAAAAAGGAATATTGTAGAGTTGTACAAGTTTTAGAGAATGACAACCAAAATGGTCAAGGGGCTGGATAAATTCTCCCTATGCGGAGAGCCTTTTTAGTTTAGAGAAAATATGAGTAAGGCAGGTGGGGCATGATAAAAGTGCATATAATTATGCATGCTGTGGAGAAAGTGGATAGAGAAATGTTTTTCTCCCTCTCTCATAATACTAGAACTCAGGGACATCCATTAAGGCTGAATGCTAGAAGGTTCAGAACAGACAAAAGAAAGTCCTTATCAAACAGTGCATTGTTAAGCTACCAAGTTCTCTCCCCCAAGAGGCAGTGATGGTCACCACTTTGGATTGCTTCAAAAGAGGGTTAGACAAATTCATTGAGAATAAGTCTATGAATGACTACTAGCCTTGATGGCCATGTTCTACCTCCACTGTTGGAAGCAGTGTGCTCCTGAATACCATTTTCTGGGTATTACAAGCTGGGAGAGTGCTGTTGCATTGAGGTCCTGCTTACAGACTTCCCATAGATATCTAGTTGGCCACTGTGCAAACAGGATGCTGGACTAGATGGACTTTCAGCAGGATATGGCAAGGTTCTTCTTACATTCTTATGGGTCAATAAGACCAGAGTTTAATTGTTGCTTCAGCAGCAATTATGCTTAGTCTGAACCTTAAATAGAAGGTGCAGCTCAAAACCCCAACCTAATCCTCTGTAGAAAGGGTGGCTGACCCCTTGGATATGGTGGTTTACACTGATTTTACATTAGTCAACTGTCTCATGAATTCTTGCCATTGATGGGAGTGCATAAATACCCCAAATTCATACATTAATTGAGTGACATAGCAGTATCTGCATTGAAGCCTTACAGGTGAGGGGGACATTAATAGGAGCTTGCCTCCTGTCTGACATTGAGAGGCAGTATGGTGTAGTGGTTTGAGGGTTAGTTTCTGACCTGCGAGACCAGGATTCCAAGTTCCACTCACCTATGAAGCCAAATAGGTTATGTTCAGAGTACACCTAGTGAAATTCACTAACCTCAGTAAGTTGTGCAAATTCAGTTCCAATGGGTCTACTCTGAGTAGGACCAACATTGGCTAGACACACCCTCTCAGCCTAGCATCTATCACAGGGTTGTTGTGATGATAAAATGGGGAAGGGAAGAACCATGTGATTCACCCTGAACACATTGGAGAAATGCAATAAATTTAACAAATCTTGCAGGTAAACTGGTTGTTAACTGAAATTCTATGGTGTTCTGTATCTTCTATCCTCGCCATATTTTCCCATTCTACTTACTCTAAACATCACCTTTCTATCTGGCCACATTCTCCCAGTACTGCAGGACCTGGTTTGGATGGGTGGGAGCACCACTTAGCAGTCCTTCAATCCCTTCTCTCTCATCACAAATGGATATTAATGGTGCAAGTTGAAACCACTGGCTTTTATGCTGCATTAACATACTCAGAACTGTGTGTTCTGCTCAATGAATGGGCTTTACAACAGCAGAGAAGTCGTGTGTGTGTGTGAGCATTCTTTTTAACATTCTTCCTCCTCCTCGCTTAGTCCAGAAATGGACTAAACTATAACTGGGAATAATTACAGTGCTAAATAAAGTATGTAGAAGGAAGTGTGTTTGGGGGCATTGGACTGCTCTGACCCATATACCACATTCCCCACTCGGCAGCCCTGTTTCCCATTTTAACGAAGTCTTCAATTTTAAGCTTCCATCAGACAGTTTCCTGAAATGGAACAGAGGTGAATCTTGGGGGATAAAAACATAACTTTGCAGTTAATTGCTTTCTGTGTTGTGGTAGTTGCTTTCTCTTTTCTTTTAAAAGAAACATTGGTGTCAGATACCAGTATTTTGTTTTGTGTTGTTTTGCTGCAAATATAATCCCATGCATCACTAATGCATTCAAACCACTGGAATGATACACTCTAACCACGTTTGCTGAAAAGCAATTAAAACAACATTCTGCATTGACTAATCTAGAAGGATTCCCTCTATATGCACCAAGGAAATTAAATACTGCTGCAAATTCTGTTTGGGCTAGAGCATTTATTTGCCCTAAATATTATGTCTGCTTGGTTGTAGGATAATAAAGCAGGAAAACAGTTCTTCTCATTCTACAGCTCTGATTTTATATCCACTAATTGGCTAACCCTGAAAGAGGACGCAGAATAAATTTGGTTTGCATGTTGATTCCGGAAACAATATGTGAATGAAAACAGTTATCTTTTGAAATTTGCACTTCTGTGAATTTTGTGATGTGGTTCCCCAGTACAAAAAAAGAAAAAAAAAAAAAGAAGACAAAGTACATACATTATGGGGAAGCTGACATAAAGATGTGTTTACAGTCGTACCTCGGCTCCCGAATGCCTTGGGAGTAGAACATTCTGGCTCCTGAGCGTTCAAAAACCGGAAGTGATTGTTCCGGTTTCCGAATGTTCTTTTGGAAGCGGAATGTCCGACGGGGCTTCCATGGCTTTCGATTGGCTGCAGAAGCTTTGGAAGTTGAACATTTCAGAAGTTGAACAGACTTCTGCAACACATTCTGTTCGACTTCTGATGTATGACTGTATTGGTGAAAATAACATACAAAAATGCATTACATTAGACAAAAATGCAGGCAATAAAAGGGTGCATTAGGAAAAATGCACACTAAAATGCTAACAAATTACCACAAGGACTTTTTAAAAAAATCAAACAAATTCATACACCTGGTTAGTGGACAGCTGTTTTGAAGACTGGAGGGAACTTGATTGACAGGCAGGATGGTATCTGGGAGATTCATCCCTGTATGCTGTGTTGGGAACATGAACTATTTCCCCCCTACATTGGGGAGAAGACCTGCAAATGGAGAAGAAGACCAATGGGGAAAGGAGGTTTCTGTACTACAAATCCCTTCTTCTTCTCTCTGCTACTGTTGCAGAAACTTAGGAATTCACAGGACACTTTTTCTCAATGGAGCTCAAGGTGGCATTCAAGGTTGTCCCTGACACCATTTGATCCCCACAACAACCCTGTAAATTAGGTCAGGCTAGGCTGAGAAGCAATGGCTATGGTCACCCAGTGAGCTCCATGGCTGAGTGGGGATTTGAACTCTGGTATCCCAGGTCTTATTCTGACACTTTAAATGCTGGTGTTGATGGGGAAGGCTCAAACAGGATGTGAAGTGGGCCAGTCCAGAGTATTCATTAATTTATTGGGAAGGAACTCTGCTGAGCTCAGCTCCAAATTGAAGGGGATGGGATCAGTACTTGTTCTGCCTCTAGTTATAATTAAAGCAGTAAATATCAACAAGCACTTCTCCTGAAGAGGTGTCAAGAGTTTTACTTATGAACAAATGCTAGGGGTAGGAAAACAAACAAACAAACTGCCCTTCACATGTTCAGATATTCAATTTTACTGTAGTTATTGGGAGCGGATCAGTCTCTGCCTTCACAGTTGGAGGCAACAATGCTGAATACCAGTTGCTTGAAGCCACAGAAGGTGAGAGTGCCTCTGTGATTGGGTCCTGTTTGTGTTGGCCAACACACAGCACGGCAGGGGGAGGCAAGGGTATGAAAAACCCTCCCCACTCCAGGATTACAGCAGAGTAGCAGCAGGAAGCAGACTGTTCCGAATTTCTTTATTATTTACGGCAAATTAAAACAACAAAACATGGCTAGTGTGAATAGAGTGTCTCACACACACCTTCTCTGTCTGAGAGCAGAGACAAAGAGAACAAAGAGTGGAAGTTACAGAAGTTCACTTCCATTCCCAGACATAACAGTACAGAAATGTAAACATGGATATCATGTTACATCAGCAATGGGAGAATGAAAATACTGACAGTTTGTGAGGTTTTCCCAGGCACCTGGGTGATCACTGTGAGAATATGATGCTGGATGAGAAGAAGAAGGAGTAGTAGTAGTAGTAGTAGTAGTAGTTTGGACTTGATATCCTGCTTTTCACTCCCTTAAGGAGTCTCAAAGCGGCTAACAATCTCCTTTCCCTTCCTCCCCCACAACAAACACTCTATGAGGTGAGTGGGGCTGAGAGACTTCAGAGAAGTGTGACTAACCCAAGGTTACCCAGCAGCTGCATGTGGAGGAGTAGGGAAGCCAACCTGGTTCACCAGATTACAAGTCTGCCGCTCTTAACCACTACACAATGCTGGCTCTCCTACACCACACTGACTCTGGATGAACACCACGCTGGATGAGATGAACTGTTGACCTGATCCCTCAGGCTCTTGCATTCTTATGGAATTTTAACATTGGAATGAGTTGCTTTTTGTTTGTTTTTTAATTTGGCTAGGAAGGGTTAAATTTTATCTTTCATGGAGGCTTGTGGTGTTCTCTAAGTTTCTTTCAACACCCATGACTATGTTTCTTTTTTTCTTATTACAATACCATTTTGCTTTAAGTATGGGAGAGAATATAATTTCTGAAGAACAGCAGCAGCAGCAGCAGCAACTCAGGCATTTAGTTAATGCTGGATGAAACAAAGGAAAGGCCTTCTACACAGAATGGTCCCCTCCTTTTTGGTGTCAAATGTGGCAATTTCCCGATAAAAGTGATTGATTGTGTCTGGGTGTGTTTTCTCTGGACAGACTCTTGAGTGAGACTCAATCAATCATTCTGAATAGGAAATCAGAGCTAATGCACTACAACAATATCTGTGACACACACTGTCCATCCATCACAATCCACCTGTGCAACAGAACAGCAGGAGGGGCATTTCTTGGGAACATAAGAAGAGCCCTGTGGACCAGACCAATGACCCATCTAGCATCCTGTTCTGCCAGTGGCCAACCAGATGCCCCAATGGGAAACCAACAGACCAGACCTGAGCACAAGACTATTTCCCCTCTCCTGTGGTTTCCAGCATCTGGTATACAGAAGCATTTATTTATTGACATCTATGGAACTTAGGGCACTATACATGGTCTCTTTTTTTCTCTCTCACAAACATTTTTATAATTAAAACAAATGTGGGTGTCATAAATGGTTCAAAAGTGCCTTATCTGAAGGCATAAGAACATAAGAAGAGCTTGCTGGATCAGGCCAATGGCACCATCCTAGTATCAGTGGCCAGCTAGATGCCTGTGAGAAGTCTGCAATAAGGAAATGAGCGCTACAGCACTCTCACCACTTGTGATTCCCAGCAACTGGTATTCGGAAGCATCGCTGCCCCTTACATGGAGCCAGAGCATAGCAGACATAGCCTTGCCCTCCATGAAAATAATGCTACATGACTTGATAAGCCGTAGGTGAGGCCATTGATTTTATTGCTTTTACCTTTTAAAAACATACCCATAGGATCACCAGGGCTCTGCACTTCAGCAGCAAGGCATTGGGTATTTCAAAAGTTGCAATTCAGACACTGGTTGCTTGTTCATGCCATTACTGGGACGGTGGGTAGGGAAAGGTAAACCTGTAAATTTTGGTTTCTCTCTCCCATTTCTTCAGTCTTAAGTTCAAATCTCCACATTTCCATATCTGTTCATGAATTTTATATTTAAAGTCCTCATAGAAATCATCAACTTTTTAGGGCAAATTTCTTTTACTGTACATATTTTTCAAAGCAATGTTCTCTAAACTGCACATTTTTGCAGAACAATTTCCTCTAAAATGATGTGATTTATGCACAGGTGAATAACAGCAGCACCTGCAATGATATGCACACTTTAGCATGTGTGTTTTTCTATGGATTACTTGGCAGAAGAATTGCATGTTGCCAGTTTTGAAGAGTGGCTGTGTTTTGGTTATTGCCTTGCTTCTGCTAGAAAACAAAAATTAAGTAAGTTCACCATTAAAAGTGAACTGAATTGATTCACCACCACCACCCCATCCCTAGCTGTGGTTCAGAGGAGGCAGTTCAAGCTGGACACTAGGACCAGATCTTAGAATTCTGCTAGTCTTGTGAGATAGGTGATCCTACAGAAGCAATCCCCTACTGCTGCCTGTTGTAAAGGTTTCAGACCCCAGAGTGTGGAAACACTAGTGGAAAGTGGGATGGTGATACCAGGGACTGAAACTGAGAATTTCTGCATAAAAAGCAAATGCTTCACCACTTAGCTGTGGTTCTTCCAGATCACTGACCCATTAAGCCCAGTTTTGTCCACACTGATGGCCAGCAGCTCTCCAGGATTTCAAATGGGAGAGCTTCTGCAGACAGGACAGATGGATGCTCTACCACTGACCAAAGCACCCCAGTGGTAACAGATTTCCTTCCCCTGACTTAGGCAATGTGCACATGGTAAACAGGTTAGGCAGTCCATTTGAACAGATTGCCTTATTCATTCCTCATGAGGTGGATCAATTACGCTGCATGCCATCGCTCAACCCTTCCACATGACAGAAGGCTGCAGTGGAACAATATAACCCTGCAAGTTTGTTCACAATGGTGGGAAAAACTCTGTAATTGTGATTGCCTTGTTGGCATTTCCGTGCGTTTGTCTTACATTCAACAGTTCGTAAAACAGCATGCAAAGTTCATTGATTCAAGGGGAAGTTTTTGCCACTGTGGGTAGGTCTGGCTATTGTTTTGCATAAAAGTGATTGATAAAGCAGTATTAATTCACGTTAAAGCTTATGAACAGTGACAAGCATGAAATAGAAGGATCCACTGGGAGCTGAGAAACTCGCCTCGGTGTGTTTCCCTGTTATCTCCAAAACATTATGCCAAATGCCATTATTAATTCAACACATTCACAGCAGTGGGATCTGAACTTCTCAGTTGGTCAACTGAACAGACCCAGCATGAGCAATGACAGGTAACATATCCTTGCAGTGAATTGCCAACACACTATTTCATTTTACTGAAATTTGCAGAGCCTTTGTCCTTCTTTTATGGTACAATCAGTATTAAAGCTGTGGAGGCAATTCCCCCCCACTCCCCTTTTTCAGAAATTGCTACCTTAATTGTCTAGAACTTTTGAGATCATTTCCTTCCCAACAATTTAAATATGGCCATCAACGAGGATTGCCACCAGATTTTGCCTAAAATGAAACTTTTTTTAGATGAATTTGGAAATTCCTGCTTCACTAAGTCTCAAAGAGCAATTTATAGCACAATCTACCTTTGATTGCCTTATAGCAATCTGGACAGCGGCTATAAGGCAGTGGAATAAGAGTCTGCAAGATTTTCACACAAACCTTCCAAAGAAGGCAGCTAAGCAAAATGGAATGGGCACATACTGCCTATGACAATACACTTCTTTTTTCTATTTTCCCCCAGAAAAGTAGTAAAGGATTGATTCTCTTTGGAGACAAAACAGCTGAAGAATTATGGACTGAGTCCAATATTAGTGGTGAGGCCTGTATCCTCCTTATTTGTGGTGCTATCCTAATGGAAGGTCTCCCTTCATTTCCAGAGAGGTTATTAAACCTGCCAAAAAGTAATGGGTCACAGGGCTGCACCACACCTCCCAGAAGCTGTGGTTCCACCATGGATTCCAGTGGTGCTTCATCCCTAGTTTTGTTTCAATCATTTATTCTATTGACCCTGAGCTCAAGTGACCTTGACAAGCCAAAAATATGAATGAATGGGTGAATGAATGAGCAAGCAAACTGAAATTAGTGGAGCATTCATAAAGGTTATAGGATCAGCATGCAATTCTCCATAAATTCCTCTCCTCAATGGCACCTATCCAGCCTGTTAATTTAAGTAAAAAATATTCACACCAATTGGGAAGCGGGGAGGAGAGGTGTTTTGGAGAGCAGAGTAAAAAAAAAATTGAGTAAATGTTTGCTAAGCAGCATTCAAGAACTGCAAGATGAAAGGCATTGTTCATCAAATGTCAGCCTATAAATGCAACACAACATTAAAGCAGCAGTCCTCCTGTACTCAAGGCAAATGTGCTCCAAAAGGGAGGGAAATGCCTTTATAACACAGAGAATGCTGGTGAGCAGGAGCTTAAAATCAATGATGACAGCAAATTACATGAATCTTAATGCTGAAACCAGTATTTTTCTCCTGATGGAGACAATTGAGGGAACAATATTTCTCTTGCCACTTTTGAAATGAGAATTATATAAATGAAGAAAATAGCCTGGTCTGTTACATGTTGTTACAGCGTCTCTTACAGGCTCATAGGTCATAGAGGCACAGTCACAAGTATGCTCTGCAACTCTGTCCTCTTTATTTCCATGGATATTCGTGCTTTCCTGTGAAGAGAGATTAGGGTTGCCATATTTCAAAAAGTAAAAACCAGAACGCCCCAACAGTTGTTGAGCTTTTTTAAGGAACCCCCCAAAATTGACTTGCCTAAGATCCAGGACAAATTCTGCCTTTGAAATCACGGTAATGTCCAGACTTATGGCAGCCCTACTCATAGGACTTAAACAGATAAAAATAGATAAAAGCTGCAGCAGCTCAGCTTGCAGAAGAGGGGTTAAGACAGATACAATGAGAGACCTCCAGCTTCCCTTTACTTTAATCTATTGAGCTATTGACTCTGAAAATTTTAGCTACGGGAAGGGAATAGGGGCCTCCTAACATTTCTCAGCACTCTTAACAAACTAAGGTTCCCATGATTCTTTGGATGAAGCTGTGACTATTTAAAGTGACATCATAGCATTTTAAAGGTCTGGTGTGAATGTGTCCTTATTCAGTGGTTCTTAGACATTTTTCTCTGGACCACACTTTCAGGATAAAAATTTGCTCATGCTGTAGCAACTTTTTTTTAACAACTCCTAGCAGTGCTTGACACAGAACACAGTAACTTTATAATATGATCATGGGGCATCCAGAAAGTATAAAACAATGCAGCTACATAACTTGAATGATTCCCAAAATATAATTATAAATGAGCCCCTTACATACTGTAGGTACCGTAAGTATGTATACAAACTCAATGAGAGATGTGAGAGGTGTGCGGTTGGTTTTGCTGGGTAATGGCTGCTTATTGTCTTGCTGGTGAGAGGTGGTTGCAGCCCAATGCGGTGCCTCCTCTTTCGCCCAGATGTGTGACACCATTTTAGGCTGTTTTCCTACCCCCTCTGGTCGCCGTGGAGGCTCACAGGTTCCCGCCAAACCCATCCTTCAAATGAGCCAATCCATGGCAGCCCTGGGGGTGGAGGATGGGACCACTTTGCACAGTATCCAGTTGGCCCGGGAATGTCACCCACTCTTCCCAGCCCTTCATTAATAGCTGATTACTGCTGTTTCTTTTCAGTGAGCCGGATTTTGCCATGGTCTTTTGATGGTTGCCATATGCAGAGCTGGGAAGGAATTTCTCCTGCTCTGCAATTTTTGCCTTCCCCATAGCCCTAGTCACAACTTTGGTGGTTTAGGCCTTGGGCGGAATCCTATAGTCTTTCATCCATTCAGGGTGTGGTGAAGTGGTGATTCGCCCATTCCCTGTTCCCTGTGGCAGTGTTAACAGGGTACCCCCATTAGAGGGGTCTGGAGGGAAGTCTCTGTCCAAAGAGCGAAGTGCTTAGGGCCAGTGGGCCAAAGAGCTTCCCTCAGGGTTTGGGGGCCATCTGTGTAAACCTGTGTTTTGTGATGGAGCAACCCCCAAATAGACCCTGTCATGTCTCAGTCCTCCAGAAGGGGGTCTGAGAGGGATACACGCCCAATGCCTATGACAAAGCTTCCTACATCAGAAATCAATAAAGTTGCAGCCATCTAAATCCCAGACAGTTCTTGTGTCCATTCATTTTACCACTCAGCAGTTAGGTGCGCCGAGAGGGGGGACTCTGTGGCTGGGCACACAATCTCATTTATATCTTGTCAAATTTGAGACAAACTCTCATCTCCCCAAAGAAGCCTTTCTCTTTTCTGGTCTTTCATATTTATCAGAGTTGGAAATCCCTATTCATAACAATATGTCATGGAGAACTGTAGAATAGCCAATGTTCTAGGTACTGTTTCTGGTTGTACATCCAAACTATTTTGATACTACACTACACTACAGTGCACTAAACTGAAAAGTTTAAATGTTTCACTTACTGTCATTGACTCTTCCCACCATGATTGCCATCCTCTCCTGCCACACCCTTTGAGAACCACTGTCTTAGCTGAATACAACTCAATAATGGTGACATAATAGAGACTGGGCCATTAGTTTTACCTTCTGTGCAAGATCAACTCCAGTGCTCATCATTTCCTACAGGTAAGTCCCTGTACCCCACGAGTGGGACAATACTATTTTTCAAATCTGTTCTCTGTTTGGGAAACGTATCTATAACAGCAGATCTGTGGTTTTCATACCCAGAGAAGAAGAAAGTCATAGCAGCCTGAATAAAAAGGCACCGCAGGACTGTGGCTACTAAAAGATCATAATTGCTGGGGAAATAAATTAAACCATTCACATTCCACGGTGTGTGTTTTTCATATTTTCTCAGTGTTCTGAAGCATATTGTATCCCTCAGCATAGCAGCTTGTAGTATTCTGGATAGTGGAAATTTTTTATCAAGGATCATTTAGATCAATGTGAATTGAACCATGACATGAACATGAACCAAATTAGTTTGTTTTGCAAAGGGATGGCTGTGAGCTGGAATTAGATCTTTTCTTGGACACGCTGAGCATAAGCTAGCACTAGTTCCTTTTCAAAATAAACTTTCCAAGCTCTGAACCCAGGAGAAGGTGCTATGCCTTATTCGACTCTGTAGCCTATATGATACAGGGGTCTTCTTCTTCTTTGGTGATCATCCGTAGCCAAGCAAGATTGTCTTCCATAAGCATGGTTTTAACAATGAGACCTTAAGTGACTGTGGAGGCCAGTTCTGGATCCACACGTCCTTCCACAGTGGGGACATAGGTTTCCGGGTGGGAGTTGATCACGGTGTGGATTTGCCAAGCATGCTTTCCTCTTAGCATGTTTCTCCCTTGCATCCTGAGTTCGAGTATCTTCAAAGCCCATGACACCTTTGGTAAAGGCTGTTCTCCAGCTGGAGCGCTCACAGGCCAGTGTTTCCCAGTTGTCCGTGTTTGCGGTTGCAGTTGTCCGTCTCATTTGCCTTGAGACAGTCTTTAAACCTCTTTTGTTGACCACCGGCATTATGCTTTCCATTTTTAAGTTCGGAATAGGGTAGTTGCTTTGGAAGACGATCATCAGGCATTTGCACAACATGACCAGTCCAACAAAGTTGATGTTGAAGAATCATTGCTTCAACACTGGTGATCTTTGCTTCTTCCATTACACTGATATTAGTTCGCCTGTCTTCCCAAGTGATGTGTATAATTTTTCGGAGACACCGTTGATGGAATCTTTCAAGGAGTTAGAGATGGCATTTATAAGTAGTCCATGTTTCACAAGCATATAGTAATGTTGGTAGTACAATAGCTTTGTAAACAAGCATTTTGGTTTCCCTGTGAATGTCCCGGTCCTCAAACACTCTGCACTTCAATTGGGATAAAGCCGCACTCACAGAGCTCAGGCAATGCTGGATTTTGGCATCAATGTTGGCCCTTGTGGAAAGATAACTGCCTAGGTAGGAGAAGACATTTTCCAACGTTACACCATTGAGTTAGATTTGTGGCACTGCAGAGGGGTTATTTTGTACTTGTTGGTGCAGCACTTTGGTTTTTTGGATATTGAGTGATAGGCCAAGCTTTTCATTAGCTTCTGCAAAGATATTTAGGATGGTTTGGAGGTCATCCTCTGAGTGTGCACACACTACGTTGTCACCAGCATACTGAAGCTCTATGATGGAAGTTTTGGTAACCTTACTCTTTGCTTTCAGCCTGCTCAGATTGAAGAGCTTTCCATCTGTTTGATATATGATTTTTACTCCAGTGAGATCAATCTGTTTAAAAAAGGTGACAGAACTGATTGTGGAAACTATCGAAGCATCTCTCTTATTAGTTGTGGCCGGCAAAATTCTTGCAAGGATCTTAGCAAACCCTCTCTTAACAATATCTGAGGTGACCCTTCCTGAATCCCAAAATGGTTTTTGGCCTTCTAGGGCGACAGTGGATATGATGCAGGGGTAGTTAACCTTTGACCCTCCTGTGGTTTGTGGACTACAACTCCCATCATCCCTGATAATAGGCCATGCTAGCTTGGGCTAGATGGGAGCTGTGAGTCCAACATTATCTGGAAGGTCCCCACTCCTCTTAGAATGGCTCCCTGGGTGTTGGAATTCAATCTCTGCTTCTACCAAGGCGGGAGGCCAAGTTCCCAGTGATCACTGCGGAGTCTTAAGACTGCAAAGATGGAGGTCTTGCCCCTCTGACTTGCACTTGTCATTTGGCACAAACAAAGGAGGAAGCTTTCACGGTGCATCAGCATACATTATTGATATAAGAAGCCGTGATATGCATTTCATTATGGATTTAAAATCATTAATTATGTACCTAGCTTAGAAGGCATCGGAACCTTTCCCATTCATCCCATAAATCAGTATTTTAGGCCCTCAACTTTCTTTCTTGAAAAATAAATAAATAAAAGCATTCCAAATCATTTCGCTTGAACTGGTTCATAACTTTTTATTACGGTCATGTTAATTATTCTCTGGAAGCATTCCCCTCTATCGCAGAATTATGCACATGAGATTTATGCTGTGCATCCGAAATGATTCAGATAATACAAAATGGGGAAAATGAACAATGATAACAAAGAAAGTTTCTGAAAATAGTTGCTTTCTCTTATCTATCCCTATAGCTAAATTGCTGGTCTTTGCTGTACATATGGTCCCCCCCCCCCCCGATACATTGCAAATTAAGTAGTAGAGAGATTTTTTAGTTACAAACTTTGTAAATAAAATGATTTAATTTGAACAATCTATTATTGTATATTGTATTAAGCCAGGACCCGCAGGTTAAGTGGAAGGTGGTATATATAAAATACTTGTTTGTGCTTGTGTATATACATAAAACCCAAATTTTAAAGTGTTAAAAATGGAAGCCTTGGAGTTTGGAGGAGAAAACTTTTGAGAAAGTGGAAGGCAAATTTCACCACAGCACAACATAAAATATTTTTATGGTCAGGAAGAGAGACATGTGTCTTGAGAGTTCATCTTGTTCACTGTGGGTTCTGAATTATTCTCTGGTTCAGATTTTAATTCACACTGAGAAGAATTCTCAGATTGGCCCCACTCACTCAGACTCTGGATTCCCAAACCCCTCTCCCTTTTCCTTCAAAGCCGCTAACCAACTTAGTAGTTGGGCTTCTGGTGCTTCAGACACAGGCAGTGGGAAGGAAAGAGGTGCCTGGCATGCTAAGTTTATAAAAAGCATTTTTTAATGTGTTAATTTATATTGTTATATCTTTGTTGTCTTTTGCCCTGAGCTCTGCAAAGGAAAGATGGGGTGGAAATGTCATAAATAATGTTAAATGACCAGAGGCACTTGGGAAAGTATATATTTCCGAGGACTGCAGCAGAATCAGAAACTTTGTGGGTTTTGCATGGGTGAAGAGGATTTGGCTTAGAAATAAAGAACATAGGAAGCTACCTTACACTGAATCAGACCATTGGTCCATCTACACTGACCAGCAATGGATCTCCACAGTTTCAGGTAGAGGACTTAACTAGGGATTTTCTGCATTTGGAATCCTGTGAACAGTTCTGGTCACCTCAGCTAAAAAGGAGAAGGTTCAGAAAAGGGTAGCCAGACTGATCAAGGGCATGGAGCAACTCCCCAGTAAACAAAGGTTACAACATTTGGGTCTTTTAACTTTAGAGAAAAGGCAAGTAAGAGGTGAACAGGCATATGAAGTGATGCATGATGTTCTTCTCCCTTTTTCTCCCTCTCTCATAACACTATAGCTCATGGACAACTCATGGACATGAAGCTGAATTTTGGAAGATTGGGAAAAGACATAGGTTAGGGAACTTTCTCCCACAAGAGGCAGTTATGGCCACCTGCATGAATGACGAAATTCGTGGAGGATATGTCTATCATGGGCTATTAACCACAATGGCTCCGCTGGCATGGTCAGAGGCAGTGATGCTTCTGAATACCATTTCCTGGAAACTATGGGATGCTGCTGCCCTTAGATCCTGCTTTTGGGCATCTCATTGGAGCATCTGACTGGCCACTGTGAGAATAGGATGCTGAAGCCACTGACCTGATCCAGCAGGCTCTTCCTATGTTCAAAGTGGATGTTTCACTGCAGTGCCTTCCCAACCTTTGGGAGCAGTAGCTTGGCTTATTTCCAAGTAAAACCAACATGAGTGAGCCATGGTTCATCATCACCAGCCAGCACATGACAGCCCTTCTTATACACCCTTCCAAACATTATTCTCCAAATCATTTGCATGCACCAATTAAACTAGAACACCTACACACAGAGCAGTGAGCAGTTCCAGGAGAAATATCTCACGATCAAGTTTCTCCCCCAAACTAGATAGGTGTTTATGTAGCTCCTTTTTTCCGATCTCCCTCCAATTATTATTTCTTCTGTTTTTAATGATTATATATAAAGCTTGGCTGGAGGCAGAGGCAGCATCAAACTAATACTGAGAGTGGAGTGGACCTTTGCAGTCATATTGAGAAATCAATGATATATTAAAAGACATTTTAATTAGACTACTGTGGTTCTGAAGTAGCTTTGGGTTACAAAGATTAAATAATTGCTTGTAGCGTTCTCATAGTGGGGCTGGCTCATAGAGGGAGCTTATCAACTTCGTGGTCGGGTAAGAACAGCTGATGAATACTTCAGCAAAGGAGTGGTGTAAGGGAAAAATAAAAGAAAACACCAAGTGCTTTTTGAGCCATCTCAGCTGAAAGAGAATGGAGTGCTTCGCCACTCCTTGGGAGACACAGAGTCTCCTTTAGTTGGCAATAGGGAAGGGCAAATCTGTCCATTTTGCTTTCTCTCAGTTTCTCATTTTTCAAAGCTTAAGTTGAGCACACCACATTTCTATACCAGTCTGCATTTTCTTAAAGACATTCTCATGAAAATTGCTCAGCTCTTTCACGTGAATGTCTCCTACTATACACACTTTTATATGCAATCTTGCCCAGTGCTATTTTTCTAGAAAAAGAAGTGCCATAACTCACCATGAACACCTCCCTTGTTCTCTTATGATGGCAATGGTGCCCACCTGAGAGGTGCTGGAACTGAGTTCTGGCTGGGGGAAAAGCCCTGATCTTGCTTAATTTCTGTGATCACCTTGGAGTATCATCACCTGCTGCTCCAGATGGTAGGGTCTGAGCCAATTGATTCAAATAATAAGAAAGGAGATGGTGATTAAACATTAGGAAGAACTTTCTGACAGTGGAATGGACTATATCAGAAGGTGGTGGACTCTCCTTCCTTGCAGGTTTTTAAGCAAAGGTTGAATGACCATCTATCAAGGATTCTTTAGCTGTGATTCCTGCATTGCAGGGAGCTGGACTAGATGACTCTTGGAGCACTTCCAGCTCTACATTTCTGATTCTGTTTTCCTTTAGGGAACACGTACAAACATTCAATTGAATGTTCTGATAAGGCAAAGCTCTTAATTGCAGAGAAGCTTCTAAGCACTGACAAGTGTCAATCGTTTCATGACCTTAGAGTCCAGCAGTGACTAGAACACATGCTGAAGGTTAATTAATTAATTTATGTTATATCTATCTATCTATCTATCTATCTATCTATCTATCATCTATCTATCATGTCTTCTGCCTTTTTCCCTGACAGGGACTCAAGGGAGCTTACAGATAACATAGGAACATCTAAAAACAAAACAAAAAAACCCATTAAAAAACCAATTACCTAACTATTTATCTATCTATACGTGATCTATTAAAAACATACAGATAATTACAATCAAAACAGTACAACACCAGCCCATTCATTAAAAGCAGTCCATTCCCCAAAGCCTGTTAGAATAAGAAAGTCTCTAGGGAGGTGGTTTCAAATCTGGGAGCAGCTACTGAGAAGGCCCTGTCTCACATCCCTATGAAGCATGATAAAAAGAAGGGCCTCCTCTGAAGAGCTCAGAATAAAGGTAAAAGTAAAGGGACCCCTGACCATGAGGTCCAGCCGTGACCAACTCTGGGGTTGCGGTGCTCATCTCGCTTTATTGGCCGAGGGAGTACAGCTTCCGGGTCATGTGGCCAGCATGACAAAGCCACTTCTGGCGAACCAGAGCAGCGCACAGAAACGCCATTTACCTTCCCGCTGGAATGATACCTATTTATCTACTTGCACTTTGATGTGCTTTCGAACTGCTAGGTTGGCAGGAGCAGGGACCGAGCAACGGAAGCTCAGAATATGAGGAGGTTCAAATGAGGGAATACAGTCTTTCAAATAGCCTGGATCTAAACCATTTGTTTGTTTGTTTGTTTGTTTGTTTTATTGCATTTTTGTCCCAGCTTTCCTCCAAGGAACTTAAAGTTTTCCTCATTTTATCTTCACAACAATCCTGTGAGGTAGTTTAGGTTGTGAGTGAGTGGTTGGGCCAAGGTCATCCAGTGAGCTTCAAGGCTGAGTGGGGATTTGAACCCTGGTCTCCCAGGGCAAAGGCATGTGAATCATATCAAACGGAAGCTCATGGCTGCAGGAGAAATACCCATCTTCAGGCCAGGGGTTCAACTGTATTCACTGTAGCTTGGATGATTCTGTGTTTTGGTGGTGTTCTTTCCTAACTATCTACGATACTTCAAAAGGTTGCTTTGTTCCTGCCCCACTGCTTTGTAAATTCTTTACTCATTCTTTCTAGCAAAGCATGGTGGGCAGGTAATGTTACATTCCAATGATCACCTGAAGGAAAGAAAGAAATGTTTCCATGACAGTTTCATCCATATATGCACCTTTTTCAGAGTAATAGTTTCAGATTATGCAAGTCATATACAAGGCTGGAAGACAGTGCAACATAATTCTGGAAAGATTTATTTTTAAAAGATAGCACAAGCAGCCAACTCGGCATTTCAAGTTCTGGAAAAGTGAAATCATTTGCATGACTATATGGCTTTAATATATATGGCTACTTGGGTTAATTCATCATTTGCTGCCACAGTATCCACAGGCATTCACCTGGCGCCCCAAATTATAAATAAATCTACATCTAGGAATGTGTCTGGATAAAAATACCAGCTTCCTAGTTCCACACAGCAGGAATGCCTTTTCTGTAGTGTTAAAATATTGTCAGAAAGCAGAGATGCAGAGTTAGCAGATGATGTTAACAGGCTGCTTGCTGTTCTGAGATATCAGATGGGTATGGTGGAGACAATTTCCTCCTAAATTAAGATTAATAAACTGAATCCACACACACAATCTTCAAGCTATTGTCTTTAGCATACTATGCTGTCTACAGTGCAATGCAGTACAAGAGGGATGCAATGCTTTTCCAGCGCAAAGAGGTCTCTGCAAAGAAGCTTCCTCATTGTCTCTCTTGATTACATTGTTCCACTGGGAGAGGAGTTGCTGCATTGTGGGAGTATAAATCTCACTCTTGTTCTTGACCCTGTGTGAATGATGTTCCCAAGAAGGATATTGACAAGCTGGAATGTTTCAACCTTATATTCCTCTGGCTCTCCCCCCCCCCATCATTTTCTTCATCTCCATCTTCATCAAATATTGATCTGATCATTTTTAATTGTTCAGTCATCAACTGTTGAATGATAGCAACAGTCAATGGATGGTCCAAAGGAACCTTTAGCATATTGGATGCTTTTAATGTTCTAGATCTTATTAGTCATTCAATCCACCTTAATATTCACCCTTAAAAGTCCTGGACTTCCACAGCTGCAACTGTGTTATCTCAAAAGCAGATTCATTTCAGCTTCCTTCTCACAGCTAATGATGGCTGTGCCACTTTTGGTTCCCCTAGTTCTTTAGTGACAGGAAACAAAACAAAAGGATTGAGGATTTCCTATTGCCCATTTTAATCTTTCTTGTCCACTATAAATCAAGCTTTTCGCTTTGCTTTAGAAACTTTAACAATTAGTTTCCTTTCTGTTTTCTCAGCAACAGAAGGTGGGTACTCACAGATTTTCAAATTGTGGATTTCCCCCAGCAGATGGAGGGGGGAGTTTCTCAGTACATATTCTTTGTCCCAAAGATGTTTTTAAAAGGAAGGATGTGATTTGAATGAACTATAAGGCAATCAAGTGGCACTGGGGTGTGATAATGTTGCTGCACAGCTTGCCAGCTCGTCTTCCGTCCAAGGCTTAGAGAGCAGAAAAACAGCTTTGAACCAAGCATAATGAGGATAAATCCCAGATCCCTCTATATTCAGAGTGATTAACAGAACCAGTCTATCTGTCTGGATATTATCAATAACCATGTATAGTCGTACCTTGGAATTTGAATGGCTTAGTTACCGAACGTTTTGGCTCCCGAACGATCAACAAACAGAAGTGATTGTTCTGGTTTTGAGCGTTCTTTGGAACCCAAACATCTGACATGACTTCCACGGCTTTCAATTGGCTGCAGGAGCTTCCTGCAGCCAATCAGAAGCCGTGCCTTGGTTCCCGAACGTTTTGGAAGTCAAACAGACTTCCGGAACGGATTCCATTCAACTTCCAAGGTATGTCTGTAATTATCTTCTGTCATCCAAAGCTGGCAGATAGATCTCTAAATCACCATACCTCTCTCGACAGGAAGGCCACCATTTGTGTTTTAATATTTGGATTATTTTTATTTTATTTTATTTATCACTTCTCATCAAACAGCCTGAATCTGATAATCCACCTCCAAAATGGTCTTCAAAGTTTCAGGCATAGCCTCATACCAGCTCTGAACCAGTGACAGGGGATGTTATGTATGCAGGCATTGAAGACAGAAACCAGGCTGTATACATGACATTGCCTAGGCCTTAATGCCTCCTGGAGCTCAGGTGCTTCATCTGCATAAAGAAAGGAAGAGTGGATTCTAAAACCCTCCAATGACATTTGCTAGTAGCTGGCAGGCAACCAATCCCTGCTGTGATAAAGCTAGTGTTATGATTCACTATTCACAACATAAGACAACCTATCACAGGTGGGGAGGTGTGTTGCCTGGGATGGCTTAAAGTGTTTATATGCTGGGCTGAGCACCCCGTTTGCCATTCTTGTTCTTCTTGCTCCTGATTTCCAATAAATCCTTTCTGAGCTGAACCTTGGTCTTGAACTTTAGGGGAGACATTTAATCCAGTTCACATTTAAAGGCAAACCTTCCTAATTCACACTTTCCAGAACAATATGTGAACCAGAACACAGCCTTTGTTTGAAATTTCCACTTCCCTTAATTTTGCAAAGCAGTTCTTCAGCCAAGTTATGGGTACAAGAATACATATTCATAAATTAAGTGTGCATAAAATGCATAGATTAGTTAAAATAACATAAAAGGCATTAAATCAGAGAAAATTACTTTGCAAAAATGTGTATGTTAAGGAAGATTGCATACAAACATGCATAATAGGAGGAATAAGCACTGATTAGCTGGTGAATTTTCATGAGGCCTTAAGAAAAAAACAACCCACAAACAGAAATTTGGAGAATTTAAGATTGGAAAAGTAAGTGGAGAAAAACCAAAATGGACAGATGTACTCATTCCTCCTGTGAAGATAAGGCAACTTTGGGCAGCCCTGAATGGCAGAAATTCTGTCTTGCATAAGTCACTGGGAATATTAAAAAAAATGTATGTGTCATCCTCAGTGGTCAAAAGGGAGAGAAATCTAGAATCTGACTGTGTGTTTTGCAAATTAAAAATTCTGACTGTAATGAGCAAAGTGTTTTAAAATAATAATTACATGAATTCCAATTAAGTATTACACAGTAATTATGATGAGTGAGATTAGCAAATTTAAAATGCTGCTTCAGTCTAAATTACTATCATGGAACAGTGGAACAAGCAGGTGCTTGCAGCCCTCAACAGGTGGCAGAGCAATTACAGGTGCTTACATATTTGATGGGAGATGCAAAAGAAATAAACAGACTCCATTATTCTGGATGCTAATGGCTGTCTCCGAGCAGGTTGCTCTGCCCTGTGGTAGTTTGTCAAGCCCAAAACGTCCTTGCCTTGCAGGCTGAGAGGTGATGTTTACAGGAAACAAAGGATCTTCTGGCAATAAATAGGCCTGGAATAAGCTATAGAATTTGTAAGAGCACACATCAGGGAAGGGCTCTAGCTTTGTATTCTGATGCTCCCAAGTGCAATCTGCAGGAAGGGTCAGGAATCCTGGAATTTCAAATCTTGGAGAGTTGTTATAAGCGAGTGTAGAAAATACTGAACTACATGTACCAATGATCTGACTCAGTGTAAGGTAGTTTCCTATGTTCCTTTCACAGCCCAGTGGGAGAGGCCATGCTCTGCATGCAGAAGGTCCCAAGTTCAGTCCAGGTAAGGCTGGGAATGTCCAGTGTATGAAACCATGGAGTGCTACTGTCAGTCAATGTAGATGATACAGAGATAGATGGACCAGTGATGTGGCTCCATCTTCCTCTGTTCCTCTGTGTACAGTTCTAGAGCTCTGTTCATGTGTTCTTTAAATGCATATGGACGTAACTTGTGGGTGCATGTGTGCTGACCCCACCCCTGTGTCCCTGTCCCTGACCTTTCTGCATTAAGCGGAAAAGTCTGAAGACTTCTTGACTGCCTTGGTCAGACCACACCTGGAATACTGTGACCAGTTCTGGATGCCACAATTTAAGAAGGATGTAGACAAGCTGGAACATGTGCAGAGGAGGGCAACCAAGATGGTCAAGGTTCTGGAAACTAAGCCTTATGAGGAGTACTTGAAGGAGCTGAAGATGTTTAGCCTGGAAAAGAGGAGACTGAGAGCAGCGGTGTAGCTAGCTGCTCGGGTGCCCAGTGCGGTGTGCGTGTCCTGCAGCCAGGGGTGGGGTGAGCCACCCATGGGGGCAGGGCGAGTTGCATGGAACCTCTCCTCCGCCTCCCCCTCAGCTGTAGGGTGTCTGAGGGAGAGGCAGTGGGCAGACACAAGCCCCATGCTGCTGTTTCAGGCAGCGTGGAGTCTGCAGGCGCCCAAGCCACCATGTCACTCCTAGGAGAGATGCATGGCTCAGGCACACTGCAGGCCCCACAGTAAGTACTGGCTCCCATGGTGTGGTGCCCAGTGCCAGCCGTGTTTCATTACATTTCTTGACTGAACCCATTTTTTGTGAGCCCTTTCAAAAAAAAAACAAAAGACTCATATTTTTGTCACTCCCCTCAGTGATGACACTTGACACTCGGGGCGGCCCACACACCCCGTCCTCTGCCACTGTCTGAGAGGAGATATGATAACTATCTTCAGATATCTCAAGGCCTGTCACATGGAAAAGGGAACATGCTTGCTTTCTACTGCTCTGGAGGGTAGGACTCGAACCAATGGGTTCAAGTTTCAAGAAAGGAGGGTTATTACTTTCTGACAATAACAGTTTTTTGACAGTGGAGCAGACTTCCTCTGGAGGTGGTGGACTCTTCTTCCCTGGAGATTTTTAAGCAGAGGTTGGATGGTCATTCTTCATGGATGCTTTAGTTAAGATTCCTGCATTGCAGAGGTTGGACTAGATCACTCACTCAGGATCACTTCCAGCTCTACAATTCGATGATTCTACCCTTTTCAGGCTTGCTGAAAGCACTTCTGTTTAGGCAAGCCTATCAAGACATGTAGAATCTTGGCATGTGTTTTATTCTGGTTTTTATTTTACCCTTGATTCTAACTGTTTTTTGCAAGATTTATTCTCTTCATAAACCATTTTGAGGGATCTTCTTTATAATCAAGTGATATATATATATATTGAAACAAAATGAATAAATAAAAATAGAGTTTAGAACTATTCTAAAACACTTTGTATCATTTTTCACAAACATATTTTTTGAAATATACAGTTTCAAATTCATATTAAACCTTACTATTGCAATTTTCTGGCAAATATATTAGTAAAAGGATACAAAGTTCAATTATTGTTATTTTTAAAAAGAATTTTTCCTAATATTAATTAAATTAAGGGTTTTGTTAAATTTCACTTTCATGGTATTTTGGGGATAACTTTTCTAATAACAGAAGGGAAATGTCCATTCATTTTTCTCATGATTTAGGTTTCCTGGGTTCTCTTTTTGTCTACTTCCATGTTAATGTGGTAAAAAGTAAAAATGAATGTGCTTACAAAAGCGTCTGAAACCCGTGGGACACCAGGTGATCTGAGATACTACTGTGTCAAGAAGTAAACATGCCTTTAAAAAAGTCACCCCAAAACATGCTGTTTTGTGTAAACTGAGCTCCAGACGTTTTCAAAGGCAGCTGACTTTTCCTGCAAACACTTTGCAGATAACTGATCCCCTGCTCCACTTTGTTGCTAAGGGCCCAAGGCTATCAGGTCTCTTTGATGCTTTGGGTGCAAATCACAACTCTGCAGAGGGGATTAGAATTCAACTATGGGCTAACAAAATGTAGAGCTAGGGGTGAATCTGAAATAGTGAGAATGTTTGTGATATGTTTATGGAATAAGAAATGCTACTGAAGGGCAGTGATCTTCCTATATGTATCCCCCAATTGGGGAAATGGCTTCTTTATTTTTCTTTCAAAGGCTTAAGAACACAGCAAAATGAAGGTGGGAAGTAGCTCTCCCCTGCTCCCCATGAAATGTTGTTGTTGACATCTGTCAACAGGCCTGGTGCCTGAAGCCAACTCCCCATAAAGTACATCCTTGGGGATCCTGCCGTCTTCCATTGTGTGTACATGGCCAAGTCAGCATAAACTTCACTGAGTGTGAAAATGCTGGGAATGTGAGCTTGGGAGAGCACATCTTTGTGTGAAATGATCCTGCCACGTGATGCCCAAAATGTCCCTGACATAGCACATACAGTGGTATCTCAGGTTACAGACACTTCAGGTTACAGACTCCGCTAACCCAGAAATAGTACCTCGGGTTAAGAACTTTGCTTCAGGATGAGAACAGAAATCGTGTGGCGGTAGCGGGAAGCCCCATTAGCTAAAGTGGTACCTCAGGTTAATAACAGTTTCAGGTTAAGAACAGACCTCCAGAACGAATTAAGTTCTTAACCCGAGGTACCACTGTACACACCTCCCAACATTTCACCAATGAAAATAAGGATATCCTATTCCATACCCTCCAACAATTCTCTGATGAAAATAGAGATGTCCTCTTCAACATTTCTCTGATGAAAATAAGGGTGACCTATTCCATACCCACCAACATTTCTCTTATTAAAATAGGGACATCCTAAGGAAAAGCGGGACATTCTGGGATTAAATTATAAACTGGGATGGCTTCTGTAAATCTAGGACTGTCCCTGGAAAATAGGGACACTTGGAGGGTCTGCACATACAGAAGATATTGAGGCATTGCTCCTGGCGAGTGTAAGTTGCCCATGATTCCCTTCCATAAAGCTGCTCTACAACTGAGCTATGGAAGATAAGAAGGAACACAGGAAGTTGCCTTATTCTGAGTCCTGATCCCCTGGTCCAACTGACTTGGTATTTTCAACACTGACTGGCAGGACCTTTGCAGGGTTTCAGACAGGGGTCTCTCCTAGCCCTAGCTGGAGATGCCAGGGTTTGAACCTAGGACTTTCTCCATGCTGAGTTCATCTTAAAACAAAACTGGAGCTTGTTTGGGTAAATATTGGAGAATGTTAAAATGAATGAAAATAATTCTGATAAGATTAATTGCATTTTTCATGGGAATTATACATCTTCCTAATTTTATAAATCAGGGATATAACTCTTCATTTGAGGCATGATCTGACTCCAATGGTGGGAGCAAAATGTTTTGGTTTTTTTCTGGATTAAAGTAGACATAGTACTTGGGTAGACAGAGAGGTTTAATTCTATAAACCATTTTTTCAGCTGAGATGAGGGAAATGTCCCCATTTATTTTGTCAATTGTTAGGTAGTCTGATAATTTGACTGTGCTGAAAAAAAATCCCTGAAAAGTTTTAGAATTTAAGTAGAAAATCATTAAGCTAGATACATATGAGGGAAGGCAGCTCATCTGATTTCTAAAAGGAATACATGATTGAAGCTGAATTTAACCTCTGGGGTTTTTTTTTTTTTTTTCCTGAAATGAAGGATGAAATAAAAATAGCATCTGTGAAATAAGATGCAAACGAGGGCAAATATATAATAAAAAATCACTGTAAAGACACAGTTGCTGTAACCTTTAACCTGAGCAAAAACTTGGCTGGGGAATAGCTAAAAATAAGTGCTTTGCAAGAAACCTAGGCTCTGATCTCAAAGGAGCAGCTTCTAGGTTATAAAACATGCATTATTCTTCTCCTTAACCCTTTCTGGGAATCTCACTGTCCTTGTAAAGATGAAGCTGAAATGTAACCATGGAGTTTCCACACTCACACAAGCTGTGCTTCAGGGCTCATGTGGTCAACCTCTGGGCATCTGAAAATATTGTTCCTACTCTTTTCAAAGATGGCATAGGAACCTAGTTCCCAAAGGGAATGGCTGAGGGTGGAACATGTTTGGCCAGAGGGCTAATCAGGAAGCGGGGAGAGTCTATAAATAAGAACATTGTTATTATTATTAGTTTTTTAAGCCTGCTCCTCCCATAGCTTTGCAGTTTTTGCTGCTCTCATTATCTCACCCTATATGCAATATGGGCTTGATCTGATTGCCAATTAGACTTGGCTGAGTAGGATTGTTTGGGGGCAGGCATCTTGGGGTCCCTTCTTTTCCCACCTACTCTACAGTGCTGCAAATAATTCAACTGGCATTCTGGGCTGTGGTGTGGATTGGTTGCACCTGGAGCATTGTGTCCAGACAGTTGAGGAAGTTGGGGAGAAAAATTCTTAGGTATACTAAGCCACTTCTGGACAAAATGCACCTGTTAAGGATCTACCCATGCCAGATCCCTAGTAGCACTTGTTGTGGGATGTAAACACAGGAGCAGTCAATGACAACATTCCTAGAGTGTACATTTTAGAACATGGGGAGGGATGTCTGTCCAGCAAGCAGGTAAACTTCCTGGGGACGGACTTCCTCCGCATGTGACCAGAGGTGGGTGTGGCCTCACCTGTGCAGGTAATGATAAAAGCACAGGGCAGGCAGCCATTCTCTCTCTTGCCTCTTGCCTCTCTCTCTGCCATCTTCCTTCGATGAGGAAACATCTAAGGATGCCCTCTTGGCTCTCAGCCAAGAGAGGACAGTACTATCTTCCTATAAGATAGTTTCTAAGTGCATGTAACCTTTTTAAGCCTGCCTACCTTCTGGGATCATATTGTGAACGGAACGTGAGTAAACTCTTTTATACTTTTATAAAGACTGTGTCGTGTCTTGTATTTTAAGAGGGAACAAAGGGGAAATTACCAGAGTAATTATTATAGAGGTTCTAGCGAACCTGTGCACACGTTACCGTTGTGAACTTAAAGGGGAATGTCTATAAACTCTGCTGATATTTTGGGAACTTGTTAGCACAAGTTGGATAAGGATATAATTAGTCAATATATCCTCTCCTGCACCCCAGAACATTCCCACACTTGTGGGGACAGGCTTTAGGTCTGACATGAACTTTAACACTGGACAGTGGGGCTTGGGGACATGTGCTGGGTTTTATACCCAAAGCTGAGCTAGCAAGGAGAGAGGGATTCCTCTCAGTCCTTTGTGGAGGGTCTACAGTTTGTGGATGTATCACATGTGGAAAGGTGTGGAGGGAAGTGTCCCTACCAGAGATAAAATCCTCACCTGCTAGTACTTTCTGAATTCAGTTAATTTGGTTTGCAGTTCCTCAAGTCATTCTGTAAATAAATACAACCATTATCCCAATGTTTTGGTCTCATGAGTCTTCATTGTGTTGTGTGAGGGCAAAGTATTCTTTTTGCAAAAGGAAAAGGCTCTGCACATGCTCAGAGGTGATTTGTCCACACTTCCTGTGGTGGAAATCACATTTCCTTTATGGAAAAGGAACTCTGCACATTCAATGCAATAATCTGTAGAAACCAAAGGTGTCCTTGTGTTATTTTAAAAGAACGGCATAGTGTAAGTATTTGCATAGTACAACGATAGTGGGCTCCAAGTATTTCTTCTACTTTGGCTGGTCTATTAATCGTGATCTCACTGGTGGTTCACGGTCATAAAATGGTATCAGTTTTCAGAGGGTAACAATTACAGCATGAAATGGATCATTTCAAAATGAGAGATGAGAATTAGTGGTGTATTGAGTCATCCCTCATGGTCAGCAGAAAGGAGGCCACTAGAATCCCACAAGGGTGTCTGTTCTTGTCACATCCCCTGCAAAGTTATGACTGTCCTTTTCTGATAGTACCAAGCATCACACCTTACCCCACCCACCTTCCACTGTGAACAGGAAATGCTAAGCTATCTTGAGTGGGGGCTAGTCTATTGCCCCAGCAACCTCAAGTTGCATCCATCCAGCCTCATCCTGCCCTATTACTTACTTACAGCTAGTCTAGGTGATTGCACCCTGGCTGTCAAATTCCACCTCCTTTGTTGTTGTTGTTTAGTCGCTTAGTCGTGTCCGACTTACTTACAGCTAGTCTAGGTGATTGCACCCTGGCTGTCAAATTCCACCTCCTTTGTTGTTGTTGTTTAGTCGCTTAGTCGTGTCCGACTCTTCGTGACCCCCTGGACCAGAGCACGCCAGGCACTTCTGTCTTCCACTGCCTCCAGCAGTTTTAGTCAAACTCATGCTGGTAGCTTCGAGAACACTATCCAACCATCTCATCCTCTGTTGTCCCCTTCTCCTTGTGCCCTCAATCTTTCCCAACATCAGGGTCTTTTCCAGGGAGTCTTCTCTTCTCATTAGGTGGCCAAAGTATTGGAGCCTCAGCTTCAGGATCTGTCCTTCCAGTGAGCACTCAGGGCTGATTTCCTTAAGAATGGATAGGTTTGATCTTCTTGCAGTCCATGGGACTCTCAAGAGTCTCCTCCAGCACCATAATTCAAAAGCATCAATTCTTCAGCGATCAGCCTTCTTTATGGTCCAGCTCTCACTTCCATACATCACTACTGGGAAAACCATAGCTTTAACTGTACGGACCTTTGTTGGCAAGGTGATGTCTCTGCTTTTTAAGATGCTGTCTAGGTTTGTCATTGCTTTTCTCCTTAGGGACCTCCTTAGTCTTGCCATTTGTAGTGAGGGAAGAAGATGGGGACAAAACTAAGATTCCTTGGCTCAGTCTGTCATTGGCTGTGGCTTCATCTATTATGGATAGATGAAAGGGAACAGCAGCTAGGATATTGATAGCTCAAAAATGGAAATCAGTCGAGATTCCCACGATCACGGATTGGCAAACAAAATTATTTGAATATGTAGAATTAGCAAGAATGACAAACAAAATCAGATATAAAAAAGAAACAAAGTTTATTGAAGAGTGGAGTAAATTTGTGACGTATATTGAAAGTAATTGTAGCACATTAAAAACTACAGTAGGTCTAACATAAACCTTGTTATGCATAAATTTCAGACATAGAAACTGCAGGAGAAGAAAAAATGTAAGAAAACCATAGAAGGATAGAAGGGAGGTCAAGATGCGTGTTAACGCAATGTAAATAAGTGGACGATACTTAACATTGATTGATAAGAGTGTTTATTTTTATTTTTCTTGTTTGTCTTTTTTTCTTTTTCTTTTGCTATATGCTTTTTGTTTTTTGTGGAAAATTTCAATCTATTATGGATATCTCTGCCTTCCACTCTACCACTCCCATTCCCAACCACCACTTGCTATTTCCAGTCCTGCCACCAGAAAGAGGATCAAGTCATTTTGGGACAGTAGTATTTCATCAGTAAAAATAAAAATCAGCAATTATGCTAAGAATGCATCTGTCCTGAACTCCAAAGTCTGAAGATGTGGATGAGAAGAATATTGCATCTCTTATGCACCCATATTCATGCCATTGTTTCCTTTGCTCTTGCAAAACAGGAATTGCAGCTGTTAATCAATTGATTTTGTTTATGTGGCTTCCCTCCCTCAGCTTTTCTTTCCTCTCTTTTCCCCCTTCTTCAAAATAACAAGTGACAAAGAATAATCTAATCAAAAGAGCACTGGAATCTTTATTAATGAAGCTGCTTCAGGATCCATTCAGCAAAGACATGTGCTGCAAAAACTGTTTCTAGTAGTCTGAGCCATTGAAAGCAAATCACAAAAGGCTCCTGTAGGAAGACAAAGTACCGTAATTCTTTTGCTCTGCAAGCTATACTAGGGTTAGTGATATTGTAAGTTAGAGAGCCTGCAGGTTTCATATTCCCTTGCTAATTAGACCACCACTAAATAAGAATGAACTTCTGAAATGATGTGATTCTGTGAAAACAGAAGAATTGTTCTTGGCATTCCTTCATCTTGAGAAACAACGAAGTGTACTTGCAGGGGTGCAGTCAAACCGCTGGAGAATCACAGTGCCTGATGTGGCTGTAGAGACCAGTAACTCGTAGCTGCTGCCTCTCATGTTGTTTTGCTGCATAAGCATCACCAATGTGGCCTCTCTGGGGGGCAGCCCTGGGAAGTGTGTATGGAGGTCCTGGGCTGCCCAGATGACACCTCCTTTTTGGCTTCACTGATATGGTCCAACAGAAAGTAGAGCAATACATTTGGCACCAACTTGACTGCAGGAGTTGCCAGAAGGAGGAGTACAGGATGCCATTCAAAAATCTTAAAGACTCCACACTGGATTTGTGCAGGGTTTACTCCTCAGCCTTTTCTTCTCTCAAAGGTGTCCCACAAGGCAGCAAGTATGGATTTTTCCTCAGGGTTTACTTTCAAAAGCTTTCTCATGAATGAGCATAGCTGCAAGGCAGTGAAACTTTAGGATCAGTTTTCATTTTCCTAGCTGGGCTACCTTCCCAGGTTGATGAGCCCCATCTGCCCCTCACTTCCCTCTACAGCGCATGCAGAAACTGCCTTCTTGACTGTTGAACCTACTATTTGGTCTCATCCACTCGTTTGACCAGACTGCGGGAGGCAGTGGAGGACAGGAGTGCCTGATGTGCTATGGTCTATGGAGTCACGAAGAGTCGGACACGACTAAACGACTAAACAACTACAACTCAATCTGCCAGAGCCTGTATTTGCATGCAGGGAAAGTCCTTAACTCACTGAGGGTTTTGAGACCCATCAGCTGCCCTCACCTGGTTTAGCTGGCCAGTCGAACAAGTTTTCTGAGGTGTGGCTGCTGTCACATGCTGACAGCTTCTGGGAGCCACAGGTGAGAGCTGAGTGCAGGGTGAGGACCAAAGGGAGAGAAACTACCACAGAAGAAGCATAACATGTTCCCCACGAGAGGTACTACCCCTCCCCTAACACCCCATACAATATAATTACATAATTATTTCTATTAGCTTTATTTTCTACACCAGGGTTGTCGACCCTCAGGCTTGGGGGTCTAATGTGTCCTGCCAGGTCTCTCCATCTTGCCCTGAGGATTCTCCCCACAATGCACATTCTCCTGAGCGGAACGCCTCATATCCTCCTTAAGTATTTTCCTCTGACTAAAATGTGTCTTTGAACTCTGATAATGCCCCTTGCTTGCCTCAAGGATAGAAAAGATGTGTGTGTGAATCTACCTAACTGTACAAAGGTAAAATTCCCATTAGTTGCTCTAGCTGCTTTTTCCTCTGGTTTCAGGCATCATTGACATGTGTTGTCCCCTCCTCCCTGCCTCCACAGCTTGCTCAGAAGGGAATGTCACCCTCAGACTGAAACAGGTTTCCTACCTCTTATCTACAGCAAAGAGAGAGAGAAAGAGATTGTTTGAATTGCATATACAGCATCGTGTGTCTAGCCCATCCTGACAGCGATCTTCTCCTGGTAGAAGAGGAATACAGAAAGTGGAAATCAAAGATGCTGATGGGAATGTTTAGCTAGACAAATGCATCTCCGATTGTGCCACTGCTCACATTTATTTTTTGGGGGGGATCTAAAACAACCTAGAAATATAACCTTTCACTCCTATTTTGAGATGTATATGTCATCATAGTAGGATATGTGAGCTTCATCAGTGCATCTAGCTGGCAATCAATTGACTGTGACTGTCAGTCATTTGCAAACTGTGATGATGTCCTTACCCTCACCAGAGCTAACCATTCAAACCAGAGGAGAAAATAATTCGATTGTATTTTTGTCCCTAGCAGTCCTCTAATGTTTATAAAGCAGGTTTCTCTCCTTCCTCCCCCCCTTCTTCTTTTAATAACACTAACCCAGTAAGAGCTAATGGGATTTATTTCACACCATCAGTGTGAGATGTATGAAAGACTGTTCTAAAACAACAACACAACTATCTTTTTTGTATTGTAAGCAATTAGCAGAAACGAAAAGATATAGTCGGTGTGGCAGGCATACCTCATGTGTATATACTTTTGTAGCTGTCTTGACTCTAACAACCACTGGAATACGTGGTAAAAAAACTTTAGACTCAGCTTCAAATGAAAGGACAGCTCTTTGGACTCAAACCCAAGCTCCATCTGGTTCAACAGCCTGCTTCCCAAAATCTCTGGGAAGCCCACAAGCAGATTACAAAGGTAATAGCTATGTCCCTGGGCATTGGGAGACTTGCCCCCTATTATTTACCTTGCTCTTTGAACTGTGAAGCCTTCCTATCAGCTGTCTACCAGGTTAAATATCTTAGTAAGTTGTTCAGCAGGTCAGTTCCATTTCTCTCCACTCCTGACACTGTTTGTGATTAGTCTGGAGACCTCAGACAGGGAACAAGAAAAGATCCTTATGCAATGCATTATGCATTACTTTACTACATATACATTTCCTTCATTTAATAAGCAAAGGTTATTTGACTTGGGGGTCATCGTTGTTTTCACTGTGCTTACTACTAACTCATTGTGACTGTGCTCTGCTCTCAAGAAGAAAGACCTTTGTTGTTTTAAAAAAATAAAATAAAATACAGACATAATTGTAATTATACGTATGTTTTGAGTCAGGGACATTTAAGTGGCTTTCCTAGATCCTGTTCTCATAGCGTCCACCCAAATGCCTGTGGGAAACCCTCTTGCAGGACCTGAGCACAAGAGTGCTGTCTCCTCCTGTGGTTTTTAGCAACTGGAATTCAGAAGCATTACTGCCGCCAGCTGCGGAGGCTCATCATAGCCATCCTGGCTAGTAGCCATGCATAGATGAAAGAAGCAGAGATGCATCATTTTATATTTGGAAATGCACCATGCATTTAGAGAGCAAGCTTGGGAGCTCACCAGAATGCTTCCTGAAGCTTGATTTTCATTTATGCATGAAGTGGGGGCAATTGCTTTATGCACTGGCCAGTGCATTCCCATTTAAGCTGGTTTATTTGAATGCTGTGCTCTTTTTCCCTGTGTCATTATCCTCTCTTTTTCTAAAGCTCAGAGAGGAATGTGAATCACCCACCTCCTGTACAATTGCCCCTGAGTGCAATGAAATGTCATCAAGCACTTCACTCCTGGGAAGACTTGCTGCATTGCTTTTGAAACACTTGGTGGTGGCAAGGTACCCCAAATAATAATAATAATAATAATAATAATAATAATAATAATAATAATAGTCTATACCCCATCCATCTGGCTGGGTTTTCCCAGCCACTCTGGGTGGATTCCAGCAAAATATTAAAATACAATAATTCATCAAATATTAAAAGCTTCCCTAAACATGATAGCTGCTCTAGGTTGTTGGTGGCTGGACTGCTTACTTTTTTAAAAGTTTCAAATATATAGAAGACTGGAGGCATCTATGCAACCCTCAAACACTTCATAAAGACCTTCACTAGGAACACAGGATAGCTGACTTCTCCTGAGACAGACAATTGGCCCATTTAGCATTGTTTACATTGACTGGCAGTGACTCTCCAGGATTTCTGGCAGGAAACATTCCCTACCTAGGGTTTGAATCTGGAATCTCCTGCATACAAAGCTGCTGTTCTGCCACTGAGCCATGGCCCTTCCCTGTTTGTTAATCTTTCTTCCATTTAAGAATGCAGGGACAAAAGCCCATCCAGTATGACATTCTATTGCCCATAATAACCATCAGATGCTTCCAGGAAGCTCACAAGCAGAACATGAAAGAAACAGCCTTCATTGACTGCTGTTCCTAGCCAATGATATTTAGAGACAAACCATCTCTGAAGCAGGTGGAAGTATTCAACAAAAATCCACTCTGGGTACACCCATTGACTCGCTCATTAACTTCAACAAGTCTGCTCTTAGTAGAACCAAGTTTGGATACAGCCAACATGAAAAAATTATAATAAAGTCAAGGTCAGTGTGAGCCTTGATTTGTTGATTCTGTAATGATATCAATAGCCTTTTGGAAGCTCTATCAATAGCTGTCCAGAGAGTAATGCCTGAACTTTTTGCTTTTTGAAGTTACTTAACTCCCTTTTTGGCTTATAATGATATTCTTCCATTGTTTGAGAGGTGTTTTTCCCTCTTTTAAATGTTTAAATAGGCTTTTGAAATTGAAAATGGAGTTTTTAAACACTTTCAAATGCGTCTTGGGACTTGCTTTGAGTCACTATCTTGGATATGCTTCTAAGCGCCAAGTCCTTTCAGTCACTTTGAAGCGTTGTTTTAATTTTTTAAAGCTCATTTGAACAGAGTCCACATTCTAATAGACTTTCTGTAATTGAAAAACAACGCGTGCCCCTCCCCCCACATAGAAGGAATTATATAACCTACAAACACTATTGCAGAAATGCATTTTTCATGGGTAAATCCAAAATGGCACCCGCAAGCCTCTGTGGTGGGAATCTCAAATAATTAAAAAGGCTCAGTAAAGCAAAATAAGGAGCTTCCTCCCTCTTGACTGCAAATTGGAGAGTTTGGTTCATCGCATGATGTTCCCTGATGGGCAAGCAGGAAGCTGATTTCAGGAACTGAACATTAATTTTGCTTCACAGAGGATGTAAGAATGTTGTGGACTGAAGAAACAATTGGAAAAAAACCCATCTACGTACAACTCATTCATTATCTTCCCATCCAGGTCACAAAATAATTCAGCAGTAGCTTCTCTCCCCTCCCCCTTTTATTTGCTGTTGTCCTTCTGGAAATTCAAGGAAATACATATAAAATAAAAACCTGGAAGATGTTGACCAGTGGTTGCTGGTGCCCACTGGGGGCAGAAGGCAGGGAGCCCAAATATAGATGGAGCCAGAGCCAATGACTAGTATAGCCAACTAATTCTAGTTTTGTTCCCATCTTTCTCCCTGCTTAGTTCTATAAGGGGCAACACAAAGGAGGGTGAAACTGACATGCAGGGCCACACCCTGGACTGGTTGTAAGTAAGAAGGCAGGCAGGTGGGATCTGGCTGAGGACAGATGGAGGTTGATGGGGAAGTGCCCCATTCACCCTCATGGGTCACTGGTATTGATTATTATTCATGGCAATCAGGCTAAGTCTATTTCAAAATGTCCCTCAGCCTTTTGTAGCTCTTGAAAAGAAGATCTGTTTTTTTTTTCATTTAGGGGATGGTGACAGATAGGATTTCAAATTGGGGGGGGGAGGCATACAGCAGCTTTGCTAGGAGAATAGTTATCCTTCCCCCCCCCCTTTCTCAGAGTGTTGCAATGTGGGAAATTCTAAAGGAAGTACATTGGTATTATGCATAGAAACAGAATATGTACAGAATGCATCTGTTCAATGCACATCTTCTTTGATTTGGCGTTATGTGGCTGATTGGCATTTAGGGTGGGTGGGTAAGAAAATGTAAGATCTTAATTTTCTGCAACACTGAGGCATTGTGGGGGCGACGAGTGCTCTTGAGTTATAGCTCACAGTCAGAGGTTATGGGGTACCTGGGGTGAGGGTCATCTTGGGGCCTAGCCTCAAGTGAACATTAGGGCCTGGGTGTGCATGCTGGGCTTACCCATGGCTCAATTAGCAAGGTGGGAGAATTTTCCCCTATCCTTCGCTGGGGAGCATATAATCTGCTACTTTACATACCCTAGGGAAAGGGATCATTCTGTCCTATGTAAGCATTGATTCCATTTGCCTGGACTGAGTTCATGACTAATTCGACATATCTGTTAAAAATAAATATAATCTTTTAAAACCGCTTCATAGTCTTGAGTCTTCTTTCTGAGCTTGGGGGCAAATTCTTTCAACTCCTGTCCTGGAATGTCAAAATTACCACTACATCAGTCAAAGAGGTACCAGCTGTGGGTCTTATTGAACTGCATAACTCTAAAGCGGATTACTTCCCCTTTAACCCGGATCTTCCAGGAAAGTGGGACAAAGGATGCACACTTCCTGCAACAATATTTTCCAGCTCTCAGTAGTGGCAACATTCCCAGATGCTTAATTTTGTCCAAGGCCCCACAGGGGTGGTGAAGATGCTGCCTTGCAGAACTTGGAGGACTCCAACTCCCATCAACCTGGCCTATGGTTCAGGAAGATGGGAGTTATAGACAAACCAAATCTGGTGGGCACTATGTTTGCTACCTGTGATTTAGCATAGCCAGTTCCTTGGTCCTGGGGCTATTTCCATCATACCATGCATAACCTGCCATTTCCCAGGACCTGATATGGAAGAGGAGCAGGAGGTTCAGTCCCCAGGATTTTTGTATCCCAGTGTGGAAATTGGAATCTCAGCTGTAGAGACCATATTGCCAGCCTCAGCATTTCCAAAGACTACAACAACGTAGCACCATCTCTGTGCATTATGTTTTTACAGAGTTTAGTAGGTACCTTCCTCAAGCAGTTTACAGGGCAAGGAAGAGTCAACTCCCATGGCAGGAACTCTGGAATATTATGCCCTACAGGCTGTCTCCATACCGGAGCCTGCTGAATTCTGGATTCAGTCCTATTTTTCTAGAAAGAGGTGCAAGAACTCACTATGAACACCTTCCTTGTTCTCTTATAATGGCAATGGTGCCCACCTGAGAGGTGCCAGAACTGAGTTCCAGTGAGTTCCAGCTGAAAAAAAGCCCTGTCTGGATCCATCTGTGTATGTATTCCTCCATGAATTGACTTACCCCATTACAGAACTTCTAAGCATCAGGCCCTAGAATCCAGGAACACAGACACCAGTAAGTGACTTGACGCTAGAAATAAAGTTGCTTGTCTTGCAGCATGGGGTCTTTTTAGCACCTCTTCTGACTTGCTTCTAGTCTCTGGAGTTCCAGTTTCACAAGCTGGCTGGACAGCTCCTCTTCTGTCTGAGAAAAACCAGCCTGGAACCTCCTCTTAGACTTTGCGTCATGGGTTGCTGGGGAAATCAAGCTCAGTTTTTGGAAGGAATGAGGAATTATCCAAGTCCGTCCTACTTCCCTGAATGCAGTAGAAGTTGTCCCATTAGTGCAAATGGGGCACAGCCCCACCAACCTCAGTCTGCCTTCAGCCATTCCCACCTGCCTGGATTCTTACAACCAGTCCAGAGGGTGGAACCGTCTGTCATCTTCTGCCTCCTCCTTGGCCTCAGTGTTCCCTTTCTAGAATTCACCATAGAGGAGTATGGGGATAATTCTATAACGAGTTAGCTCTGCCTGTCTTTGGCTCTGTCTCCACCTACTGTTGGCCTCCCTGACGTCTACCCTATGAGACCGAATGGACAACCGTCATCATTGTCAGAATTAATCTACAAGGATGACTCTGGGTACTTCACACAAACCTAAACTTCACCACTGGATAGTGCCTGGGAGATCATGCAGAGTCCACATCTTTAATTTCTATATTGCCCATTAGGTAAAGGTAAAGGCACCCCTGACCATTAGGTCCAGTCGTGACCGACTCTGGGGTTGCAGTGCTCATCTCGCTTTACTGGCCGAGGGAGCCGGTGTACAGCTTCCGGGTCATGTGGCCAGCATGACTAAGCCGCTTCTGGCGAAGCAGAGCAGCGCACGGAAATGCCATTTACCTTCCCGCCAGAGTGGTACCTATTTATCTACTTGCACTTGACGTGCTTTCGAACTGCTAGGTTGGCAGGAGCAGGGACCGAGCAACGGGAGCTCACCCCGTCGCGGGGATTCGAACCGCTGACCTTCTGATCAGCAAGTCCTAGGCTCTGTGGTTTAACCCACAGCACCACCCGTTTTGTGTGCAAACATTGCCATAAAGCATTTATATGCAGGTGACAACAATGAGTGGTACCAATGACCATTGGGGGCCACAGCAGGGAAAGAAGCCTATGGAGGCTGGGGTTTTATCCATTGCTGAATGTTGAATCTTTCTTTTAAAGGGTAGCAGCTGATTTGCATTTTGGAAAGTCACCTTCACAGTGAAATGTTTCAGAAAGTTACTTTTAAGTAAATGCAGAACCTCCGATTAGCCTCGAGACAGCACTTCTGAGTCATGGAACCTGCAGGGCGCTTGGCAGTTTGGAAACCTTTTGGCCCTTGTAGAACAGAGGTGGAGGGAAGTTGTGAATCTCCCCCCCACCCCCAGCTTTCAACAAAGCTGCTTCAACAGATGGCTGGTAAAAGGAGGATAATATGCCTGAAATGAAACAGATATCTTTTCTCCTCTCTATTTTTTTTTAAAAAATGAATTTTAACATTCTACCATACTGAGGAAAAAAAGAGTAGCTTGTTTGATGATATGTAATCTCTGCTTAACACTGAAGTTGGACCATCCATCGTTCCAGCCCAATACTGTTTATTCTGTCATGCAGGGAGAAATGGGCATCCCAGTGGGAAATCCAGTTCAATACAAGAAAGTGCAAAGTGATGCACATTTGCCGGTTGTGGTGAGGAAATCCCAAGCTTCACTATACATCGATAGGGTCTCAGCTGTCAATGACTGACCAGGAAAGGAGACTTAGACTTGTGGTGCAAATCAACCCAGTGTGCTGCAGATGAGAAAGGGGCAAATTCTCTGTGTTGAATAGGAAAGGAATTGTATATTATTATTTCAAGTTCTGAACCGAGTACTGTCTCTCTCCTCTTTCTTCTGCCAGCCACAATAACGTTACTTCTAAGCTTCAGGGATATTTTAAAAACAAACAACAGCAACAAAACTGCAATCATGCCGGTGTGAACTTTTGGGTAGTTTTGCCGTCAAAGGGCACCTTTAGGTAATTGCCTCAAATAGGCTGATGGCACCTTTATTGATAAGCTGGTTGTAGATAATGGCTCTGTGTTCAGTATTCTTCCTAGCTATTATTGTTTCTTTAGGAAGAGAACTAGGTCTGGAATGGTGTGTGTGTGTGTGTGTGTGTGTGTGTGAGAGAGAGAGAGAGAGAGAGAGAGAGAGAGAGAGAGAGAGAATGGGAGAGATTAATGAATACCCTGCCCCCAAAATAAGTCAATGGAGTGAATGAAGTGCTATTCTAATTTCTTTGAAACAGAGGGATAATATAGCATCCTTCTGTTCACTTATGGAATGTCCAGGATGGAAGGGACACAGGGGACATCTAGCCCAACCCCAGGCCACAGAGGGATGCTCCATACATTAGCATGTGTCCAACTACAGAAGAAAACATTTCCCTTCCCCTTCCCCTATTGTACACAATAAGACAGTAATCTGTGTTTGCTTTACTTTTGAAAACCATATTTTGCAGCTTCAAGCATAAAAGGATGATATTGTAGTGGTAGGAACATATCCTTTGCATTCAACAGGTACCAGGTAAGCCTGGGGAAAGTTTCTGTCTGAAAGCCTGGAGAGATGATGCCAGTCAGTGCAGACTGACCAATGGCCTGACTTCATGTAAGGCAGCTTCCTATGTAATTCAGAATATAGTATTGGGGTAAAATTATTTAAATATCACATCCAAGTTTAGTCTGTTTCATCAAATGATTTGATGAAAATAATTCAAATGGGGAAGGGAAAATTTTATGTAGGTCTCCCTTTTCAGTGAGAACTACAGGAAACAGTGTTCCCAACCGAGAGGCAGTGCTATGTTTATACTGTAATGCCAGTATCAATGAGACTTAGGGTCAAATTCCCACCCATCCACGTAGCAACAAAAAAATTCAGGGATAACCATTACAAGGTTGAGTGGATAGAGAGGTAGGAGTCCAGCATTTTCTATCAAGCTCCAGTAGCAGAACTAGCAAAGAGCCCAGAACAGACAAGAACAACATCCCTCTCCCAAAGCAGTGTTATAGGAAAACATGGGTAAAATTTTTATACCTCATTAGAAGCTAGACACAAAATCCTACCTCCCCACCCTGATGTGTTCCATTATCTGACAAGCTTGAGAATAAATGTTTCAGTTTAGCAAAGAAGTGTTTTTTTCAACATCTGAATCTCTGAAATATTCCAGAGGTCTCAGGTTCAATTTCAGACAGTTTGAGGAGACCCTGCTTTGGTCTGGACATCCCTGCATCTTTCAGAAGTGGCCTGGTGTGGTTCAGAATTTGGACTTTGCTCTGCTCTCCCCTACTTTGACCAACATTCCTTATTCTTGCTAGCCCCCAAACTCACATTTCCACCCATCGATCCATCAAAGCTCCACATTGAGCAAAAGATTCCTGCATTGCCGGGGGTTGGACTAGAGGATCATTGTATTCCCTTCCAACTCTGCAGTTCTATGATTCTATGAAAAGCCACCCAGAAAATAGTTTCAGTTAGCTCGTGAGCAGTCAGTTGACTGTTGGACCTTATTAGCAGGAAATCAAACAAAAGATGACCATATCTATTTGACAAAACAGCTTTCCCTCTATGACTTTTTCCACAGTGCATGTATATTGAAAGGCACGAAAATCAATTTCCCTCTTTACAATAATACATTGTAAACTTTATCCTTTGCTTTGGTAGGGTTGCCATATGTCCTCTTTTTCCAGGACACATTCTATTTTTCATGGGTAGAGTCAGCGGTGGAGCAAGCCGATCAGGTGCCTGGGGTGGCACGCATGCCCTGTGCCCAGGGGTGGGGCCAGCTGCCCGCAGGGACCCCGAGGACTCTGCCTGCCTGCTCCCACTCAGGCACCCTACAGCTGAGGGGGAGGCGGCGGGCGGACTGTTTGGGGCAGCACAGAGCCTGCGAGAGCCGAAGCCACCATGTCACTCCCAGAAGAAACGCGTGACTCGGGTGTGCTGCAGGCCCCGCGGTGAGTGCCGCTCACCATTTTGTCACCCCCCTTCAAAGGGGGTCCGCCCCCACTGCACCCCCTTCCTCTGCCTCTGGGTAGAGTCTCCATAGCGATCCATTGTTAAAAGTTGTTGTTGTTGTTGTTTAGTCATTTAGTCGTGTCCGACTCTTTGTGACCCCATGGACCAGAGCACGCCAGGCACTCCTGTCTTCCACTGCCTCCCGCAGTTTGGTCAAACTCATGCTGGTAGCTTCGAGAACACTATCCAACCATCTCGTCTTCTGTCGTCCCCTTCTCCTTGTGCCCTCAATCTTTCCCAACATCAGGGCATTTCCAGGGAGTCTTCTCTTCTCATGAGGTGGCCAAAGTATTGGAGCCTCAGCTTCACGATCTGTCCTTCCAGTGAGCACTCAGGGCTGATTTCCTTAAGAATGGATACATTTGATCTTCTTGCAGTCCATGGGACTCTCAAGAGTCTCCTCCAGCACCATAATTCAAAAGCATCAATTCTTTGGCGATCAGCCTTCTTTATGGTCCAGCTCTCACTTCCATACATCACTACTTGTTAAAAGTAGAAGTTGGCAAATGTGTCCTCTGTTTTGCTCTTCAAAATATGGCAGCTTTAAGCTTTGGTGATATGCATCAACATCTGCATGCTGAAGAAATGAGTATCAGTTTTGGAGAACAGGTCAGGTTGATATGGTGTAGTCCCCCCCCCCCCGTGCTGTGTGCAATGCTACATGTTTCTCTGTTGTCACATAAATGGAAAACAATAGAATCAAAACAGGCCTTAATGATTTATTGTGTTTTTTACTTGTGCTGTTGTTGCCATCACCTTGTGTTGCTTATACTATGCTAGGGGTAGAAACAGGGTCCCCCCAAAAAATGTCTATTAATAAACAAACAGCACACTGGGGATCATAAGGTTCTAGCTAACTAAGTCCTACTGAAATGACTGAACTTTAGATAGCCCCATCTATTAATTTCAATGGGTCTATCTACTCTGAGTAGGGCAAACACTGGACACGAGCTCCCTGCCCCATGTAAATTGGAGATCATTTTCAAAACTTACGAAATGAACCAACCTATTCTCTCCATGCCAAAGAAGGTGATGTTTTAAAAAAGCCACAACTTTATTGATTAAAACCAAGTATATGTAGCAAGGTAGGGTGGATTAACTCAAGTCTAGGTCTAGGTGCTTGCATGTTACCTGAAGGTTACAGGCGGAAGCAGCTCCCTCCATCTTACCTATGAGCAACATCACACTGGTTCTGAGACCAGGTCAGAAGATTAGCTGATTTGTGCCCTTCTTGCCTGCTCATGAAATGGTAGTTCTGGGATCAATAAAATACCACAGAAATCATTTTCAGTTTCACTGTCGTCCAGCAATGTAGGCCACTTAAGTCAGGAGCTAAGAAAAATACGCCTTCCACTTACATGGAGTACTACATTACCCTAGGTCTATGGATTTTATCAACATGGTTCAGGATTCCAGAGCTCAAGGGTAGTGGTGGATCATTCTATTCCTGTTCCAAGTCAATTTTAATGTATTCATTCATTAGTCCATTCTGTTCCATTTCTGCATTAATATGTGAATTCTTAAAAAAACACCCACATTAAAATTTGTATTTAAATACTGTACATATTTTATCAGAAAATACTATTTTTATCACAAAGTGCACCATTACTAAATATATCTTATTCTTAAAACACCAATATTTTTGGTACTTTTTGTAAGTTTGCAAAATTTGCAAAATTCAAAGAAGTGCAAAATCTGAAGCATATGGTAATAGACAATGCTATTTCTACTCAAAGTAAACCCACTGAAATGAATGGGCATGATTAACTTGGGTTCATTCATTTAAATCCATCTACTCTGAGTATAATGTGGCTGGATACAACTGTCAATTATTTTCTACACTGCTTTTTGTCCAGAAGGTGCAATTTAGATTGGCCCGCTTAAAACACACAATCTTTACCTACTAATAGTTTTGTTCAAATTAGGTATGCTGGAGGAATTCAATCTTTGTCATTTTCACTACAAGCTGACACTCTCTGCACCTGCTGGAAAAATTGTGCAGATTAGAATTTAATAATCTACAGACTGGATGTTCTGACACAGTTCTCAGTTCATAAAAGTATCAAACAATGTTTAGAAATGTGTATTTTGAGAGAAGACATGTTTGGAAAGCACATGTCGAAATGCAACTCTAAATATCATTTAAATGTAGTTGTGTTTTTAAAATGTATATATTGCATACTAATGTGAAAGCTGGATGGAAGAGATCTATGAATGAGAACATGTAAAAATCACATAAACACACACACACACACAGAGAGAGAGAGAGAGAGAGAGAGAGAGAATATGTTGACCTCCCCTACCTGCCTCACCTTAGCTAGTTGTGAGAGGCCAGTTGTGTAAGCAGCCATTGACAAGTGAGATACCTGGCTTGCCTTAATTCTTAGTGGTGGTCTGACCCTTGCCCTCAGTGATTTTTTTTTTTGGGGGGGGAGGGCATCATTCTCTGTGGGATAGACACTTTTTTCTGCCTCTTTGGCAAGGAGGAGGATAATTTTGAATACATTTCTCATTAGGTAGAAACAGCCAGAGATCCATGAGGACTGTGTATGAGATTTAGCTGACTCCCTAGTGCAGGCATTGCCAAACTCGGCCCTCCAGATGTTTTGGGACTACAACTCCCACCATCCATGACCACTGGTCCTGTTAGCTAGGGATGATGGGAGTTGTAGTCCCAAAATATCTGGAGGGCCGAGTTTGCCTATGTCTGCCCTAGTGAATCAGGTATATTTGGACAGACCCCAGCATAGGCCGCCTCAGATACAGACAGCCATGGTTGGCTGTGAAATGGGCTGGATGACTCAGAGTGACCCATGACTGTCAGGCAGGATGGAGATGTACCTCGGGTGGGGAAACAGTGCAAAAAGGTCAAGACCTATCTGACCAGCAGCTGCATCTTTCCAGGAGGATGTCGGTCCAATGCTGTGGCTGCCTTTCCTGACTGAAGCCCTGCCCTGCAGGATCAATGCCTCTGCTCAACAGCTCTTTAGCAGAGATATCAATCCTGTGGGGTATGGGTGCTGCTTCACAAATGGCTTTCCTGCGCAAGCAAGACCACACAGGATAGATGACCCCATGTCCCAGCTAGTAAGCGGGAGGATTCAAGCATGTGGGGTGCAAGTTGCTGGTGGCAGTAGTGGCACCTTCCAGATCAGGGCCCTGGAGCAGATTGGCTGGGCTGTGCACAGCCTTAGTTTCCACATGTGTATCTCTCCCCTCACACACTACTGGTGCCAAATGCATGTCACGAGCAAGTTGTGAACAGCCATAAGACAATCTGTAATGTGAAAAGAATGAGAGAGGGAGGGAGGGAGGGAGAGAGAGAGAGAGAGAGAGAGAGAGAGTTGCTGTTCCAAGGCCACATTGTAGATAATGATGTTAATGATGTTCCCCATCTATTATAATGTCTCATTGTCTGGCTGACTACATGAAGTCAATTTCAGAGGTTGTCAGCTTCCAAGAGCATTGAACTCTATTATAAATGTTGTCTTTCTCCCTGTCTGTCTCTCTGTCTCTCAAAAAAGAGCCTCATATAAGGTCCCCAAAGATTTGTCCATGGTGAGACTGTGGCACACTTAAGGAAATTATTAATGGCTGCAGAGTCCATTTTTGAAAATAAGTTCATTCCAATCATAGCATTATTACAGAGCCTGTATGCTAATATTTTCAAGGAAGCAAAGGTTCAGCAGCACACACCATTGTTGCCACATCTATCCCAAAGAGAAGCCCAGGAACAATCATGTTTATCAACCATTTGGCAGATGCCCCTGATCAAGGACCCAGGGGTGATGTAGAAAACTACCCTAAACAATATTAAGCCAGGGATCAGGGACGTGGCTTGAGAGCCATATGTGGCTCTCAATTCCATGTGGCTCTTTGTGGAGTAAGAAGTTCATAAAGTCTGTGGCTCCTCCTCCTTCACTGAGTAAACTGTTTGCCCCTAGCAGAGACTAAAGACAAAGTTTGCACACCCCCTTTTTAATTTATCAGTTTTACCAAGGAAGCAAAAGGCTCGGGAAAAGCATAGAAATTATGAATAATTAACTCCTCTCATGCTGTATTGTCTGCTTAACTCTCTGATTAATTGGAGGCTGGGAGGAGATGTTGACCTATGAATCTCTGCCACTTCCTTTTAGAATTTCCACTTCGTCATTCTCATCTTCTCGTCCACAGTGAACTTTAAAACTCTTTGCTGAAAATAATGATTTGGCCTGAGATTTGGAATCCAGATTGAACATAAATGATTAGGCTTGACCTTTCGAGTGTAGTTCACTTGACACAAATATGATTTTCTCCCTCTCACTTTGAAAACAATACTTCTCTGCATAAATACAGATTGAGAAGTCTAAGTTATCCTTAAACAAAAAGAAATAGGTTATTTCAAATTAGTTTGAGATATTACACAGGAGATGATGGAAATCGGGTTTGGTGTCCCCCCCTTTTTTTAAACACCGTGTTCTGCTACATTGTGATCCTGATTGGTGATGCTGGTGTTTATCTAGGAAAAGCAATACAATCCCAGCTGTGATTCCTTCTCACTGATCTGGAAATGACCCAGGACAGCTGTGTCCATAAGGATGGTGACTCAAAATCTGAGAAATTTCATAGTGGTCCATACTGGATAACTTGGTGTTTTATCAATTCTGCTTCTTTCTCTATTACTAAAGCCACCTCTCTCTCTCTCTCTCTCTCTCTCTCTCTCTCTCTCTCTCTCTCTCTCATGAGAGGGCATGTTTTGAATTGAGTGAGGGCTACATGGAGAATGTGGAAAGACATGTGTTTTTTCTCCTCCAAAGGGCACCAGAATTTGTATTTTCCTGGGTAGGGGCTTTTACTCTGTTTGAAAAATTTAAATACCATTTAATTGCAATCACCTCTAAGTGGTGTAAAAAGGCAAAAGATGTATGTGATCTGAAGAGAAACCAGAGTGTACCTCTCAGTGGTGTATATGGAATGCAATACAGGCAGCTCCCCATTTACGCAGGAGTAACATTCCAAGGGATCACACATTGAAGTGAAATTGAACATATATGAAGAAGCCTACAAAAAACTTGTTCCACCTCACCCTATTCCACTCCTCTTTTGTGATATTTTTGTGAGGTTTCAGGGTCATTTCTGGGTTCTGCACAATGTGTGCATGCATGGTCACACACATAGTGAACCTGCATAAATGGGGAGTTGCCTGTACAATGAAAACAAAAATTGGTTCAAACCATAAAAGCAGAATTCAGTTAAAATGCTTGCTTGGGGGGGGGGGAAATCTTCTGTAGGTATTCAGTAGCTAAGCAGGGAAGTAGTCTGTCTGATTTACTCTGGGAGTTCCATCAAGTTGGGCCACAATACTGGACTCACAGTTCTTGCTGAATCCAAGCTGTGCATGTGAGCCATGGGAGACCAGTAACAGTGATTCCCCTCATGGATCAGGAAGGGGTAGCAGAGATGAGGCAGTCCTTGTCCTATCCTGGCCCCAAGGACCCTCTAAATTAATACAACAAATTGACCAGTCTTAGATTCAGGACAGATAAAATAAAAGCATTTCTTCACAGAATGTGTATACAGTGGTACCTCGGGTTAAGTACTTAATTCGTTCCGGAGGTCCGTACTTAACCTGAAACTGTTCTTAACCTGAAGCACCACTTTAGCTAATGGAGCCTCCTGTTGCTGCTGCGCCGCCGGAGCACAATTTCTGTTCTCATCCTGAAGCAAAGTTCTTAAACTGAAGCAATATTTCTGGGTTAGCAGAGTCTGTAACCTGAAGTGTATGTAACCTGAAGTGTATGTAACCTAAGGTACCACTGTATACACATTCTGTTACAAGGTGTGGTGAAGGAGTTGGTGGGACAACTGGAGAAGTCTCAGAAGATTCCCATAGTCCAGCTACACATAACCACTTTTGGCATCACACTTTGGGTTCGAGGAAGGGAGGACCCCCCCCCCAAAATTGCCCTGATTCAACTGTCTATATGGCATCCAAACAGTTTCAGTGCATCCCACTATTTTATAATATGTGTATAATATTATGATATAATGATTTGTATAATAATGTTCTTTTTTTTAGTGGAACCAGGGAGAAAGTAAGTTGCTTCCCAATGAGATTTAGGAGCAAGATGGGAATTAGAATAAAAATCCACAAGTATAAGCTCAACATAAAGATTTTCAGAAAATTCAATTCCTAATGAGGATGGTCTTTTCGCACTCAAGAGCCAATCATGGACATTACCGCCATTTTATCTGGTGAAGGCAGAGCATTATTTTGACATGATATAAACCAGTAATAGTAGCACTTGATATGATTAATACAGAGACATGTTCCATTTTCTGTTTAAGCAGCTTTTGACAAATATTAATAAATTACTTGCACTGAGCAAATAATAAGTTGTAATGAATAATTTAGCCCAGCTGCTTTTTATGCATGTGGAATAACAGCAGAGCAAGGTTTCCTTGAATATAACTGTTTAGCAAAAAGTATCCAATGTTCTGTTTTAATGGATCTGTTTTGGAATTTTCAGAAGAAAATGAAGAGAATGAAGAAATGGATGTGATTCCTAATTTACCTGTGTTTACTTAGAAGCATACTTTACTGAGTTCACTGGGGCTTATTTTCTACATTAAAAAAAAAGTGGTGTGCATTGCAGGCTTAATCACACCTAACTTTACCTGGATCACGGCTAGCAGGAAAAATCCCTGGGTGAAAATGCACTGATGTCTATTCTGGATTGTTATTAAAGAACCCCTTCTGTGCTCCCCAACCTAATGCCCTCTATATGTTTGTTGGACTCCAGGTCCCATCAGCCCCATCTAGCTTGTTCAATTGCCAGGGATGATGAGAGTTACAGTCTACCATTTCTGAATGACATCATATCAGGAAATGTTGACACAGAGCTATTATTTCTCCTCCTCCTAAGAGAACTATTAAGGCTACTAACAACGAATTGCTCATAGTTTTATTTCTTGAACATGACCACCTAACAACTAAGCATGGTGGACAGATATTTAATTACATTTCCTCTAATATTACTGCAACAACAATAATATACTGATGTTTAGTTCACTAATGGTACTGAAATCAGGATCATGCCAACCACTACTGCTTTCAATTTTTTTCTAGGAAAAAACCCCAGTCTTCCTAAAGTAAGAATTCAACGGGCATGTTTATATTACTGCATTGACTTCAAAATCCCGAAAAGCAAATTAGGCAAAAAATATATATGATAGGTTTATCTATACTGATTTGGTTATCATTCCAGACACCTGTCCTCAGATGTTCTAAATATCCTCTGGTCTATTTCTCCATGTATGATAGCAGGTGGCTAAGTTTTTTAAGCATAATTTCTAAATGGATATTTCAATTAACTAACAGCTCCACCTACAAAAGCTATCTTCAGTCCTGTCTTGGCTGCAGAAATGCCATGCCCACTTTTAAGTGGGGGCCAATTTTTTACACACACTCAGCTTTGGGAGAAGATGTGAGTTGGCTTCTCTCAAGAGAAGGGGATGTCTTGTAGTCACAAGGGCAGGATTGGAGTGTCCTATGTGAGGGGGCATTAGAACGTGATGTAAGCCCACACATCCCCTCCCTTCTTCTTTTCGCAGCACCCTACCTCCTGAGTGTGGGTTTGTGCTAGTCAACTTAGCAAGGTTTGTGCTAGTCACTTAGCAAGGAAGGTACTTATCTCCCAATCCTTAGCTGGGAAGCTTGCCTTATAAATGTTAATTCCAACCCACTTGCCACACATACAATTTGGTCATTGGTTGACAGATCTTCAATGGTTATATTAAATATGACCTTCCTGCCATTGCTTGTCTCTCTTGAGTCTTCTTCCAGGGTGTGCTGGAGAAAGATAAAGTGTATGTGTGTTCCTTTGTGGTATGTCAAACCCTTAGGGTTACTCTTTATTGCTTTAAGGAGACAGCTTCCCATTCCCCCCTCCCCATTTTCTCCTGCTCTCTGACATAATTCTTCCTCCTCTAGCAGTCCATTTCCCTGAACAATTTCACTGCTTCCTAGCTTTTCAATGTGTTTCTGCACATTTGTTGTTGTTGTAAATAACTGTAATGAGATTAGTGATAACTCTTTAAATGCATATTGCTAGTGTGTTCCGCATGAAAGTCTGTCCCAATGAACACACTTGGCATTTTAATTAATATTCTGATCACCCCCTTTTTGATTCAGTAAAAATCACTTGGGATCTATCCTTGCTGTCCTCAACCACATTTATCCTTGAGAGTGCCAGATTCCAATATGCACTCCGATCTTGGCATCCAAAAGGTTCTAAACACATGATGTCAGGATCACAGGTCAGAACTGCAGGATTGCATGTGAACTCTGCACTTTCGAAGATGTGCAGAGCAGCAAGAGGCAGAGTTTGCATGCTCAGCCCCACTCTCCCTCATCATGTGATGTATTAGAACACCTGGGCATTGTTTCAGACAGGAGTGGGGAACATCTGGGCCTCTAGAAGATGTTGGACCCCATCTGCCCAAGCAAGCAAGCGTGATGATGGTCAGGCCTGTTATTTGTATTTGCATATGGCTTGGGGAAAGACAAGTAGAATGTGAAGTTTTTTGTGTTGTTGTTTTTTAAGTTTCCCCATCCCTATGGGGATGAGCGCCAGTGTGGTGTAGTGGTTAAGAGCGGTAGTCTCGTAATCTGGGGAACCGGGTTCGCGTCTCCGCTCCTCCACATGCTGCTGCTGGGTGACCTTGGGCCAGTCACACTTCTTTGAAGTCTCTCAGCCCCACTCACCTCACAGAGTGTTTGTTGTGGGGGAGGAAGGGAAAGGAGAATGTTAGCCGCTTTGAGACTCCTGAAGGGGAGTGAAAGGCGGGATATCAAATCCAAACTCTTCTTCTTCTTCTTCTATTCAGATGGCTTATGATACCATTCATGGGCAGTAAAAGGTAAAGGGACCCCTGACCATTAGGTCCAGTCGTGACCGACTCTGGGGTTGCGGCACTCATCTCGTTTTACTGGCCGAGGGAGCCGGCGTACGGCTTCCGGGTCATGTGGCCAGCATGACTAAGCTGCTTCTGGCAAACCAGAGCAGCGCACGGAAACACCGTTTACTTTCCCGCTGGAGCGGTACCTATTTATCTACTTGTACTCTGGCGTGCTTTCGAACTGCTAGGTTGGCAGGAGCAGGGACCGGGCAATGGGAGCTCAGCCCGTCACGGGGATTCAAACCGCTGACCTTCTGATCGGCAAGTCCTAGGCTCTGTGGTTTACCCACAGCGCCACCCGTGTCCCTTCTATTCATGGGCAGTAAGTGGCCAATTATTTAGGCTGCTAAAAAAATTAAATTCCCCCACCTTTCATATGCAAGAGAAATAACTCATTATTGAACAGAAGATGTGAAATAACTCCCAGCAACTTGCACGGGGAACATATGTGAAAATATTCTGTCCTTTTTCATTTTCACTCCCTCCCTTCCACCGAGTGATATGTGTCACCACGTTCCTTGCAATTGTTTTCCATTTGAGCTTTCCAAAAGCTCCCTCTCCCCCTATCCAGTGACCTCCTTCTTTGCGGTGAAGCTTAAAATGGCTCTCCACTCAGGATCTGCTGCAAACAAAGGGAATTTTCTGCCAAATTGCAAAACATTCCAGAAAACAATGATATGAAAAGCCTCCATGAAGTGCATACATCAAAGTCGGGGAAAATCTTTGTATTCCGCCGGTAATGCTTACAAGGTAAAGTGGCATGCAGATTTCTTATTTAATAAATTCCCACTGAAAATTAGTTTTTCACAGTGGGAAGGATTTCAAGGCTTGCTGAGATGAACAGGCAGGATCTAATCAGTGTTCAGGCTTTGTAGATACACCAGGGCTTGGAGATATTTGAATGATCCAATTATTCTGTTGAGGCACAATAACCTTACCTGCATACTAATCAAGCAATATGCGGGCAGGAATCAAGTCGAGCTTCTCAAGAAGCCCTAGACATAGACAGCTCCCTGGCTGACCTGCTGCCAATTACATTAATTTCAATTCTATTAGCTCATCTTTTGCCCGAAGGCGACATATGTACAGATCTATAGGGGGAGGGAAAAAATTGCCTTAAATCAACTTGCCACTAGACATGATGCACGATGGCTCCACAGTGACTTGAATGCAAGGCATTAGTTCCCAAAGTGAATGCAATCGTACAGTAAATAAGAGTGAATTTCCCTGACAAGACACCTCTCCAGAACACCGAGAAGGCGTCAGTCCATGAAACTCTGCTGATTCCACTGTCTGCTGTTGGAAGTCAATCAGTTTGTTCTTTCTTTTTCTCTTTCTTTCTTTCTTTCTTTCTTTTTATTGGGAAAGCATAATTGTAAAGAAGAGGCTCTCAGATTTTTAAGGAAGTGACCTCAAAGCAGATATAAACTTTCCTTGCACCCTTCCATCTGGCTTTCACTTTTATTTATTTATTAACATTGGCCATCTGGTCTGACCTTCCTGCCAAGAGGGGCAGAGGCCTGGATAGAAATTTATTGAATAAACTAAATAAATGCATGCTGGTTGGGGACAGTAGTGAATTTTAGTACTGTCAACCAGCTAAAAAAATTATCGGGTTAGGGACATGGAAAGCTACCGCATACTTGGTCAGACCATTTGTCCATCTGGCACAGTATTGCCTGCATGCCTCAGAATTTTAGGTAGGGATGACTCCCAGCCCTGCGGCTGAAACTTCCTGTTATGGGGGTTGTTTTGGTCTGTTTTAATGGTATAATGTTAAGTTTTTAAGCATGTTGTAAGTCTCCTGGGGACTTTTGGGTAACAAGCAACTAACAAGTATTACAGTGGTACCTCTAGTTACAAACTTAATTCATTCCGGAGGTCTGTTCTTAACCTGAAACTGTTCTTAACTAGAGGCGTGCTTTTGCTAATGGGGCCTCTTGCTGCTGCTGTGCCGCTGGCACACGAATTCTGTTCTTATCCTGGGGCAAAGTTCTCAAATCGAGGTAACTCTTCCAGGTTAGTGGAGTTTGTAACCTGAAGCGTTTGTAACCTGAGGTGTTTGTAACTTGAGGTACCACTGTATTATTACTATTAGTAGTAGTAGTAATAATAGTATAAATAGTATTCCAGTAAGATCTGTCCATCCTTGCTCTAGAATTTTGAAATTACAATGCTGTTTTGTTGTTTTTACCATTCTGAACAGAAAATCTTATCATTATCATCATGCAATTGAAATCTGTTGCCTCGTACAGATTACTGATACAGCCCCTTTAAAGAAAAATAATGGGATGTGTGTGAATGAAATATCCATATTGCAGAAGGATTGAGGCAGAAACAGGGGGATATTCAACCTCATTTTGAACTGTGTGTGATCCTGAAAAGCATAGCGATTTGGGGTTTCCTTTTTTGCCGCACATGTGTCTTAAGAGGACAAAAAACAAACCACTCATTTATAAATATAGCTTGCCTGGAATCAGAATGAACAAAGGTTTGTGGGAGCCCACTCCCAGCAGCAAATGGGTCTGCTAAAAATATTCCTTTTCTTCTTCTAAACTTGACACATTACAAATCAGCATCTTTGATTAATTTCCTGTGAAAGCATAAAGAGAGTGAGGAAAATGTAAAGACCCCTAATGCATATTTCACTTGAATAAGTATATTTCCAGAGCTTGGGGAGGGGAGGGGATACAATTGTTTCCCCAGCTGTGTGTCCTGTTATCTTAACTTGAAAAGCAGGTTTGATTTTTCTCTTTCTGCTTATAAAATTGGAGCATATTGCACCCCGTTGTGTGTGTTTTTGTGGGAGGGGACAGAAAACCATGGATTGCCATACAAATTGCTCAGAGCTGTGCTTCCATCCTTTGTGTCCCCAAATCAGTGGTCAAAATCAATTAGATCTTCTACAACTGGACATAAAGTTACACAGAACATTGTCAAAGGTTGGCAGTTAAACATTATTGGGAGCCGGGGACATAATTGGGTGGGTGAAACATCTTGCAGTTCTGTAAGATTGTCTGCAAGAGAGGAAAAAGAAACCCAGTTTAATCCCTCTGTGTGCTTATTTATATGAAAATCAAAAAGCCTATGTTTTATTTATTTCTCAGAGAGGAACAGCACTGAGGGACCTAGAAAAAGAGCATGGAATTGAGAAGAGGAAGGGGGACAGCTAAAACCACTAACAAGTTAAAGAGATTGTGGGTACAACTCAACACAATGGAGTACACAGTGTGAGGTTGTATTTTTAAAGTCCAATAAACAAAAGCATAAAGTGATGCAAGTCAATGTTCCAAAATGATGTTTCTTGTTTACATGTGTATCCAATGATCTCAAACATGCATGCCCCCCAAAATTTATTATATATCTATCTATCTATCTATCTATCTATCTATCTATCTATCTATCTATCTATCTATCTCCTAACAGCAACTCAGTGAGCTACATAGCTTCAGCTTAGTGACACCAACTGGCCCAAAGTCACACAATGAGGTTCATGACTGCAACCACTACAACTCAATGGCTTTCACTTCACTTTCCATTTCACTTGCCCTCCAGGGCAATGCTGCTCCTTCATCCCTCAGTTGAGTGAGTTTTACCCACCCCAATGGAGAAGGAAGCCTTGAGGGAGAATGGTGAGGGAGAAAGCGTTTGCACCCACAATCAGAAAGAGTCTGGTGGTAGCACTGCCCCAGGATATTCCATCTACCACATGAAATGTCTTCCTGGGTCAGAGCAAATGCCCCTTTATTTCACCATTGTCTTTTAAAACAGTGGCCAATCAGATCATCCCAAGAAGCCCACAAGCAGGGAACAAAATCAACAGCACCCCAGTTCCCGCTGTGCTGAATATGGAGTCAGGGGTGCCTTTACCTTTACCTTTTATGGGTAATAAGTATTTATTCATGAATTTGTGTAACCCTTTATCACAGCCCTCTAAGTTAGTGGCTGGAAGATTCATGCTTCCTGTCTTAATTATTTCCCCAAATCTTATAAATACACTCTCCTCCCCTTCTTCTGTTACACTCTATTTTAGATTCAAAACTAGCAAAAAGAACCAGACCTTTCCAGGTGCTCTTGAAGGAACTCAAAATAGCTCAGGCTTTCTGAAGATGTCATTAGTATTAAAACAGGACAGCTCATATTTTCGCAATGAGCATGTCCTTCCCTATGGGAAAGCATTCTAAATGGGCTTGACTTCTGAACAATTCCTGTCTGAATTGAGAAATGCAGATGAGACCAGCCTGCAATAACAAATAAAATCTGCACTTCAAAGATAGATCTGAGATTAGCAGCAGTGAGATTGAGCTGTTCACGAATTCGTTGTAATACGGAGCTGCTTTATTTTTTAAAAAAAGAATTTTAAATATTTCAGCAGGATGAAGTTAGAAAAAGTAGGACTCTGCAGTTCAAGGTGCTTCAAAGGGATATATATATATATATATATTTGCTTTCGTAGATTTTCACGGGTACAGGAATGCAGGTTTTGGTGTCCTCGGGTGTCTTCCCGTGTAAAAGTTGGGGTGTCTAGGCGACGTTTCGACGAGGTCTCACTCGTCATCTTCAGGCTGGTGCTTTCGGCTTCTTGTTACTGGAACAGAGCAGGATCTCAGTGTTTGAGTTCCTATAAATACTGTAGAGGGGGTGTGGTGTATAGCCTCCAATGTTCTGGGCAGAGAGGAAGTTCCCAGGTTAGTGTGCCTTTTCTTCTTTTGTTCCTTAATTACTTGAGAGATATCTTGAGTGATTTCTTGAGTGATATCCTGAGTACCACTTAGGTGGGTCATTAGGTGTGGATTAGTTGTTAAAGTCTTTGTGTCTTGACCTCTTGAACTTTGTGAAGAGTTTTCCTGAGAAGATGGCTGTACTGTACTTAGTTGTGCTCTGGCTTGGCTTCGTGTATAGGGGCGAGCTGTGGTTTTGTGGCTTGTGTCAGCCAGATCTGTGTAGGGATTGCAGGGGGGTGCAGCATCCGGAGGTGCCACCATGGATTGGCTACTGGATGGTGTCTGTAATTCATCTGTGGAGAGGGTCTGGGTTTGGGTCTGGTGTGGTTGATTGGTGTTGGCGTTCTGTGTGCCTCTGGATCTGGTGTCAGTTTTTGTGGGGAGGGCTAATTTCCAGATGTCTGGCAAGCGGGATGTGTCGTCACGCTTGTTCATGTTGTGAGGGTGTTTCTCTATCTCGATGGCTTCCATGATTATTCTCTTGTGGTGATGTTCCGTGTTAAAGAGCAATTTGGAATCTGCAAAATTAATTTCGTGTCCTGTTTCTTTCATGTGTTGGAAAAGAGAGGAAGTTTTTTCTTCTTTTTTGACGGCATTCTTGTGTTCTGCGATACGTGCATTTATTCGTCTGTTTGTTTGTCCAATGTACGTGGCTGGGCAGACTTTGCAGGGTATTTCATAGATCCCTTGGTTTTCCAACTGGATTTTATCCTTGGGGTTTCTGAGGATATTGGCTATTTTTTGGTTGGTGCAAAAGGCTGTTTTGATATTGTGTTTATGGAGGATTTTGCTAATTTTATCTGTAGTGCCCTTGATATAAGGAAGGAGGGCCATGCCATTGTTTTCTTCTGTGTCTTGGTTTTTGGGGGGTGTTTCCTTTTGGATTAGCTTCGTAATCCTGTAATTTGGCCACACGGGAAGGAAAAACTGGATAGCTTCCTCACACATCTCAACAACTTACACCCCAAAATACAATTCACTATGGAAATAGAAGCCAACAACCAACTTCCCTTCCTTGACGTCCTAATCTACAAAAAACCTGATGGCTCCCTAGGACACACTATCTACCGGAAAAAAACACACACCAACCGCTACTTACATGCACAATCACACCACCACCCTGCACAAATAAACTCCGTAGCCAAGACTCTCATCTCCAGAACCAAACGCCTGGCTGACAAAGACCACTTGACAACTGAGTTACAGAATCTCTCAAACGTGTTAATTGCCAATGGATACCAGCAAAACAGGATTACGAAGCTAATCCAAAAGGAAACACCCCCCAAAAACCAAGACACAGAAGAAAACAATGGCATGGCCCTCCTTCCTTATATCAAGGGCACTACAGATAAAATTAGCAAAATCCTCCATAAACACAATATCAAAACAGCCTTTTGCACCAACCAAAAAATAGCCAATATCCTCAGAAACCCCAAGGATAAAATCCAGTTGGAAAACCAAGGGATCTATGAAATACCCTGCAAAGTCTGCCCAGCCACGTACATTGGACAAACAAACAGACGAATAAATGCACGTATCGCAGAACACAAGAATGCCGTCAAAAAAGAAGAAAAAACTTCCTCTCTTTTCCAACACATGAAAGAAACAGGACACGAAATTAATTTTGCAGATTCCAAATTGCTCTTTAACACGGAACATCACCACAAGAGAATAATCATGGAAGCCATCGAGATAGAGAAACACCCTCACAACATGAACAAGCGTGACGACACATCCCGCTTGCCAGACATCTGGAAATTAGCCCTCCCCACAAAAACTGACACCAGATCCAGAGGCACACAGAACGCCAACACCAATCAACCACACCAGACCCAAACCCAGACCCTCTCCACAGATGAATTACAGACACCATCCAGTAGCCAATCCATGGTGGCACCTCCGGATGCTGCACCCCCCTGCAATCCCTACACAGATCTGGCTGACACAAGCCACAAAACCACAGCTCGCCCCTATACACGAAGCCAAGCCAGAGCACAACTAAGTACAGTACAGCCATCTTCTCAGGAAAACTCTTCACAAAGTTCAAGAGGTCAAGACACAAAGACTTTAACAACTAATCCACACCTAATGACCCACCTAAGTGGTACTCAGGATATCACTCAAGAAATCACTCAAGATATCTCTCAAGTAATTAAGGAACAAAAGAAGAAAAGGCACACTAACCTGGGAACTTCCTCTCTGCCCAGAACATTGGAGGCTATACACCACACCCCCTCTACAGTATTTATAGGAACTCAAACACTGAGATCCTGCTCTGTTCCAGTAACAAGAAGCCGAAAGCACCAGCCTGAAGATGACGAGTGAGACCTCGTCGAAACGTCGCCTAGACACCCCAACTTTTACACGGGAAGACACCCGAGGACACCAAAACCTGCATATATATATATATATATATATATATATATATATATATGCTTAAAAAAAAGATACTGTTATTCATTAAAAACAAATCAGAGCAGTTCACAACAATTATACATAAAACCACACAATAAAAGACATGAAAATATTAAAATCAGGAAACTGTTATGAAATCAGTTAAAGTATAGCTCATGTTGGAGAGGGCCTAGGTACAGTGGTACCTCGGGTTATATACGCTTCAGGTTACATACACTTCAGGTTACAGACTTCGCTAACCCAGAAATATTACCTCGGGTTAAGAACTTTGCTTCAGGATGAGAACAGAAATTGTGCTCCGGCGGCACGGCGGCAGCAGGAGGCCCCATTAGCTAAAGTAGTGCTTCAGGTTAAGAACAGTTTCAGGTTGAGAACGGACCTCTGGAACGAATTAAGTATGTAACCAGAGGTACCACTGTATTTGCCTTGTCATGCTAAAACTGGTGATTTGGGCCTGGTTGAGCCAGTGGTGGACCTTCATGCTCCGGCACCGGGGGGTGGAAAGCAGGTGGAGCAGGGCTGGCATGTGTCCTGGGGGTGTGGTGCGCCGCCTGCAGGGGCATGGTGCCCAGCACAGGCAGGGGGGCAGCTGTGATGACACCCCACTGGGATCATGCTGCCGGGGGCGGTGTGCTCCCCCCACACTCCTCTTCCTCCGCCAGTGGGTTCAGCCATGCATTTTCACCACTTGGTGATGACAATGATAATGTGAATGCCTCTGCACAGATTGAACAGAGCAAGGAGAACTTCCATATGACATAATATGCTGTGCTTCATGGAGAAAACTTAGGACCTTCCAGCTTCTGGTGTCTGAGCTTTGAAGTGTTTGAACTTTGAAGTGAGGAAGAGTCAGCAACCCCTAGAGGAAAGCAACTATGAGGAACACCCTTATGACCCTGCCAAATCTGGAGAGAGGCACCTGCTCCTTGCTATATTCCTGGGTTCCACCAGTGTCACACCTATGGACCCCACCAACAGTGATGGCACTACACCTAGACAAGGGCTGGGAGCCTCAGCTCACATGCAGTCAATGGCTGGATTCAGTAAAAGTCAACTAACTTCCTGTGTTCCTGATTAGGCTGCAGGAATACACAATGACCACATGGGAACACAATATTGACCACAATGGTTTCTCTTTAGGCTGTTGATGGTGGGACACTAGTCCCCATGTAGCTTCTATATTCCTGAGAAGATGGTCAACATAAAACACCAACTCAGACAATCAATATTTAAAATGGGGAGGACAGGGAAGTATTATAAGACAGAAAGAATGTGTACCATGTAAACCCCATTAAATCAAATCCCATACGCCAATGGCGTTTCTGTACATTTCCCGTGTTAAAGCAGAAAATTTGCTCATCACTGACTCATGGGGGATGTAAGAAATACAGAAGAGGATAAAGCATGAATTTTCACCCGTTGCAGTGAAGAGAGGAGAATGAAAAAGCAATTACTTGAGGTTAGGCAGAGGAATAATCTCAACAGTTTCAGAAGAAGCATGTTAGCCTCATTGTCCTTGAGAGAAACAGGAAAGCCATGTGGGATCTGCTTTAATATTGGCCAATGTCATTTTATGTCCGTGCACAGTAGTGTCCCAAACCACCTTAAACCATTTTGACTGTAAAAGTGCAGTGCATGATGTATTGTTTGCACTAGGCAATCTCTCTTTTTGTCACCATTTTAGAATTTTGCAATGTTTATCAATATTATATGCACAGACATGCACTCATATATCCGGACAGTCACATCTGTATATTTAGATACACTCCTTTTGTGATTACTCTCTTGTATTGCTTTTGATACATGGATTTCACCAATTTTTATAAAATGGCCCTTCTCCCCACTGGGCTTTTAGGTGAGAATAGAGCTTTCTCTAGGAACCTCTGCTAAATCCTTCCCTTTAAAAGTCAACATGTGCAAGCCTTAGCAAAAACTGCCATTTATTTATTTTTTTACAGTGAGGAGAAAAAAAATATATCTTCTCTTTTATTAGAATAGTTTTAAACGGAGGTTTTTCCAGCTGGAACTCACTGAAACTCAGTTCTGGCAACTGAGTGGCAGCGGGGGGGCCATTGCCATTCTAAGAGAGCAAGAAAGGAGTTCATGGTGAGATAAAGCACCCCTTTATCTAGAAAAATAGCACTGGTTTTAAAACAGTGTTTCCCAACAGGGGGTCATAAGCCCCCCTGGGGAGCCCCAGGATATTCCAAGGGGGGCACAGGTGAAAATGGTGTAAATGGGATAGGGGCACAGCATGAGGCTTGGGGGCTACAGAGTGAAGTGAAGAAAAACAAGATTTTTTAAAATTCCTGATTGGCTGGCTATCTGCTTGGCCAATCACAAGTGGGTAAGGGGGCAGCCCACAAGGGCCTAACACTCTTTTTGCCATGTGCACTTTCTTGAAGCAGTCCTGGTTTTCCAGCAGGAGAGGGCGATCGCTGAGGCTCTCATTTTGACCAGTAGAGCCCGTGATCCAGAACCCCCCAAGTCAGGTAGTAGTAGTAGCAGTAGTAGTAGTAGTAGTAATAATAATAATAATAATTTATTTGTACCCTGCCTATCTAGTTGGGTCTCCCCAGCCACTCTTGGTGGCTTCCAACACAGATTAAAAATACATTAAAATGCTACACATTAAAAACTTCCCTGAACAGGGCTGCCTACAGATGTCTTCTAAATATCAGGTAGTTGTTTATCTCTTTGACATCTGATGGGAGGTAAGTGCGGTGGTGGGACGGCAATGGGTAGGGTTGGGCAGGGCCCAGTGGCAGCCTGGGCCTTACTCTACAAGGCGCAGGGTGCAAAACACCCCAGTGCCTTCGGATCCTTCTTCTTTGCTAATGGCTTTGAACTGGCAAAGTATTCCATTGCATTTAAGCAGGTGCTTAACTGCCTGCTTGTCGGCAACCGCACCCATTACTTTGCTGCTGGAGGGGAGGGGAGCAATCCAGGAAAGCAATAGAGGGTAAACTTCCGATGTTCTTCGTTTCTGGATAAATATTTCATAACGCTGGAACCGTGGGGAGGTTTATGCCAGGAGCGTGCTAGTGTCCCTTTTATTCACGGTGACTTTGTTCCACTACACCTGTAAACAAACACTCATTTAACCACATGTATTATCTAACTCTGTCTGAGGGGGGAATTGATGTAATTTCCCCACACTTTATCTCTGTGCCAGCTTTAAACACCACATGCATACTGATGTAATGTGCTGTGCTTGCTTAATTTCACTTTGATTGTCAGAAAAGAGGAGGAAATGGCTATCAATGGCTACTAGATCAGTGACTGGGAATCTTGAGTGGAGAGAGAGCTGTTGCGCTCAAAACTCGCTTGCAGACTTCCCATAAGCATCCACTTGGCCACTGTGAGAACTTGATGCTGGACTAGATGGGTCATTCGCCTGATCCAGCTGGGCCCTTCTTATGCTCTTTTTTAAAAAAAATAAAAATAAATTAAATTTTATTCCATATTACATCACAATGCAAATATACCAAAGCCAACACCACATCATCCCCATCCCCACATATATTTATCATTTATATCCTCAATCAAACGTAATATTCTTTGGCCCCTCCCCCGTTTCCCTCTGCCCCCACTCAATTTCCTCTACATTCTGAGATTACATTTATGTTCTTATGGGGCTGAGGTGGGGCAGGATGGTGGTGAGGCCAGGGCTTCAGTGATGCACCAGTGGGAATTGGTGGATTGGCCCTGCCCTCTGCCTACCCCTCAGAGCTAGCACATCACTTGGGGCTGGGCCTCAGCAGCTGCAACCTCTCATCTTCCTTGCCTGCTGTCCAGCTACGAGTTTCTCAGGGGAGGAGGCTGGCAGCAGCGGCCATGGAGAGCTCACAGAGACACAAGATGCGCTCTCACAGCCGCAACTGCCACCACTGTCAGCTTGCCCTCCTCCCTGAGCTCAGCAGCAGGATTGCCAGGGGAAATAAGGACATTCCAGGATCAGATCAGAAGCTGGGGTGGCTTTCATAATTCTGGGACTTAATTGGAACACTTGGAGGGTATGTCAGTATAAGGCACAATATTTTCCTGGTAGCTGGGCGGGGTGCAGATTTTATCTCATATATATACACACACACACACACACACACACACACACACACACACACCAATTGCAAATCCCTTAGGACACTGCTTTTCCTTCACAAAGGATGCACAAATCTGTCTGTTACTCCCACTTTTACATTTCCCCAACCAATCTGAAATTCTACATAACTTTTCAATTTCTGTTTTTAAGTACTCAAGAAATTCATCTGTATATTAGTGTTTGTTTATCCTAATAGGCATATTTTTGCAAGCAATTACACCCAATAAAAAAAATTTACAAGCAATTTCCCATAATGTAATTCATGTTTATTTGTTATTGCCATTAATATATGTATTTTAATACCCACTTTCCCCAATGCATACATTTTTGGTATGCATTTTTTGGTTGGAGAAACTCATTACAAAATTCAGAGATGTGCAAATTTTGAAGGATAGGTGTCACCCCTGCTGTTCTGCCAAGTTTTTGTATTATTTAAGGAAGTGCATAATAGGTAGGTTCACTTTAAAATATAAACGAACCAAATCCCCCTCCCCAATTCCCATCTTCCTAAAAACCATTATTGGTATAAGCCAAGGAGAGGCTGTGCTCATTGGAACCTCTGGAGAAAGTAGTAACATGCATATAAATAAAACTTAAAAATGCACAGTTCTTCAAGTAAATGAATTCTCTTGATTTTCTTTGCTCACCCTAGCAACTTGTAACCATATCTTCCATTACAGAAGATTGCTAACATGGCTTCATGCTTTGGGATGTTTCTGTGTAAAGAAGCAAACTCTATCAAGCTGGATTTCTCTGCAAACATGAGCAAATAAAGTGTATTTAAAGAAGAAGCCTCTGGTGGAATCATCTGGCTCAAATTATTGTATCTTGTTTTGAAATATAAATATTTTTTTGGAAGAAGGGACATTGGATGTTACACTAAGCCACTGTGAATTCATCAGCTTAAAGCTTTAACCCTAGAATTGTCCAGGGTAGTGGGGGGTGGGGTATGTGTGTACTGGGAGGGAGGGGGGTAATGTTCAAGGTTTTTTGCAGCAGGAAGTGATTAAGTGCATTTGCAAAGTGAGGACATTAGTTCCCAAGCTACCTAACATCAATTAAAGGAGGCCAAATTAAATCGATGTTCTAATTCCACAAAATTAATGGTAACTTTTTTTAATAGATGTTACAACATTTCCCTGTGGTCCCGTAATAAATTCTTATCAGAGCAACACACATAGGAAGCAAATGGTTACACCTTTCACAGTCTAAAAACTGCTAGGAAATTGTCATGTTTAGAGGCTGTTGGCCGAAGACGAACAAGATCTAATATTTCTAATAAGATAATATTTCCTTCAAATATGAACCTGGAGGAGAAACTGTGTTGTCAGCAATATTTTTTGCGTAGAATTTCAGGTGGGTGGGTGGGTGGGAGGAACTCTAAGTATACCTGAAAAAGAGTCTCCACCCCCATTGCTCAGCCCGGACACTGAGGTCCAGCGCCGAGGGCCTTCTGCCAGTTCCCTCATTGCAAGAAGCAAAGTTACAGGGAACCAGGTAAAGGGCCTTCTTGGTAGTGGCACCTGCCGTGTGGAACACCCTCCAATCAGATGTCAAAGAAATAAACAACTACCTTACTTTTAGAAGACATCTGAAGGCAGCCCTGTTTAGGGAAGTTTTTAATGTTTGATGAATTATTGTATTTTAATCTTTTGTTGGAAGCTGCCCAGAGTGGCTGGGGAAACCCAGCCAGATGGGTGGGGTATAATAATAAATTACTACTACTACTACCTAAGAAACATATTTGTTTTTTAGATAAGGTACAATTATTTTAGATTTTAGTATAGTTGGGGTAGCCAGTGTGGTGCCCTCCAGATGTTGTTGGACTACAATTCCCATCAGCCGCAATCAGTGTGACCAATGGCCAGGCATGATGGGAACTGTAGTCCAGCAACATCTGGAGGGTGCCATGCCAACTACCTCTGCTCCTTAGCTTCTAGCTGCATATAGAGGGGAGCAGAAAAGGAGGAGTAGATTGGTATTGGCTGTCCATTTGTACATGTATTCACATTAGGGTTGCATCCTATGCCCCCCAAATTGGGGGCTCCTGATTTTTGTGGAGTCCACCACTTCCCCACAACCACAAAGGGATGCAAAACCCAGGACATTACGAGGGAAACACAATAAACACCAAAGAGGCTCAGATACCAGCAGATAGTTGTTGTTTTTCTTCCACTGTATTGGTAGTGGAAAAATCATGAGATATTATGGACTGGCTAAATGCAGAGGAGTAGAGGGAGGCATCTCCTGAGCATACCCCCAAGGCAAGAAAGCTCGGAGCCTGGGGATTGCTGGTGGGATGACGGTGAGCAGTCAGAGAGAAGAAGAAGGAGCAGACTGGGAGGAAGTGTCAAAAAGCTGAAGAGGTAACAGAGTTTAGTGAGCAGGAAAACTCTGTGGCAGAGAGCAGTCCAGAACAAGAGGTAGAGATGAGGCAGGCGGCTGAAGAATCCAGGGGGGTCTCCCCCTCCTGCTGGGACCAGCTCGCCACCCCACCCCGGTCTCCTAGAACCCAAAGAAACATGAAGAGGTGGAGCAACAACAGGCAAGACGATGGAGCCTCAGGTTACTTGGGAATGAACTGGGGAAGGAGGAGCCTTAGGGAGCTGTGGGAAGGTGGGGACCTTAAGTCCTCAAAACTGCCTCAGGGGAGAGTTCTATCGGAAACCGTTGCTGTGCTCACTAGGCCTGCCCTCCTGAGCTGTCTGGTTTCTTTGAATAAAGAATTAACATCACTGAAGTCATGGGAGTTATTGCTGACCTGTTCCAGCTCCCACACCTTTCATGAGAGGAGAAAATGAAGCCTTTATGCAGCAGCTCCTCACCTGTAAAATGCTCTCCCTAGGGAGCTTCACCTGCATCCTCATTATATATCTATAGGCGACAAGCCAAAACACCCCTCTTTTCCCAGACCTTTGGCTAATTAAGCAATTTATGGCCTTTTAAACTGGGGGGTGGGGGTTGTTTGTTATTGTTTATGTTTGTTATTAGGGCATGTATTTTTGTGTTTTTATATTGTAAACTGTGATCTTCAGATGAAGGGTGGTATAGAAATATTATTATTATTATTATTATTATTATTATTATTATTATTATTATTATTATTATTTGTGCTGTCATCCTCCCTAAACCATGCCTTCTATGGTGACAAATTGCATGTTCCCAACTCTAAGATAGCCCATTTCAGAAGCCAAATTTCACTGCACCCCAGATCCAAGCCGAGACTACTCCCATGAGAAATTTTATCTGATTCTCCTTCTGTGAATACAGAAGGGGATAACCTCAGAGTTTGGCTGGCTTTAACCTCAGGCAGGTGTGCATCAGAGCGCAGCTTTGGATCCAGGTTTATTTCCATTCCATAGGAGTGTGTATGGAAATGTATAGTACGGTAATTTATAACAAATAGCACAATTGGGAGGAAAATTGTAGATTACATTAACATGGGGTCTGGAAGTTTGGGTTATTTATTTATTTATTTATTTATTTTAAAATGCTGTCAGTGTGTCAGCATGTGTATCATCTCTGCAGACTTATTAAGGTATAGTGTTCAGATGCTTTGCCTAATCAGACTGTTGCTGTAAATTATTTGGTTCTTAGTGCAAAATTAGACCCCACAAAGGAAATAGGCTTTGGATTATCATGATTTGCATTGCAATGGCTGAAATGGATGGCCCCCACCTCTTGGGATGCATTGTCAGACATCAAGAGAATCTACATTACAATATATCATCTGCCGGCATGGCATTTAATAAGCTGCCAGGTTGGTTTTGATTAGACCATTGACATTCTGCACAAGGGCTGATAGGAGTGCTGTGTTTGGGTGTTGCTGATGCTGTACAATCCCTCTTATCATGATGGGTGGAGTGGATTTTTTGTGGGGAGGGGAGGAAGGGCCTGCACATTACTGGGGCATCAGAATTAGGTGTAGTGCAGCATTCACCAACCTGGTGCCCTCCAGATGTTTTGGACTGTGAAATGATTCGGCTGGGAATTATGCAGCATCAGCAACACCCAAAACCAACACTCATTGGGTCATTGCAGTCCAAAACATATGGTGGTCTGAGGATTGATAAATGCCAATGTAGATGTGTCTCTGTAAACTCTGTAGGGTTCCTGTCAGGTGTGATGGCTGCACTCAGGTCTTGCTTGTCGACTTCCTATAGAACATAAGAATGCAAAAAAAGCCTACAGGATCAGGCCAGTGGCTGTCTTGGCCAGGATCCTGTTCTCACAGTGGCCATCCAGATGCCCGTCAGAAGCCTTCAAGTAGGACCTGAGTGCCACAGCTCTCTCTCCTCCTATGGTTCCCACCAACCAGTATTCAGGGCATGATGTTGCAGACAGTGGTGGTAGAACATAGCCATCACAGTTATCAGCCTTATAAATTTGTCAAATCCTCTTTTAAAACCATCCAAGTTGGTGACCACCTTTGCCTCTAGTAGGAATGAGTGCCATAGTTTTTCCTTTTATCAGTCCTGAATCTTCCATTGGATGTCTCCACATTCTAATGTTATGAGAGAGGGAGAAAAACTTTTCCCCATCAAATTTCTCTATCCAATTGGATAGAGAGGTTGCTCAGAGTCATTCATTTGAGTGATGTGTAATGCCTCCAAGACACCTACGTACATACATAAATACATACAATACATATCTTCAGCATTTGTTCATAGCTTAACACAGGAAGTTTGCTCTGCATTCTTTGCCTCTAATTGTCATTAAGGAGATAAAGTTTAATATCAGCTTAGAGTCAAACTCTATTATAGCTGATCCCTTTGCAGTGCTTCTTCCATTTTACTTGGAGTTTCACTCTCTGGTGCTTTTCAGTGACCTGTCATGAAACATGCTTCATTTCCAGCCCCAGGTTTAATTGAAGGCAGGACTTATCAAGGTTTAGTTAGTTCCAGGATCTCTCTTGGGGGCCATAAAGGAATGCATTTGCACTATTGATGGGAATAATCCTTTCACCCTAGCTGCAGACTTACTACCAGTGGTTTCCATACCTCTGGGATTACCAGTATTTGAGGCCAATTCAGACTTTCAGCTCAGCACTGAAGACAGAGAAACTGGAGGGGAATAATCTCAGGCCTCTGGAATATGCACACATGAAATGGCATCATGTGTACATGGGTATTGATGTGTGTTTGTTGTTGTTTAGTCATTTAGTCGTTTCGACTCTTCTTGACCCCATGGACCAGAGCATGCCAGGCACTTCTGTCTTCCACTGCCTCCCGCACTTTGGTCAAACTCATGCTGGTAGCTTTGAGAACACTATCAAACCATCTCATCCTCTGTCATCCCCTTCTCCTTGTGCCCTCAATCTTTCCCAACATCAGGGTCTTTTCCAGGGAGTCTTCTCTTCTCATGAGGTGGCCAAAGTATTGGAGCCTCAGCTTCAGGATCTGTCCTTCCAGTGAGCACTCAGGGCTGATTTCCTTAAGAATGGAGAGGTTTGATCTTCTTGCAGTCCATGGGACTCTCAAGAGTCTCCTCCAGCACCATAATTCAAAAGCATCAATTCTTCGGTGATGTACAAGTAAATAAATCCTCCTTCCTGCAACACCATAGGTGTGGAAGTGGCCTTGTTCCTGGGCCAAATGTCTGAACAGACTGATTATGACCCAAAGTAAAATGTGTGATCTGATTACACACAACCCCTCATTTGCACAGGGGTTGTGTTCCAGGTCATTGTGTGCATCAGCAGAGTGCATGTAAGCCTGGCTCACCCCATTCTGCCTCTGCCTCTGCCCCTCCCTACCCCACTCCACCCCAATTCTGCCCCTGTTCCACCCCCTTCCAGTTTCAAACATAACACATGTGTGCATGGTTGTTAGTACATCAAATATCCGTAAATTGAGAGTTGCCTGTACGTTGAAGGTACCATGGATGCAGTGAGATGGGACATTAATATGTTGTAAGAACATAAAAGAAGATAGCACAGCACAACACAACACAACACAACACAACATGGAATCATGGAAATGTAGAGTTGGAAGGGACCACAAGGATAATCTAATCTAACTCCCTGAAATGCAAGAATCTTTCACCCACCACAGAGCTCTAACCCATGACCATGAAACTGAGTCTCATGCTTACAAACTGAGCTATCCCTCAGCACCCAATAGCATGACATCACATAACATGATACTAAGAGTTCTATGGGATCAGACCACCTTTTCCAACATCCTCTTCTCATAGTGGCCAACCATCTGGCTATGGAAGTCTGCAAGGAAGACTTGAGCACAACCACAGTCTCCCAACAACCACCGTACTTTTCCGTCTATAAGACGGGGGGGGGGGGACTATATTTTAAGAAACTGAGGGGAGATGGCCCAAAGTTGTTGAGCCTCTCCTCCCCATGCAGATGAGGGCAGGAAACACTCCCTAGACCATTTCCCGCACACAGCGGCATCGGGTGAATTTGTGCTCCCTCCAGCCATCCAGTTTGCAGGAGTGCAACGTCCCCCGATGCCGCCACACATGGGAAACAATCCAGGGAGTTCTTCCCGTGAACAGTGGCATTGGATGAATTCGCACTCCCACCAAAGGGCTGGCTGGCGGCGCGCAGCTTCTCCCCCCTCCTCACACAGCTGTGGGCAGAAAACACCCCCCAGATCTCTTCCCACCTGCTGTGGCATCTGGGAAAGCTGCGCTCCCACCAACTGAATGGCTGCCAGCGCGGTGCTTCCCCCTCCTCCCGTGCCATGCTGCTATCCATGTATTGGATGACCCCAGTTTTTTGACGTGATTTTTGAGTCAAACGAGTTTGTCCAATACACGAAAAAATACAGTAATATTCAGAAGCACAACTGCACTGACAGGGCAGGTAGGCAGAATTTCCATTTAGTGGAGTCAATGCAAAAGAATCGGTAACAGCTTTTAAGCATATTCTGGTCAAGTGAAGTGGTCTCAGATATGTGTATGGATGTGTGGACAAATTTATCAAGAGGGCTTCGCGGTCAGGTTGAAGATGAAGAAAAAAATAGTCGAAGGATGTAGGTGTTGCCTCTAATATGCCACAACTCTCATTCCACTTAAGAAACTACAAATTTACCCCCACTAAAGAGTGGGCGTAGTATCTCTAAATACGTAAATGACCAAAATTTCTGTTTCAACACTGGTGAGTTTTTTTTAGTTTTGTTTTTTTTTTTAAAAAAGCTTGTCATAGTTCCAAGTACAATGCAAACTTGAAACACACCTTCACTGTGCCCCCGGAGGCACTGCATTTCTGTTTCACAAGGCTATTACATTCTGCTGTGTTGGTTATTCTCATGTGGTAGCACACAGAGTATCTATCACACTCAGACTTTCGATCACAGTTTTGGTTTACAGTATTCTTGTACATTGAACAACTCACCCTGGACATTATTCTACTGGAATGAAAATAGCTCCCCCCCTCCCTGCAACCATGGTTTAGATTTCTGCAGTTGTTAGGAGATCCCGTATTACGCTCAAAGATTGGTTTATCAGAGTGGTTTAACAGGCAATCCTTTCCCAAGAAACTCTGAGAATTGTAGCTCTGGAAGAGGGATAGGGATCTCCTAACAATTCTCAACACTCTTCTCAAACTACAGCTCCCAGAATTCTTTGGGGGAAGCCATGATTGTTTAAAGTAGTAGCATAGCACTCAAAATATAGGGTGTGGACGAGACAAGGCAGTTTCATACATTCCTATATTTCAATTGCAAAACAAAGAGTAAGAAAGTTAGGCCATGCTTGATCATATTTTCTCACCCAAATACTTGCGTGGTCTGGCCTTTTTGTATTATTATTACTCACAATGTGTCTTGCATCCCTCAATTACTCTCCCTCCCCCAGCTTTTGCTAATTTTGTGACAATTAGTTGCACAGTTCTGACATCTTGATACTTCTGAAATCTTTTCAACCCCCCCCCCCAAGAATGAATGAATAGATGTTGATTAAAGTGATAACTTTACAATTTTTTTATCTACACATATTAAAATTGCACTCGAGGCAAAGAAACTGGATGGCATTCAGAAACCAGCCATAAAACTAACCAAAGAAATTGAACTGTGTGTCACTGTATAATTCCAGTTAATTAACTGTGTTGCATTTCCATTTAATCTGCAGTCAGAGATGCAATCAGCTGGCATCGCTCCTATTCCATCCAATATTCAAATATTTGCAGCTAGCTTTGCCAAAAAAAGCCAGTTTCTATCTGGTTCCTAGCAGCAAAACTACTGTCCATCACATAATACAGTCGTACCTTGGATATCAAACGCCTTGGGTCCCAAACAAATTGGATCCTGAACGATCGAAACCCAGAAGTGAGTGTTCCGGTTTTTGAACGATTTTTGGAAGCTGAATGTCCAGAGTGGCTTCCATGGCTTCCGATTGGCTGCAGGAGGTTCCTGCAGCCAATCAGAAGCTGTTCTTCGGTTTCCAAATGTTTTGGAAGTTGAACAGAATTCTGGAACAGATTCCATTCGATTTCCAAGGTACGACTGTAGTTTGGGAGATCTGGGGAGGTTTGTATTCTTCCAAATTTTCTCCTACTGGTTACTACAGTGCCAAGTAAATGTTTGCTGGGGGCTGTCTTAAAAGCTCTGCTTCTTTGAGGCATACATTCTCTTCTGCATTTGTAAGAACTCAATGATTCAGCACCAGAACTCTGGAACTCCCTGCCTCTTGATATCAAGCAGGTGCCTTCGCTGTATTCATTTCAGAGCCTGATGAAGATGTATTTAGTAGGACAAGCCCACCCAGACGCTTAGAAATGTTGGTGTGAATCTTAATCTGTTTTAGTATTTTAACTTATTGTATGTTTTAATGTATTTCTTTAAAAAAAAATTCCTGGTTTTATGGTTTCATCATTTTGTAAACTGCTTTGAAGTTTTGTTTTGTTTTTACTATCAAGCAGTCTATAAATGTTATGAAATAAATAAATAATAATAAATTTATGAATGCCAGCCGTTTATTTCCCAGCCAGACTCAAGAGAACTCCCTGCTGCATCTCTGTTTTATACACAGAGGAGGAATCCTAATTCCTTGCATTATTTTCACCCACATACATGCACTCCCAGTAATTCCCCATCAGCAGATCAATGTCCCAGGGTGGAACACCAGCAAAATGCATTCAAAAAGCACCAGAACCACTTCCCTTCATGAATGAAACATCTGTAATTCTTGTCTATTATCAAGTCTATTTGTTTAGCGATGTTACAGACTTTCACTGGGGCTCCACTACTATCAGCAAACTCTCATAGCCATAAATTATTTTGCACACATTTGCGTATGTGCATGCTTGTGTGTTCTTACATCATTTATTTTCATGACATTATACATGCCATCTTTTCTGAGTACTTGACATCAAAAGGTGCTTATTCTCCAAGCTCATATTTCACTACTGTGCTTATATTTTATCTGGCTTTACAGATCTGGTTCCTGCACGAATGTCTGTAAAGTTCCATACTTTTCATCCATTATAAAGAATGGGAGTATAGGAAGTTCTCACTTACACAAAGTCAGAGAATTGGTCTAGATCATTATTGTCTACACTGAGTGGTAGCAGCTCTCCGGGATTTCAGACCAACCTTCCTGGAACATGAATATGATTGCCTTGTCCTGGTTAAGAGTGCTGAACTAGGACCTGGGAGGTAAAGGTAAAGGGACCCCTGACCATTAGGTCCAGTCGTGGCCGACTCTGGGGTTGCAGTGCTCATCTCGCTTTATTGGCCGAGGGAGCCGGCATACAGTTTCCGGGTCATGTGGCCAGCATGACTAAGCCACTTCTGGCGAACCAGAGCAGCTCACGGAAATGCCATTTACCTTCCCGCTGGAGCGGTACCTATTTATCTACTTGCACTTTGACATGCTTTCATACTGCTAGGTTGGCAGGAGCAGGGACCAAGCAACGGGAGCTCACCCTGTTGCGGGGATTCGAACCGCCAACCTTCTGATCGGCAAGTCCTAGGCTTTGTGGTTTAACCCACAGCACTACCACTACTGCATGAAGTTGGGACAGTCACTGCCTAACTTACTTCACAGACTTCTTAATGGGATTAAATGAAGGGGAGAACAATGTAAGACATCTCAAGCTCCTTGGAAGAAAAGGTGGGATATGCAGTAAATTATAAAAAATATTTGGGGGGGGGAGAGGAGAGGAAGGGGAAGTCCCACTGGGTGAGCAGAACACTTCTTCTGCAGAATTGGATACAACCTAATGTTATTAAATGTTTTAAATGCTCTTGTTTCAAATAATTTTTTATTTTATTTTCACTGTATTGTTTTTACTGTTTTGCTGCTGGCCACCCTGGACTCCCACGACAGGAAAGGCAGGATTGAAATTTGGTTAAATGATAATCATCCACTGGATTCCACACTTTCCCAAATTATGTAATACAGTTACTGGCTCAAAACAAATAAAATGCATTCTTATAGCATTTCAATATGTACATTTAATATTTTATGCTTTTTTAAAAAAAAATGGATTTAATATATATATGTTATATGTTGTTTTTTGGGAGTCACTTTTGTAAAAAAAAGTTTAATAAGGAAAAATAATATGAAGTTTAATGTACTTTTTAAAAGCAAAAATAAATAAATAAATCACAGATAAATGTAGAAATGGGACAGAAGAGGCTTACAAACAAACATTTGAAAACTTGGCCTGGTGCACAAAGAGCATGACCCATCCATCTCCAACATAACCCCATAGAGTGGTCATGACATTTTACCAAATACTAAGGAAGTGGGCCAGTGAAGAAGTTGTCAATTATTTCAGAGATTTAAAAAACACAACCAGCATCAGCCAAGCAAAATAGTAGCCAAAAACTAACACATTTGTTGGCCTTTTCTAAAGTATCCTTCTTGCTAAGCTTGACCTATTGCTTCCAAGAAAGGAAGTGTGTGTGTGTGTGTGTGAGAGAGAGAGAGAGAGAGAGAGAGAGAGAGAGAGAGCGCAAACATAGCTTCTGAATGGCATTTCTTGATAAGCTAGGAGTAGACTGATAACTTGTGTACATTTTCTCTGTACAACAGGCAAAGTTGTGTTCAGTTAGTTTCGCACAGGGCTCATGAGCCTGAGGGAAGAGGTGCACCACAAATCATGGAAATGGCTTGAAATGTCTTCCTGGCACAGGCATAAATCCTTCTTCCATTACAATGTTTGTCTCAGGGAAGGCTTAGGAGGACACTCCTGTGGATGTCAGCAACACAGTCACACTGAAAATGACCTTCATCATGCGGAGCCTCATCTGAACCACAATTGTGCCTTGAGAGAGATGTTTACTTCACTTTTTCAATATGAGGCAAATACACTTGTGTTTCCCACACCAACACTCAAACCAAAATGTAGCCACCCTTCAAAATCCACGCATCTCCAGATGTTGCAGTGAGCTCTCCAACCAAAAGATACACACGCAGAATATATAAGTGAAAATGGCATGTGGAAAAACTAAAGGGAAACTAAAGCTGACATATTTCTCCATGCTGAGTGCCAGAGAGAGAAGCCAGGCTCAGGAATGAACTTTTGGCGGCACATAAAATAGACCACAAATGAGGCCCACAAATGAGAGTTGAGCTTTAAAAGCCCTGACATTATTTTCCAGCATGGGTCAAATTCTGAGCTACAAAATATTTCCCAATGGCCACCATGCATCCACCTCTCCTTCCTTCCCCTTAAATTCTCCTCACCATCCTCCAACATACATGGCCTACCCACTTTCCTTACCCTTAGCAGCAGGGACAGCAGCAGGTGCAGATGGGGCTGGGGTATCCAGCATTACTCCTAGAGATTGGATGAAGCCTCTGGGTTGGCCGTGATATGAATAACTACCAGGATTTTGACATCATCATCATTTCATAGCTTAACATTTCCTCCAATGAAATCAATGTGGCATACATGGTTCTCCCAATTATCTCAACAACAACCCTGTGATGCAGGTTAGGCTGAGCAAGGCAGTGACCATGCCAAGGTGAGCTTCATGTGAACTTCATGGTCATGGTCATGATTTGAATGCTGGTCTGTGAGGTCTTTGTCTGACCTTCTGCCCACTATACCATGCTGGCCTTGCCTGTCCGATAGAGCAGTTCTGACAGTTCTGCTCAGGCCCAGTTTCACAACAGCTGGGTTGGGCAGCATGCATTCCAGATCAGGATCCAGATATGACCACCAAGAAATTGTGATTCATGAATACAAGACTGAACACTCTTCCTCCCCCCATAACAGACCACATTGATGAATTGCCTTGAAATCTGATTGTTACATGTTGCCTATTATCATGGCTTAGATAATAAATGGCCATATTCTAGCCTGTTCAGAAGTCTACTTTGTAATGACATTAACATGCCCCATTAAGTGTATTATTGTACAAGAGAGCGGAGCCATTTGTGATAACAATCTTTTATTAGAATCCATATGCATGAGATATTCTTTGTATAAAAAAAGTGTGTAATTTGAATATTTACAAGGAGAAGGACACTAAAAAGACACAGTATAGGCGGAGCCGGTATTTATTCAGGGAAGACTTGGCGGCTTGCAGCGGCGACTCTTGTCAATGGCTGTAACGCCTGTGTGTTAAAAATAATCAGGGTCTCTCAATTACTTGGCAGCATCTAGTCCAGATATTTCTTTCTCTGAAATTGTATGGCTATAACAGAATGCTGAAAGAAAAGCTATTTGAAATATGTAAGAGAGAGGGAAACCACTATTGCTGTTCTTCCTTTGGATATCTCAGGTATCTGGCAAAAAACGCACAGTCGAATTATCCAAGAGTACAAAACCGGATTAAGCAGATGTTAGAGTGGTTTTGGATGTGTCGTTCAAGAATGGAAGCCCATCACTATTCAAAATAAATGAAGCCTTTACACAGAGCATCCCCTTATCAAAAGTGAGACGTGCGCTTGTACATATTGATACCCTGGAATATAAAAAAAAGACCTCGGATCCAAGGAAGCAAGTAATCAGAGAGTTACAAAGAATTAAGAAGATTGTGTGCACTGCTGCCTCAATCCATTGAAAAGGGCAGAGATGCCAATAGCTTTTGAGAATTTCCCTCTGTTATACAGCAGGACTAACAAGGCTTAAGCTGTAAAAAGCCAATCTACATTCTCCAGTTACAAGATGATTCATAGCCACATGACAGTACAGCTCCCCCGTTTTTGAATTGAAGAGATGTACGTAGAAGCCATCAAAGCAATTTACAAGCTCTTATATTTTGCAAATATTACCAAACGATTACCTTCTCCAAATATGACATTAAAAAAAACAAAAAAACCTTGTGGAGTTCAGACACCAAAAAGCCTGATCTTATAAAGACATGATTATTAGGACTGTGTGAGGCCCCTTTGATATGGTGTTCTGGGGGCAGTTGTGATCTGATGGTGCCCCAACCCAGATCAGAGACCCAAACTGATTTGGAGCCTTGCACATTCATGTAGTCAGGAGGGAGGGGAGAAAGAGACATGCTTCTATTTCTCCGTCCTCCCAACCATATCAGCATTTCAGTGTGAATTTGTATGCAATTCTGCCTAACATACACATTAAGATAATGCATTTTGTATGCTATTTTCAGTATTATGGTCATTTATAGGCATGCCTTACCCAGCGTATGCATTTTTGTACATTTTTGGATGGAGAACTGCACTGAAAAATTTGGAGAAGTGCACATTTCAAAGGACAACTGCATTCCCATTCACACATTGCTTTGGAAAGTGTGAATTAGGTATGTTTAAATGTCTTCCCCCATCCCTATAGGGTATTGGTGGGGAATTTAGTTTAGTTTGCATTTTAAACTAAACCCACACATTATCTGAAACAATACATGCGCTAAAATGCACCTCTGTGTTCTACTTTACACATCCCTGAATTTTGTAGTGCAGCTCTGCAACCAGAAAAATGTGTACAAAAAGTCATAGCCTGGATTTAACCTACCCAGACTGCTAGCAAAAACTAGTGTAAGGGCTCCCACTCCTCCCTCCACTGTACCCCGTGCCTTCCTCCAAATCCACTCTGGAAAGCCAGGAGAACCCCCAGAAAAGTGCACGGAGGGGGGGGCAAGAGGGAGGGTTGTTCCTTCTGGCAAGCAGAAATGCCTGGTGTGATAGAATGATCAGAAAAGCGCAACATTTAATTTAACTTACAAAAATGCATTCTGGTAGGAGAAATTGCTTGCACAAATGTACATATTTCCTAAAATTGCAAAAAAAAGTACATATAAAGAAAAATGCATACTAAACTGCTGAGGAAAAAGTCATGAAAAGGACTCTTTCCTTTTTTTAAAAAAATGGCAAACTGATATCTGCAAACATCACAAATTAAAATTAATAGTGGAAATATATGAAACCGATATTCACAAGATTCATCCATCCCTAGGCTGAACAAAATATTGTGGTTCGAGGACCTGATCACTGCTTGGAGGAATAAAGACACGTGGACACAGTGTATAAGGTTAATGGGCAAGAAAAGGCCACAACTTTATTGATTACAGCAAGTGAGAAGTATTGGCTTAGGCATTGGACCACGGAAGATTGACTCCACCCACTCGGAGAGGGGTGAGTCTGAAGAGGGGTTAACCACCAGTAGGGGGAGCCTGTTGATGCTAATACAACTATAAGCTCTCCCCTGATATCACCGAGGGTCGTGCCATGGCCCCCTGCCACACAGGCATTGGACAGTATCCACGACCACCGGATTCATTTAATGGAATACCCAAATTTGAAGGGGTAGGCGATGGCCACACCTTGCCCTTCCACACACCAACAGCACATTCCAATGCCTAACCACCAAATACCAAGAAAGTTGCAACGATTGCTACAAGGTAGGTGAAAAAAACCAAAAGGCTGGTGCCAATTTGCCAGTTGGAAAAAAATTCCTACCAGCCCCCCTGGGCAACCTGTGCGACCAACCATAAGTCCATAGCAAGGTCAAGAGAAAAGCTAAGCCCTAAGCCCTAAGGGAGTGGTGGGCGGGTGACTTGAGGTGAAAAGGTGAGGAAATGGGCAGAATGGCTGGCGCGGCTGCATCTTGAGCAGCAAACCACAGCCCCACCAAGCCGCCCGGTTGGGTGCTCAACAGGGGGCGTGGTGCGCCAGCCATGTGAGTGGGGCAGGGGGCATAACACCTGCCCACAACACCTCCCCTCCAGAAGGAGGAGAGGCCTTATTTGATTTGCTACCAACCAACCAACCCCCAACCAAGCAGCCTTGTATGCAATTCTCTATCTTCTTTTTACACTGTTTAGTAGCAGAAATGCTCCATTATTTTATCACCTCCCCTACTTCCTGGGGGCAGCTAATATTGTCGATTGAAGTGGGAAAGTGACACTTAATTTCACATTACATGTTTCAGGAACAAAATGGGTTTTTTGGCCCCCACTACTAAATAAAACTTGTGTCCTTTTTTGAAGGAGATGTGAATACGTTTGTGAAACCCATCTATTTTTCTCCCTTTTTTTTTTTAAAAAAAATGTTTGTTAGCATATGGAAACACAAAAATTGTTATAGTCACAGATTACCAGAATTCTGAACTTTGTCATACTCAGCGATGTTTAATCTAGCATTCATGTTTGTACGACAGGCAGGTCTGAGGCTTGCAAACATCACTTTCAAGTTGAATCTGAGTGAATTAGATTGTCATTCCTGTTCCAAATGCAAGTGAACTTATGTCCTTGTTCTTTAAAGCAACTAGCCAAGTTTATCTATTCTCTTTAATAATGCAATTTAATTTACCAAAGGTTCCTATTAAAAATTTATCTGACTGAAACAGTCACCTAGACATTTTGTTATAGTTAAACATTAGCTTTAGCGAGCATCACAAATTTCCTGCTGTGAAGCTGGGGCCAGCTTCATATAGAAACACTCTCTAGGCTATCAACTGATATTACATTTAAATGAGGAAGTCTCTGTTCACTGAAATAAAATAAGGCTGGTTTTATTTTTTTTAAGGCACAGTGCCTGGGCCATTGCAGCAACAGGGAATTAACAGCTTACTTCTGTGAAAGAAAAAACATGGCAGCTAATAGATTTCTTTTTCAAAGCATGCCAGCAGCTTCTCACGTACAGATCCATGTGAGCAACCTGGGAAATTATTAGCCATCATGAGAAACACACAAAGACTCAGAAACATACCACAGGTCCTAATATTTTCACCATCGCATGACGAGGGACAGAGGACATGAGCACACTAGCTCCATTCCCATGTTACTATCCAATAATAATTTAAGAAGAGCCCTGCTGGATCAGACCAAAGGCCCATCAAGTGCAGTATCCTGTTCTCACAGTGGCCAACTAAATGCTCACCAGCCTCCATGAGATTCCATCCAGCCTTTTCCATGCAGGCTCCCCACTTGTGATTTGCAACCCTGAATTCCCAGGCTCTCAAACTGTGTGGGAACTCTATAAGCTTCCCACTTCAAAGGTTAGCCTTCCCATGTGTGGAGGGTGGTGAGCATGGCAGTAGTGGAGGCAGGTAGGTAATGCACTTGTCCCCAGTCTCTCTCTTCCCATGAAGGATTCAGAAAATAGGGATATGGATTCTGTCTTCCTATAATGCAGGGAACGGGGAATCTGTGGCCCTTCAGATGTTTTACTTATTAATGCACTGTACTTTTATACTGTACTTTATTCCAGAGGATGCCAGGGCAATGTCAGGGGTCATAGGAGCCAACTCCTAGGGGCAATGGGGGCTTTCACCCCCACAATAAAATATTTGAGGGGGCTGGCTCCCCACAAACTTGATGGCGATTCCCATTCAAATGGTGTGCGTGCACTGCATCATGTGATCGATTATGCAGGATGGGGCTTACCTGGGCCCCCACAATATTTTATTCAAGTTGGCATCCCTGTTAGGGATGGTGCTACCATTAAGAGCAGTATGGCAACCACCAGCAAATACTGGAGAGTATCAGGGGCAGCCCCTTCCAGCTGTTGGCCAGTATTGAAGTAAGATTCAGCTGCCAAGCTTCTACATAAGGAAATTGGGGAGAGCAGCATTAACTTGTCATCAGGGAGCAAAATACCTTGGACAATCCCTGAGCAGTGTACCAATAACATACTATAAATAACAATATGCACATTAAATTAAATAAGATGAAAGACACAACACCTAGCCATTCAAATAGTCCAGCTGTAGACATAAAAAAAACCTGTGCTTAGGTTTACATTCTTCTCCACAATGCCTGTGTGAATAGATACATTTATAGCTGAGGGGCCGGGGGGGGGGGAATCACCAGACTGTACCGTCAAAGATAGGTAGTTCCACAAAAGGGGTTACCTGAGTCACCATGAAATGGACTATATGAGCCTCCAATGCAGATAGTAAGGTTGGCAGATATCGGACACCAATTCCCATCAGCTCCCGCCATCTTGCCCAATGATCAAGGATGATGGGAGTTATAGTCCAACAAGATCTGAAGGGTCACACATTTCTCATTCGAGATAGGTGGGGGCTATTCAAATAAACAGGTGGAGTTACGCAGATTGGAGCAGGTTTCCAGGAGGCGAGTTGCCAGGGCAAGGATCATTTTTAATTCCAACACAACAGTGTCCATAAGTGCACACATTGACTTTATTCCATATGAATGACTGCGTGCCATTCTTTTCTATGTGGAAAAGAGAAATGCCACAGTTCTAGACACTGATATAATGAGGACCGAACTGGTCTTCTACCATTGGCACTGGTTGGCTCCAGTCAACAAGAAGCTACCAGTTTCTCTTCATGGAGATAAGTTACACTGGGGCAAATGTTTCACACAAATCACATACTTTCACGCCTGCCAATAAATCAAGGAGAGACTTATATTATTACAACCTGTAAAGTTATTTCTTCAGGACTTATATTTTTTCACCCACAATAAGGTTTATAAGCAAGCAAGCAACTTTTAGCAGTCACATGGGCTAGAAACTAACTTAAAAAATAATAATGATGGCCACAAGTTTGAGAAAGTTTAATTCTGTACATATAGACATATTCCTACAGGAATCTCAGCAAGCACATAGCTCTCATTATGGTGTGAGCAGGTTATGCTCTACTCCTCTTTTGCTAGATTTACAAATATGTGGAGGATTAGAAAGTCTAAACAGGATAGAGAAGAATAAAGCTATTCCAAAATAATGTCCTTGTGAATTAAATCCAAACAACCTGATACAACGATACCAAAGCAACTTAAGGAAGAACCTTAAAGCTCAAATGTGTACATTCCATCGTACGCAGGCAGCCCGATTTCCTCAATCACTCAGAGACATAAATGCAGTCAGAACAAACCAGAATTCCCTACCTCGATGTTGTTGACGGTCAGAACAGTCAAAGCCTGCAAATTATAGGAGAGGGAAAACATTGCATTAGTATTGATTCAACAAATAAGGAATTGGATTAATTGCCTCTTAAGCTATTGTGGCTGGAGGGTCATGGCAAGAGGTATGTCCATGATGCAGCAAGCTTCTCTCCTATTCTGATGAGGAAGTGAAAACATTTAACTTCAGTGTAAATTGGTCTTTTCCTTTCTAAAAGTGTGACACACAACTGTCAAAATGGAATCAAGGAAAACACCCAGTTCTACTGCTTTATGCCCATGTTAGGGGTCTCAAGCTGGAGACTTTAGTACAGCGACTTGGCTACCTTATGCTCTGTGCATGCTTCCCAGAGGGAAGAATGACTATCTTGTCCTCTGCTGTGCTTCAGCTGGTGTTGTGCCAAGAGTATCAGCTTGTATACAAGAAGAGCTTTACTAGATTCAATCAAAGATCCATGTAGTCCAGCATCCTTTTCTTACAGCGGCCAAATAGATGTTCCTGGGAAGCCGACAAACAGGGCGTAAGTACTACAGCACTCTCTCCTCCTGAGGTTTCCAGCAAGTGGTATTCAGAAGCATACCACTTCTCTTGACCCTGGCCTGTGTAAGTATTTACCAATATTCTGCTCTACTTTTTCAAAGCAAGCATTATGGGGTCATTCATTGGTCTCTTTCTCCCTGTTGCTTCAGACCATTAGGAATGAGCTGCAGTCAGAGGCAAATACTAAGCCGAAGCTCTGTTTTTCATTCTCTTTCAAAATATTATGTGTAGCATAGGACTAAAGAATATGTAGTTGTGCCACTATCAGCTGTGCAAAAGCTGCTGAGTTCAATGAAAAGGGTAATTATATAACAAGTCCCTCTAGATCAGGAGAGCCAACTCATGAGGGCAGAGCCCTCTTGTCCCCCCACCAATAGTTTTGGGAGGGACCCCCCCCCCATTGTCCAAAAAAATCAGGGGATGGGGGAGGCTGAGCACAGAGCCAAGCATGGTGTGGCTTCAATGGCCAACTCCCTCTTGTTCTTCTCCTCCTGCTGAGGAGCGGAAGGAGGGTCAAAGCATCCCTCTGCTGCTGGTGACAGCATGAGCAGGAGGAGGAGCCATCTGACATTGAAGCCATGCTGCCACCACATTTGCTTCCACCCCAGGTCCTCCCAACATCCTGATGTCGCACATATGACATTGGGACATTGTGTGCATGCAGTGTCCACATGCACAGTGCTGGCACCCCAATCACCCTTGCAAGCTGGTGCCTCTGCTCCAGATGTTGGTGGATTCCAACTTCTATCAACCACAGGCATCATGGTCAATGATGAGGGATGATGGGGTTTATGAACATAAGAAGAATCTGCTAGATCAGGGAAATGACACATCTAGTCCAACATCCTGTTCTCATAGTGGCCAGCCTATGAGAATCCCCAGAGCAGGAGCTGAGTACAACAGCACTCTCCCCATTTGTAATCCCTATTTAGAGGCAAGATGGTGCAACTATGACACAATGAATTGAGCAGAATTGAAGGACATAGGTGGGTGGGTGTGCCAAATTTTGGGCTCAGACAGGGCACTGCTGAAATTTTAAAGCCCCCCCCCCCTTAGGCTGAATCAAACTATTGATCGATCTAGCTCAGTGCTGTCCACACTGACCAGCAGTAGCTCTCAAGTGATTCAGCCAGGGAGGGCTCTCTCAGCGCTACCTGGATATGTTCGGGATCAAACATGGACCCTTTTGCATGCGAAGCAGATGCTCTACAACTGAGCTAGGGCCCTCCCCTGGTTTTTAATTACGACGCGGGTGGAGTAGGGACGTGGGTGGCGCTGTGGGTAAAACCTCAGTGCCTAGGACTTGCTGATCATATGGTCGGCGGTTCGAATCCCCGCGGCGGGGTGAGCTCCCGTCTTTCGGTCCCAGCTCCTGCCCACCTAGCAGTTCGAAGGCACCCTTAAGTGCAAGTAGATAAATAGGTACCGCTTTATAGCGGGAATGTAAACGACGTTTCCGTGTGCTGTGCTGGTGCTGGCTCGCCAGAGCAGCTTCGTCACGCTGGCCACGTGATCCGGAAGTGTCTCCGGACAGCGCTGGCCCCCGGCCTCTTAAGTGAGATGGGCGCACAACCCTAGAGTCGGACACTACTGGCCCGTACGGGCAGGGGTACCTTTACCTTTACCTTTTATTCTATTCCCTAAACTGTCACTGTGCATTACATTTCGCCTTCTCTTCTCTCTGTCAGCAACATCTGCCATTTCTTGCAAGTGGCACAGTTATCATGGCACCTGTTGGAGGAGCTAGATGAAAAGTAAGATCCTGTAATGGAGGAGACGTGTTTTTCATAGCCCTTTGATCATTCTGCACATGTCGGCTGCTGCACACCTTTACAGACCTTTTTGCTTTCCAGCATTCTTTTTGGTTAGGGCTCTTTTCACGTGGTTTTCAAGAGTCCTCATTTCTCTCACTGACATTCTCTCTCTGCCTCTCATTTAAGAAAGCCGACAATGTAGTCAGGAGAAATCAAAGCGCAAGTATGGCATTCCTTTCCTGTCCTCAATAGGAAACAGTCTGGGGTTTCAAACGCTTTAGATTCCCTAAGTTGGCTGCTCAGTGAAATCTTATTTTGTGCCATTCATTATAGTGCTGTCCTCAGATTTATCCAAGGGTTCCTTCCTCTGTGAAAGAAGCTTCAGGTTTTTTCTGCATCATTCACAGGGCACTTTTTTTTTTTTTTTAAGGATTTCGGTGAGTGTGGGATTTTGATCTTGAAGTGGTTTAACATTCAATCCCTCTTCCCAGAGAACTCTGGGAACTGTAGCTTTCTGAGTGGAATAGATGTCTTTTAACTACTCTATTCTAAACTTTAAAATGGAAAGCATAATGCCTGTGGTCAACAAAAGAGGTTTAAAGACTCTCTCAAGGCAAATCTTAAAAAATGTAGTATAAACACTGACAACTGGGAAAAACTGGCCTGCAAGCGCTCCAATTGGAGAACAGCCATTACCAAAGGTGTCAAGGGTTTTGAAGACACTCAAACTCAGGACGAAAGGGACAAATGAGCTAAGAGGAAGGTACGCTTGGCAAATCCACACTGTGATCAACTCCTGCCCGGAAATCAATGTCCCCATTGTGGAAGGACATGTGGATCTAGAATTGGCCTCCACAGTTGCTTATGGACCCACCGTTAAAACCATGTTTATGGAAGACAATCTTCCTCAGCTACGAGTGATCACCAAGAAGATGTCTCTTGACAACTCTCAATACCCTTAACCAAACTACAGCTTCCAGGATTCTTTTGGGAAAGCCAGGAAGCTTTAAAGTGGCATGATACTGCTTTAAATGTATTACTATGCTACAACAGCCTGCCCATATAAGCCCCAAGCCACACACAAAATCAACAGTGACACTTTAACCAGTCCTGGGATGCTTATGCATTCCATTCCATAGATGTATGTAGCATTTCATTTTTAATGTTGTGCTGACTGCCATCACATTGAAACAATCCATATTGTTTTCTTAGCCCTTGTGAAAACATTTCCATATTTATAATGTGCACTCTTATAAAAAATATTTCCAGGTGGAGTACAATATGGTTTAAAACACCATCAAAACATCGATAAATACTGACGGGTTAAAAAAGAAAATTCATGTTACAAAGGCATGTCGACACAGTTTATGGAATAGGCTGCTGGATTATTCACATCTTTGGATTCTGCTCTGCATATTTTGGTACACAAATAGTGTTCACAAAAACATGCACTTTACATAAGAGTTGCATACAAACGACGCATATTTTACTGGTGAATGTATTGAAAAGTGCATGTTGTAAGTATAATGCACATGTGAAGTGCATACAAATTACAATTGATAGGGGAGAATGGCATGTGACGGCACACATAACAGACATAAGATTGAGTACAAGTGACACCACAATGGGACAGAATTAGCTGCTCAGCCCATCCCTCATTAACATATTGATTAACGTCACAGCCAGACAGCCCATCAGTCACTTCACCTTCTTATCCAACATCTGTGCTTACAGTGTGTTGTTTCTAAAACCACCCCTGAAATATATCGGAATGTTAGAGTTATATATTATTGCCATGAAACAGTATCAAGACTTAATAAAGGTGGTGTACTGGGAATAGCATCATCATCATCATTCATGCACTTCCTTGCTTGCTATTGAGCACCAGTGGGCACGGTGGACGTTTCTAGAGCTAGCCAAAAATGCTTGCTCAATGGCTTTTGACAGATAGGAGATGCTTTTTCAATGAGCATTGATTGCCATTGCCTACTGAGGTATGGCACACATACCGATGGGGTCTGGCAAAGCAGACTGGAACTTGAAGTGCAGGCAAATGGGAGACGGGGGTATGCTTGAGTTTTGAAGTCTCTACAAGAGCAGGGTTCCAACAGAATCCTGTTTACTTGATGGTGAAGATGTCACATTTTTCAAAAAGATGAACTCAAGGTGACTTACAAAACCAAACATTAGAAAATTTAAGCAAAACTCGTAATAACATGCCTAAAAGTGCAGATCCATCTCAACCACCCTACTCCACTAAAAAGTAAGCAGAAAAGTCAAGCCCAAAGGAACCTAAAAACAGGCAGTGATGGCACTAGGCACGTATCCCTGGGGAGGGCATTCTGCAGACAAGGAGCCACCACTGAGAAGCTCTGTCATTTTGTCCCCACCCTCAGAGGAGGCATAAAGACATGATAAAAGTTATTGTGCATGGCATGGAGAAAGTGAAGATAGGAAAAAAAAATTCCCCTCTGTCATAACACTAAAACTCATGGGTAGCCAATGAAACTGAATGTCGTAAAATTCAGGACAGATAAAATAAAGTTCTTCTTTGCATTTTTCCAGCCCTCTGCACCTCCCCACAGCTGCCCACAACCCCTGCTCTGAAAAAGCACAATGGAAAAAGTTGTCACATATCATTTCACTGGGCTTTAATTGAAATCCGAGCACTTGGGAAGAATGAAAGAAAGGAGATTCACAAGCACCCCTTAGCCACCTCAAAAAGAGTGACAAAAACCCCAGGGCCCCAGAACTGATTAGTCAGTTTAAAGGCAGCAGAACATTATACATGTCTGGTGATGCCTTTTTGGAACCTCTTAAAAACTTACTTATTTTTCATGGCCATTGCTTGTGCCAGTTTATTTTGGTTATGTTGCTCTATAGGAGGACAAGAAGTTTATTTGCCTCATTGTGGACCAGCTGAAGATTCAAAGGGAAATCCAAAAAGTTACGGAGACTTTCATGATGGTCGCAAAAAACTGTAGGGAATGTCCACATTACACCAGGTTAATGTTCATTTGTTTTTTAAAAGGTTCAGTGTCCAAAAATGAAAAAAAAAGGGATATTGCTCTAGATGCCTGCTGGAGCTGCCCATAATTGCACAGTAAGTTCATTATATAAAGCCAGTCCCTTGAGCCTTCATCGTCCCAGTTAAGCAACAGTAATAGAAAGCAGCTGGAAGAGGACATTAGGTCAGCTGAATCATTAGCCCTGAAAATTGCATCACTATTGCTTCTGTCTGACAGCAAGGCTTTCACACATCATCACACTCCTAAAAAGGGGAGGTCAAACAGTCAGCCAAACTTGGCACAGTAACTCCATTAAGTATGAACTGTAGCTCAGAATTCCAAAAAAGCCCACAACTCTGGGAACTTCTGGGAACTTAATGAATTTTTTACTGCTGTCTCCCTGCCCTGATCTCTGTAACCTATTGATCTCTTCTGGATATCAGGTTCCTAGTAAAGGGTTCAGTCTTGTCCAGACTGGACCGAGGCATCCTGCTGGTACTTCCACTAAACTAGCACAATTACTACAGCTACATTTCTGGGGCATCTGCAGTAATTGACAAAATATGTCTATGCCAGGGCAACCTTTTTGTAGTTTGGCTGCACTCCTTCAGAGTTAATCTGTCAGGGACCACATACTGGAGGTAGGAGGGACTAGAGTCAAAGATATGTGGGGCCATTACTTTTCTGCCATCCACTTTAACCCCTTCTTCCTCCCTCACATGAAATTAGACCAAAGGCCACAGATTGCCCACCCCTGTTTTGTGGCTTGGCCAATGATTAGAATATTCGACCTGGAGACATTTGGGTCTGAAGACCCACTCACCCATGATCGGTGATCTTCAACCAGTTACTCTCACTCAGTCCATCCTACCTTGCAGGGTTATTGTAATGATAAAATGGAGAGGTAAACCCCATGAAAATACTACCATGAGCTCCTTGGATGAAGACCATGGGGTCTTTTGTGATTCAAGGCTGCAAGCAGCATAATCCTAGTCTCTCGAAAGGCACTTCTGTAGAAAACTGATTATCAGAAAAAGAACCTTTATTTATTTGCAGAGCTCTGGCAGCTGCTTTTATTTTTCGCACTGGGTTATATGTGAGGAACTCGGAAGGAAAGGTCGTATGATCTTGTTAACTGACTTGTCTAACATAGATGGTTTTGCTATCATAACCTACATTTTCTCTAACTAAGAGGAGCATGACTCTTGGAGAGTTAGGTTTGCACCCACTGCACCGCAACTGAGAAGGAATTACAGAAAAGCAAACATCGTAAACTGTGCGAATGTTCGAACGTATCAACATTTTGTTCTTGTTGTGGCTTCTTTGGAAGCATCAGGTAACACCCACTGTGTTTTATTGATTATTGCGGCTTGTCTGTCTTGTGTTCTTTGCAGGGACTAGTTGAACTAAGAACTCAATGTCAATATTATTTGCTTCCAAAGTACCAGTAAGGAGTAGCTTAGGGAACTGAAAGGGTTATCATTTGAATTCAGGACCAGAGACCTAATACAGAAGAAGAAGAAGAAGAAGAAGAAGAAGAAGAAGAAGAAGAAGAAGAAGAAGAAGAAGAAGAAGAAGAAGAAAATATAAAGTTCTTAATATGAATAGCATTCTAAATAGACATAATCATAGGAACCTAAAGTAGCGGCCAGGAGGGCAGTGTTGGGGGGTGGGGCTGCATTTGTGAACTTCTCCAAGTATTTATCAGTACACCTGCCTTCCAGACATTGCTGCTTACTAACGGGAAGAGTTAAGGCACCAGGAGAGTAGTGCAGTGCAGGCACAGCACGGGTGCAGTAACCAGGAGCATTGGATTGCTCTTGGTAAGTTGCAGCAAAGTGTAGAACTGAGAAGGCAGGTGAGCAACACAGTTCCATCCATAGCCCATTGGCTACTACCAGGAGCATAGGAAGCTGCCACACCAGACCATTGGTCCATCTAGTTAAGCAACTCTCCAAGATTTCAGACAGGGGTTTCACAGCCCCACCTGGAGATTCCAGGGATGGAATATAGGGCGTTTCTATCTTTAGCTGCTCTAACACTGAGGTACAGCCTGTCTCTGGGGAGATGGCTTCCAAAAGTTTACATGTTTCAAGAGACACATTAGGAATAGCTTGGGCTCTTAGTGGGAATAAAACCCAATATCATGTTAGTAGCTTAGACTCAGCAATGCAGACCAGATGAGTGAGCAACTTTGGCAGTTTGTGGATCTTTGCCCCAGTTGATAAGGACTTTGTTCCACTTCCAAACCCTTTCTCAGACTCTTAGTGCAGAGGTGGGGAACCTGTGACTCTCCAGAAGTTGCTGGGCTCCTGCTTTCATTAGTCCCAGTGACCACTGCCCATGTTCATCCATTGCCCATGTTGTCAGCCATCAGCATCTGGAGGGCCGCAGACCACCCCATCTCTGCCTTAGTGCTTCAAACTTTTAAATCAAAACATCTAGACAAATTCCGTAACTAAGTCCAGTCCCCAAGCCGTTTGTCACTTAAAAATGTAAAGAAACCAATAAATGTGTCTCTTCTTTGCATGGTGTAACTCTTGATATCAAGGCTAGGCCTGAATGATCTAGTAAAATTTCTATGAGGAGTGCTGTTACCACTTTGTTGATTTCAGCATTTATCTCTGAAACTATAAGGCGTTGAAATGAAGATGAATATATTTGTCGAAGCTTGGATGTGTTCAGATTAAATTTATCTGCCCAAGGTTTTTCGAAAGACTGCATGGTCCATTCAGCATTTGAAAAGAGACAGAACTGGGAGGGTGGGGGGGAAGCGAAATGTCTCCAGTGTACCGACCATTGCTGCATGTTCCGTTGAGGCGAGTTTTCCGCCTCCGCTGCCTTGATTAATTTGTGTTCAAACAGCAACAGGCCTTCTATCAATGTCACAGACTAAATAAGTTTGACTATATGCTGATGTTCCTCAAATTGTTTCTACTAGCAATAGTTCTGGCTGGTTTGTTTGGAGAGAAAATTAATGATGATACACCAAGGTCATTGTGCATTTGCTGTACGGAACAGATGTTAACATATTAGTCCCACATGCTGGCTTCGTACTGGACTAAAACGGCTTGGGGTTGCAAGCTAATGAAATGAAAGGGACATGGCTAAATGCATGAAAGGGAAGTCTCACCGTGTTACCCACAAGTGGTAAATGTTTCAAAAGCTACAGTTGATCTACCTATCCTGATCCAAGTGTAGGAAACCCATGCATACAAGGAAGCATCTTTTGCCCCAAGCACAGCATGTTGATGTGGGCAATTTGTATACCTCTATGACAGCGCTTACCTGCAGGTCAATACCAGGTGTGGGGCAGACAGCTGGGTACTTTTGCCCCAGGCCTTGTAGGACTAAGCTGGTTGGAGGGTCCCACTGGGGACTGGCTGCTTTTTTGTTTTTGAGTTTATAACTTTATTCTAACAAGACTCACACCCCAAAATTCAGACAAGCTCTACACGGACCTTCTTACTTGGGTCCAGTAGCAGTCAGTGGGGTATTGCAAGCAGGGTGGTGTGCTGGTCCCTAAGAAGGAGAGGGGAGATGTTGGGGGAGAGGGAAACAAGGGAAGCAGCACTGCATTGACTCCATCGCTCCACTATGAGCTTCCCATGCATCTCCCCTCCCCTTTTCAGGAACTGGCGCTGATGCAGCCTGTCTGTGTCACCCCACCCTGTCTGTGTCACCCCACGGACCACGACTATCTTTATTCAGATGAAGCAGATAGGTGAGAATCCTTTTGATATGGGTGGCAAAGGAGTCACACAACTGGGGGACACATGGGCACTGCTACATTTGGCAGCAGGGGAGTTGGGGAAAGACCACAATTTTGGGGGGACGATGACTAGGAGTGGTAATTTCATAGGTTCCTTTCCATGTCCTTGCTAATAACCATTTGCTCACCCCTCCTACCTTGCAAATCTCTCTGATGTAGTGGAAGTAGGATAATGCTCACACCTGCAGCTGCAAAAATGAAATGCAGTCCAGTGACTATGGAGAAATTAGCAAAAAGAGCACAAGAAATCTAGCAATTGCTTTCTGAAGGACTATACCAAGCCCTAGGCTGCTGTGTTGACATGAAAGGATGACTCATATCCCAGTGCTAAAACCAGGGCCTCAACATTTGATAATGTAAGATGGTTCCTTAGTAAGATTGAGTCGTCATGGTAGGGGTATTATGAGCCAACGCTGGTTGATTCTGAAAACTTTTACCCATGAAAATTAAAATAAATCAGTTCATACTATGACCTCAGCCTCCTACCTACCTTAGAATATGCTTTCTTAACTCTGAAATTGTCCTTGGTAATAGGCTTATGTCAAACTTGCCACAATGTCCTTAATATATCCAATCTTTTTAAAAAATAAAAACTCTGCACATTGCAAATCAATACTTATGCAGTTTCCTCCACTGGGATCTGAAAAGTACCCTCTGTGCAGCTATCTTCCCAACAAGAGCATAAGAGATTACTAGCACTTTTAACATACCAAGAATCTCTGCAGCCTGTTTTACCATTTCAAAAGTACCCTACTGGCTATTTTGCACAGATCACTGGCATTTTATTGTAATCTTCCAGAAAGATTCAGGTTTTTTAAAGTGTTTAATCCTTGGAAAGAAAAGCCATAATAGCTGATGCTTATCAGTCTAAAGGATTATAATAATAAAAAAAAATAACATGCCAAACTGGGTGTGTTCGCATACCAGCAAGAGCCACTTGTTATCTCTACACAATGCCTAATGCCTGAGATGATTTCCTGCATTTAAACAAATACTGAAAAGTTATGTATCTCTAATGCAAGATATACAGACAACCCCCTGATTTGTGCTGGGATTGCATTCTGAGTCATTGCACACTTGTGTGATATTGTGCGAAATTGAAACACCCCATTCTGCCCCTGCTCTAGCCTGTTCTACCTCAGCTGCGCCCCACTCTGCCCTATTCCACCCTTTTAATGGCCATCTTTGATGACGTTTCAGGGTCACTTCTGGGTTTGGTGCTGTGTGCGTATGCACAATCATGCACATATTGGTTGTGCCTAAAATGGGGATTACCAGTATATGCACTCCTCGAGTGGATTTTTCACCCTAAAGGCCACATTCCCTTCTGGGCAAACTTCTGAGGGCCACATGGCAATGGTGTGTGGAGCCAAAAGCAAAAATGGGTTGTGCAAGGGATTCAAATTTTACCTTTGTACATTAAGCTAGTGTCTATGCATACTCTCTCAGACACCTTCCCTATCCTATAGCTGGAGAAGCAAGTTTATCAGCGTTCAAGGACAACGTTCTAGCTCAGCAAAGACACTTGCAGTGAGAAGCAGAATCAATGAGGGGTGTAGACTGGAGAGACGCGGTTGTGATCTGGGGAAAGACCCAAGGGCCAGATAAAAAAGACTGAAGGGGTGCATTTAGCCTCCTGGCCTGATGTTCCTCCCCCACATTCCCATATTTCCCAACCAATTTTGGCACTGAAAAACAAGAAAAAAACTTTGAAGTAGACACAGTGCTGGACTGCCCATCCCAGAGCTGTGATGAAAATGCAGCTTGTCCTCTCAAGACAGATTAGAAGTAGAAGGAGGGGCAATAACCTAGGGTTGCCATACGTCCAGTATTTCCCCAAATTCAATGGGATTTGCACCCCACCCCACCCCCAAAAAACAACAACAACTCAACAACTTTTCTGTCCGGATTTTCACTTTTTGAAATATGGCAACCGTAAATAACCCCCCTCCTCAGCTGATCAGCTTTTGTGCCTGTATGTGTCCTGCACATAGGTTTGCCCTCTCTTTATGTGTGTCCTGTTTGCGACTCTTGTGTATGCAGTGGGTAAATGCAACCCACAGATCTACAATTGTTAAGAGTTACCCGGGAAGAGGGATTGACCATAAAACCACTTTTGGAATTGTACCTCCTTGAGGAGAACAGGGAAATCTCCCAACAGATTTCAGTTAGCACCCTTAACAGTTCCCAGGATTCTTTGGGGGGGAAGCCATGACTGTTTAAAATGGTGCAAGTACTGCTTTAAACGTATCATGCAGATGGGGCTAGAATGTAGCATTTTTGTCCCAAACAATTGCAGTGTTAGTTAACAAGCAAAATAATCAGGGCGACCCTACCATTGGGTTGAATGTGGTATCTGCCTCAGGAGGCAGATGCAGGGGGAGGCTTTCACTGCTATTGTAGGGCAAACAACTGCGAGACAAACTATGCATGAGTGTTTGGTTCCGCACGCACACCCTCACAGACACTGCTGTTCTTTTGAATAATTCTCATCGTTATTCTGACTTCTAATAAAATGAGGTTGTCACCTATTATTTGATTTCACCGATCCCAGGCTGTTTGCTATCCCTGCCTAGTGCCGGATGCCCATTTCTGCTGATCTACTTCAGCATCCAGATATCCTACCAAGTCAGCCACAGGTAATTGGATTCCTCACTGTGAAGTACAGCAGAGGCTGTGCAGGAGGGGAGGGGATCAACAAGGGAAAAGAGAGGCAGTTAAAGCTGTTTTCCCCTTAATGCTGCTCTAAAAAGGCGAAATGACACGACTTGGAGACAGGTAAAGTGCAGCTCAAATTTTAATCTGAATCTCATTTCCTTCCGACTCTGGAAGGCGTTTAGCTCATTCTTGTGGAACAACACGTTTTCCCCCAAGGGTAAAAGTAGACACCTGGCAGAGGGCATGTTCCGAAAGTCATTTACATGCGAGTAAGGGAAACACTGGCGCTTTTTGCTGACATCTACTCTGCACCATCTGCTGATGGGTAAGCACCGGTCACTTGGCTCATTGCAGAAAAGATTCATCATGATCTAATTTCCACAAGGAGCTTCCACACAGCATCAACACAATGGACTTCATGAGCTGACATATTTTTGAATGAGTATATCAGAGTACTGCAGCTTCTCACTGAGCTTGTTTCTCGGTGCAGATGATGGCAAAGTTATCCTGAGGTATGTTGGGATATGAACCATGAACACTCTAGTAGCCCACCACATGAAGAACTGGAGGCTTTGTTGACATCCACTCTGCACCATCTGCTGATACATAACTGATCCCTTGACCCATTCCAGAAAATGGGTCCCTTATTACCCAATTTCCACCAAGAACTTCTCAAAAGTCTTGTTGCCTCTATGTGATTGAAGAAATGAACCCCTTCTCAGCAGAGAAGCTGGCCAGTTCTCCTGAGGTACACTTACATATGAACGGCAAAACTTCGAAAAGCCCACCTCAAGGAGTTTTGTGGGGGTTTTCCATCTCTCCTGTCCCATGTCCACCCCCACTGCCAGGGGCCTTATAAGGGGGAGATGCCCCCAAAGGGTTTATTCCTGCTTTCTCTTGGCATTTTTATGGGGGTTGCCCTTTGCCTTTTGACAGGAACATGAATGTGTTGTTGTTGTTTTTAGTCTTTTTAAAACAAGTTGGAACTTAATTGTCTTAAATTTCTACAAGTTCTAGTTTTTTTACTTGGATTTTGTATTGTCTGTGAACAATAAATCTTCTCTAACTTGGACCAAAATCTGATCCGTAGAAGAATCCCTGGCTTCCCATTTACCTACACAGATTCTCCAACCCTGCAGCAATATGCTGCCCTTCTGTTCCTTGTCAAATGGTCATTGGAGGAGCAGACATCATAGACACATGGAGAGAAGATACAAGGATTGCTTGTTCCCTAGTCAAAAGTTGGAAAGCCACAGGAGATGTATTTTTTCCTGAAAGCTGATGCTTTGGGGTGAGTGTTCAGCTGACTTTGGGGACTTTTGAAAACAGCAAGATTTGCTGGAGCTATGTAGGAACATTTCTCTGAGCTCTCAAATTGGCTTAGTGTTTCAGTGTTAAACTGAAAAGAATACTGCAGATCACACCCCTCTCTACTTCTTAGAAGTCCACGTAGCACACTATGTGGTTAATGCTGGTCTGGAATTGTTCCTCCAGTTTCTCCCCAGAATTGCCCTCTGGAAAACGGGGTATAGTTTTCAGCTGCTTTATAGGGTGGAGGGAGAGAAATTTCATTGAATTTTTGGTAGTAGGCATTTTCAAGTTATCTTTCTTAGCCTTACATGGCGGTCAAGGGATTTGAAGGACTCCCCCCTCCCCTTTTGCTTTAAGTTTAAAAGAAGACCTTTCCATAACTTCTCTCTTTGTTAGTGAACTTGATGGGACACCTTGGGAATCATACAATGCAACCCATGGTGTTTCAGTAAGTGTGGTCAATGGTGAAGCTAATGAGACAGCCTCTTGCGCAGCTTTTTGCCACACCTCCAGGTACACTCCAGGTACCAAATACCAAAAGGACTCAATCTCTTTCCCCATGTGTGTAGATGAAGTGGAAATACATGGGGGGTGGACCCTGTAGTAGACTGCATAAGCTGCACAAACCACATAGCTCAGTGATAGTCCATCTGCTTTGCATGCAGAAGGTCCCAGGTATGATCTCTGGCATCTTCAGGTAGGATAGGGGAAACTCCTTTCTTGAAACCCTGGAAAGTTACTGCCCATCAGTGTGGAGAACACTGAATTAGATGGACCAACAGTATGACTCTGTGGACAACACTGAATTAGATGGACCAACAGTATAACTCTGTAAAACACAGCTTCCTGTGCCCATGCATAATATCTGGAAATTTTAAAAAGTAACAACTAAGGATTAATAATCTGTCATTTCCAGTTTGGAAACAAAACCAGGTAATTTGGAGTGCTCCAATTCAGGGAGACATCCAGACGAGGAGAGTGTTGGCTCAGTTAAGGGAGATGGTTCCAGTGTAGCATTAAATGTTGTCCTGATATTCTTTGGAACTTTGTAGTGGATGTTTTAAAACCTAGCTGAATAGTAATTCAGTTCATATGGTTAATTTTTTATCCCTCAATCAAGAATTCATGGAGGTTATTGTGACATTGCTGTAAGTATCTGAAGAGCCCAGGCCTGTAAATAATGGATGGGACAATAGGAGTGCCAAGCAGACTATTTCCCTGCTTGGGGAAACTCAAATTGTGTCTGTGTGAGCATGCAAACAGGTAAACAAGAGTGAACAGTAATTCCCCTTGCTTCATAAAAAATAAAATGTGTTACTAAGACAAGTATAGCCTTGGTAATTATAAAGTGCTAATCTAAAGATAGTTAGAAATGTTTTATCACCACTAGTTTGCAATTATTGTTCTCATTTTTTAAAAGACGAAATAGTCCTTCCGGGTGCCGCCCGCACTGAAATGTTGCAACGTGGAGTGTTGCTGCTTACTGTCTCAGTCAGCCAGTCATGCAGCAAGGGAGGCAGGGGAGGGATGCTACAAACATCTGTCCACTGAGCAAACTGTACATTAACAAATGACTTCTCTGCAAAGTGATGATGGGGACAACTTGAACACTGAGTGGCAGTTAGGTTTCTGTTAAAACATAAGGCTTTGTACTTTGGTGGAAGGAGCAGAGCAGGGACTGATTGGGATGAGGGGAAGGTCACTCAGGACACAGCGATTGGATAAGCATCAACCACAACACTTCATTGGCTACAGCTTCACAGAAGCATGGTGAGATGACAAGGATCCTACTTCTGACAACCTGAGAGCCAGGTCACATTGAGAAGAAAGGCTGGGAAGTGGGAAATCTTTTTCAGCTGGAGGGCTGCATTGCTTTTTGTGCAACTTTCTGGGAGCCACATACCGGTGGTGGGCTGGGCCAGAGGCAAAAGTGGGAGGAGCAATAGATGTGACTCTTCTCTTTGTAGGGTAAGATACATTCCAGCCATTCAAAAGTCAGTGGTTTCTGCACACATATCATTCCATCCTAGGCAAACAAGGGCCATGATCCACCATCCAAGGGCACATTCCAGCCAGGAGAAAAAGCACTCAAGGAGGGCACGGATTCCCATTCAGACCATATACAAAAGTCACCCTGTCCAGGCTTCCTCAAACTCGGCCCTCCAGATGTTTTGAGACTACAATTCCTAACATCCCTGACCATTGGTCCTGCTAGCTAGGGATCATGGGAGTTGTAGGCCAAAAACATCTGGAGGGCTAAGTTTGAGGAAGCCCGCTATAGATCTAACTTGCTCAACCAGTTATTTCTTGTTCCCAGGGATCCCTGCGAATTCATCGTTCCATGATGGCAAGTATAATGATTTCTAGCAGAGACCTCTCACCATCTCAGCACAGTACAACACCATGACAGACATAGGAGCCAACTCCTAGGGACCGTGGGGGCTTTGGCCCCCACAAAAAAATACTAGAGGGGGCCGGGCCCCCACAGTGTTGATGGACATTCCCATTCAGTGTGTGCACTTTGTCTTGTGATTGATTATGTAGAGTGGGGCTTACCTGGGTCTCCACAATATTTTACTCAAGTTGGCACCCCTGTCACAGCTGGCATTACCAGTAAGACCAGTAAGGCAACCACCTCAGGCAGCAAATACTGGAGGGTATCAGGGGCAGCCCCCTCCAGCTGTTTGTCAGCATTGTAAGATTCAGCTGCCAAGCTTCTGCATATGGGAAGTGGGGAGAGCAGCATTAACTTGTCATCAGGGAGCAAAATACCTTGGACCATCCCTGTGCAATGTACCAATAGTACACTATAAATAACAATACACACATTAAATTAAACAAGATGAAAGGCACAGCACCTAGTCACACCTAATGACAGACAGCAGAATAAATCCAAATTGTAGATTTGCGGTATACAAAGGATTTCTCTGGCCATCTATATTCAGAACATTATGCCATGAAGCTCATGATACTATCTAATTATTCTGAGATAGCTTGAAAGTTTCAACTGATGCACTTGCCCAAATGGGATTTTATTTTATTTTGATTGTCTTTTGTCCAGCCACAGGTTATCAGGCATATTTGTAGAGAGGAGTTCCACCCTCCCCTTCCCCCTTTTGTGCTTTAATGCTGCATATTACATTATTTGGTCAGGTTGTATTTCCAACCGAAATTAACTTGCAATGCAATTTACTTTGTTACAGGGAAAGAATGGCAGCCTTCGTGCAGATGCTTGCATTTCTCTTTTTCGAGGAAAAAAGTTAATTAGGTTATTTAATTGCAATTCTACCTAGTGAACAAACACCCATCCAGCTGGTTCTTATACAAAGGTAGAGCTATCAATTTGGATTTTGGGGGTTTTATCCAACTTAGTTACACTCAGAGTAAACCCTCTGAACAGGTCTAATGTTGGATATAATCTGTTGGGGATACCTGAAAGATCACCCCCCCATCCTTCCCTGGACCATGCCCATTTTGTATATATCCATAACTCTGTTCTGTCCAATTTCTGTATTAATGTACTTAAAACAAAAAGCTGCACTGAGATGTGTGTATAAATCTGTATCTACATATGTATTTTGTATGCTTTTTATTTTTTATAAAACCATACATTTATAGAATGGTTTTATTTAAATTTAAATAACTCCATTTGTTTCACCCTAAAATATACAATATAAATTTTTATTTGGGCCAAGTCTGTATCTGCATTGGATCTGAAATAGTTTTATATATGAACTTGTTTTTAATTGTTTGTATGCACAGCATTGTTTTCAATTGCTTTTCTTGATAATTTTTGTTTGATTTTGTTTTTATTGTGAAATCAGTTCAAAATATTTTAAGGGAAGCAATTCATTAGTGGACTCAAATAAATGAATAAATGGCAAAATTTAGACAAGTACAAAACCCAATCCACAGCTGCTGGACTTTAGTCCAGGAAGTGCAGATCAAGACATTGCAATTCACAAAGATTGAATTCTTCAGGCATCCCCACATGAACCCTTTTCTTTTCTCTCCTTTAAATTCCTCAGCTGTTCCACATGCAGAGAAACCACCAAAGATAATGTGAATATTAGTCTGGGCAACATATCGCTGGAAACCTACAGAAATAAACAACCCACTGAAAATGTTGACAAAATTTGTAAACAACAATGCCAACAAAAATATGGGGGAATTGTAAAACTTGAGAGGAGTTGCTAGAAATTAAAGATATGCCTCCAATTCCATAAAAATTAAATATATGCTCCCAATTCATTTCTCTCTCTCTCCCTCCCCCCCCCCCCCCGTGTGTCTGGATTTGTCCCTGTCTATTATTGTACCTGACCCCACTTGCCTCCTGAAATACATGCCCAACAGCTTTCCACTGATGTTATGAGGCCTTCAACCTGAAGACATTCCCCAAGCCCTGGGCTATTAACTTTCATTTAAACCACCGAAAATCCAGGTAGGTTTTTGGGATGCACCTGAGATAGTTACTCTGATAAGGTAGGGTTGCCATATTAAAAAAAAGCTTTTTTAAAGTTGTTGACAAAGCTCTGCCTTTTGGAAATTCCCCCTGGACATCAATTTCACCTTTGAAGTCCCAGTAATGTCCGGGGAAATCTGGACGTATGGCACTCTCCCATGGCAATAGCCCTGGAAAGCAAAGGCTGAAAGCCTTTAAACAACTGCCTGAAACACACAAAATTAGAGAAACATGTGAAGCCTGCCCCCTCCCCTGCAGCTGCATCTCTATGTGAAGAAAGAAATTTTCCTGGTGGTCTTTCTGCTGTTGAAGAAAAAGGCAGAAAATAAGAGACAGGAGTTGGAACCCCTTTGGCTCGTGATATATTTCCTGGACACTAACTCCCATCTGCCCCAGGCAGCATGGTCCAATGGTCAGGGACGGTAGTTGCGTAGGCCAATACCATCTGAAGGGCCTCAAGTTCCCCATCCCTGGTCTAGTAGAATAATTCAGTTTGGATGCAGGAGGTCTCAAATCCAATTTCTGAACAAGTCCTGCTGGGGTGGCAGCAGCAGGATTTAATGGGGATGAGCTGCAGTTTGGTGGTAAAATAAAGATCTTGAATGCAGAAGGTGCCCAGTTCAATCCCTGATATCTTCTGGCAAAAAAGCTCTCCAGCAAATTGTGTTGGGAAAGACCTGCCATTCAACTCAGATAGTTCTTTGCCAGATGAACCAGTGCCTCAGTGTCTTCAGGTTGCCTTGGGGGGAGAGCTGAGAAACAAGGCTCATTCCATCAGCTTGACACATTTGTGCCCAACCTATTGTCCTAAGTTGCTCCAACCAGCAGAGAATATGGTCCTCAAAGGCATTTAGTCTACACCAGTATCTAAGATAGGACGCGGGTGGCGCTGTGGTCTAAATCGCTGAGCCTCTTGGGCTTGCTGATTGGAAGGTCAGTGGTTCAAATCCCCGTGACGGGGTGAGCTCCCATTGTTCAGTCCCAGCTCCTGCCAACCTAGCAGTTTGGAAGCATGACAAAAAAGTGCAAGTAGATAAATAGGTACCACTCCGGCAGGAAGGTAAACAGCGTTTCTGTGCGCTGTTCTGGTTTTTCCAGAAGCGACTTACTCATGCTGGCCACATGACCCGGAAAAACTGTCTGCGGACAAACGCTGGCTCCCTCGGCCTATAAAGTAAGATGAGTGCCGCAACCCCAGAGTTGTCTGCAACTGGACTTAACTGTTAGGGGTCCTTTACCTTTTAGTATCTAAGATAAGCTAGATCAATTCTGGCTGCTGTTGAGGGAAGACCCAACTCAGCTCTAAGATGAGCTAATGGAGTCCCTGGAGGAAGCCCCAATATCTGCCTCATAAATTTATTTACACACACACATGCAGAGAGAAACACACAGAGAGAGATGAAAATGTTAGTGTTTTATATGTATTCCCCCCCTGCTGCCGCCCCATGGCATAATGTATTTACATTTATGTTTTTAAATGCAAGTCACTTGAGGACCCTCTCCTAACACAATTTGGTCATTCTTTTTTGCCTACCTTATTATACCTACTCTTATGCATTACAAGTACAGCTACCTTCCAGCCTTGTCACTTACAAGCTGAAGTAAATAAAGTTCAGGGTTCTTTTTTGTTTTTGTTTGGGTTTTTTGTTTTGGAAATCACTGTGGGTAGCAAGGATAGAAAATGATCCTATTGAGATGAGGGAAATGGACGAGACAGAAGGTGCTCCTAACCGCAATCAAAAATTAATTAGAAAAAAGGAACAAGCCAAAGGACAAACATCTGTGAGTGAAGGATGCGAGGAGATAAACAAATCCAGTGGATGACATTTAATTTTGAATTAGGATCAGAATCCTGCTGGGTTACATATAGGGTGGCTTGTAAATACTTTGGGGAGAAGGCAGAGAGATGAGAATGTGAAAGAAACAACAAGAAAAATGTGTTTGCTTCGGCAGGTATCTGTGACGCCATTCATAATTTGCATCCGTATTGCCAACATTTGATTCAAGGGATACTGAGCTAGAGAGAGCCAGGCAAAGCAAGTTAGTGCTGTGCTAGAAGTTCCTCCTGCATTTTTTCATGAGCATTCTCCATCATTTAATGAGAAAAGAAATTGCATTTGGGTCAAGGGTGAGATAATTCTTTTGTGACATTCTCATGGGTGGGGTGCAAGGTTTTTGATGTGCTTGCACCTTACTTTTGAGGTGGCTGACAGGTATGTGTCTCCTTTCTTTCATTCTACAAAACATCTCACCAGTGATCTGTACTCTGTAGCCTCCCTGGGTGCCCATGCTTTGATCAAAGTCCAGATGAGGGCATCATGAAGTAACTCCTTCCATGGGACTTTTTCATATTAGGAAGCACAGACAGCCAGGAAGGCTAAAAAGCACTGAAGAAAAATGGTACACAACACCCTTGGCCACGATCCAATGAAATGGTAAGCACCGCAGCCCACAATTCTCAAGAAGTTCTCGAGTGCACAATGTCTATGCATTATTTCCAGCCTTGGAAGGCAGTATGCAAGTTGCTGGGAATCGCAAGTGGGAAGAGTGCTCAGACTGGACTGTGATGGGCTTTTGGCCTGGTGTAGTAGGGCTCTTCTTCCTCTATTCATTCTGCTTCTAGGCATAACTGGAAGCACTGGGGCCTGAATAGAATGGGGGGGGGTCAGGAGTAGAGACTGGGTGGCCTCTGTTAAGTCAGGGCAGAACCAAATCCAAAATGTGGGCTGTTTGAGGACAGAACCTGGAATTCATTGGCATTTCAGACTCCCAGTAAGGATAATCTGATTGAAAGGGAGTTTTACTAGTCAAAGGAGTGAAATATTGGCTGGTTGTCAGCCCTAATTAAATGAAAAAAATGGAAGATAGGCATTTCTGTCCTCGAAACAAGGATTGCATTGGTACAGTGGTCAATTCATTGTATTCTAAGGGCCTAATGATATGTGATGCTAATTGCATTGCTTGCGATAATGTTGTGGGTTTTCTTTTTCTTCTTTATTTAATTGCAGAAGCAGAGCACTTTGGAAACACATAGGGGAAGGGATATTTAACCCTCGCCCCCCAGCCACATTCAGAATGAACATCCCACCACAGAAGGCATCTAAAGACACCAGGATTTTTTAGATGAGATGAGGGATAAAAGGGGAATACATACAAAATGGAAGAAGGAGTCATGAATGAGGAGTATAAATGAGTAGCCAACACTTGCAGGGAATAGGTCAGATGGGCGAAAGCTCAGAACGAGCTCAGGCTTGCAAGAGAGTTTAAAAATAATAAGGTGCTTTTTTAAAAAAACAAAAAACTGTATTTGAAGCAAGAGGAAGATCAAAGAATTAATAGGCCCTGTGCTTGGAGAAGATGGAGAGGGTCACAAAGAGCCTACATGTGATTACTAAGAGCCTACATGGGTTTCTCAAAAAGAAGTCATGCTGGACTATTCTGGCAGTGCAGATAATATTGAGCTAGATGGACCAATGGCAAAAGGTGGCTTTCGATGTTCTTATGTGTCTGGTGGGGGCTATGCCATAGTAGCAAAATAGTTAGGGGATGGTTATGTTTTTGAACACTGCCATGCACTGATGGGTATAATAAGCCAGTTGAAATGACATTGGAGTAATCATAAATAATCATTACAGCAAACAAGAGAGGGAATAAGCACACAATTATGCACTTGCAAGTCAGAAATAAGAAGGCCGACATAAAAGGCAAGGGGGAAGAGTACTAAATATTGGTTTAAGTGTATTTGTTTTATGAATGTAATCAGCTTTGAGTTCTCATTGAAGAAAGCAAGCGGAGAAACGCCTTAAAAGGCATGGGCACGTGAACAGGAAGGAGAGAGGAGGAGAGAATTTTGGCTGGCTCATTCCTAATCGGATTAATTAATCTTGAGAGCCAAATGACATTTTGAGGCCCCATGTATTATTCCTGCGCTGCTATCCATTAAAAATGCAGTTCATTAGTAACTGAGGCAGCATTTAAGAGAGCCAGATGCAAAGCTCCATTTGCCAATGTGGAAATAATTTCTAAACATTGTGCAGTCCTGTGTATGAGAGAGATCATATCTGGCACAAATTAAGGGGTGTTGATGTGATTACTTTGCTTTCAATATGGCTGAAGGGAATTTGTGAGTGTCCTTTCCTTCATTCTTCAAATCATCTCCCTAGTTGTTTGCAGTCTGCAGCCTTCCTGCCCAGGGAAGACACCATCAAGTAACTCCTACTTTTTTCCAGATAAGAAAGCACAGTCATACACCACACACCCCATATTTACTCATAAGTAAATCCTGCTGAATTCAGTGCAGCTTGTAAAAAGGTAAAGGGACCCCTGACCGTAAGTCCAGTCATGGACGACTCTGGGGTTGCTGTGTTCATCTCGCTTTATTGGCCGAGGGAGCCGGTGTACAGCTTCCGGGTCATTTGGCCAGCATGAATAAGCTGCTTCTGGTGAACCAGAGCAGTGCACGGAAACACCATTTACCTTCCCGCCGGAGCGGTACCTATTTATCTACTTGCACTTTGACGTGCTTTCGAACTGCTAGGTCACGGGGATTTGAACTGCTGACCTTCTGATCGGCAAGTTCTAGGCTCTGTGGTTTAACCCACAGCGCCACCTGCGTCCCTCAATGCAGCTTAGTCACAGGTAAATTGGATGACTTTGGGGGGGTTAGGTATTGCATCTTATATGTTTAATTGCTCTGGGATCTTCAGGTGAAGGATGGGCAGGGAATCTAATAAATGAATGACTAAATAAAATCCTATGCATATTGACCTGAAATTAAGACCCATTAACCTCTATAGGACTTCTCAGTAGACATGAACAGCATTTATGCTCTAATATACCAATAAACATAACAGCAACAACAGCGATGATATTGACTAATTTATTGCTACCCCACAAATCTGAAATTCTTGTTCTGAATTATTATTTTTTTGCCTTGTTTATTTAACATCGGATCCTGTTAAGCTCATTTACTATCGTCATCTGTTAAAATATTTGTGATAAGCAAACACCAAACAGGTGTGCACTCCCCCTCTCCCCGCATCAAGACATTTTGGTCTAAACATTTCTAAACGATTCTCCGCCACAGCTTTTGTGTACACGTAATATTTGCAGTGTTCTAATTACAAGCTCCTCACATCCAAATGGCAGGCATGAGATGCAAGTCAAAGGATCTAGTCCCAATCAGAATCACTGCAACTCTGAGATGAGACAGGATAAACAAAGTGATCACACTGCAATTTGCATATAAATAATAATGGGATGTTAATACAATGCGGCAAATCCTCGCACGCCAAACTACAGTAATTTCAAACTGTAAACATTTTACTTTGTAAACATGCACACACACACACACACACACACACACTATTAGAATTATGTTAATATTAAAATTTCAATTCATGTATTTGTGCGGAACAGAAACTAGATGGTGCTCACCAAGAAATAATTGGTTTCTTGCTAAAGTAAACTGACATGTTAACTGCATTCCATCATATAAAATAAAATTATAAAGCTCATCTCCGGCTGATTTACAGGGTGATCATAAAGATATCTAAATATTAACATTGTTATATTCAATATCAATCCATGTGTTTTGTCTGTCTGTCTGTCTGTCTGTCTGTCCATCTATCTAGATGTGCCAAGTAGCCATATTTCCCAGGCATTTCCCCCCAACCCTCACCCCTGCCCCAGCATGCCCCAAAATTGCAACATATATAAGATTATGGAATATGCCAGCTATCAATTCCGTGGACCAAAATGTATGTTTCGAAGCCAGTAAAGAAGATGGGAGAAATGAAACCAGTCCTCGCTGACAGATCTTTAAAGAGTGGTATACCACTATTCCTAGGGCTGGGTTCAGACTTAGCCTTCTGCAGATATAAAGGCTCCTTCTGGCCAGAGAAAACTTTTGATCCAGTGACAGCATATCGCTGGGATGTAGGGGAAGTGATTTGCCATGGTCCTCCACCACAGGTACAGTGTTTGATGTGGTGCTACAGGGGAAGGAGGAAACAAACCTCCACTGAAAGGAAACCCGCCTCTTCCCCTGATGCAATTCAGAGGAAGCTCCTGCCACTGAACCCAACACATGAAAGAGGGATTAGGAGTGGCATATGTGGCCCTCCAGTCATCTTTATCTGGCCCTCAGGATAACACTCTCTCCTTGGGCCAAACCCCTACCTGGCCCTGCTTTGCACTCCAAGTGTTTTTGCTTGGCGGGAATGCATCCTTGATCTGCTAATGCCTCTTGCTTGCCTCACAGGGTTGTTGTTGTGAAGATGAAATGAGGATGGGGAGAAACACCTATGAGCTCCTTGGGAAAATATAATGTAATGCTTCAGTAATGATGTAAACAAATAAGAAAAAATATCTTCAGAGCAAAGGCATATATATATATATATATATATATATATATATATATATATATATGCAGGTTTTGGTGTCCTCGGGTGTCTTCCCGTGTAAAAGTTGGGGTGTCTAGGCGACGTTTCGACGAGGTCTCACTCGTCATCTTCAGGCTGGTGCTTTCGGCTTCTTGTTACTGGAACAGAGCTCTGTTCCAGTAACAAGAAGCCGAAAGCACCAGCCTGAAGATGACGAGTGAGACCTCGTCGAAACGTCGCCTAGACACCCCAACTTTTACACGGGAAGACACCCGAGGACACCAAAACCTGCATTCCTGTACCCGTGAAAATCTACGAAAGCAAATATATATATATATATATATATATTCAAGTTCTTGAACTGGACAGCAAGCTGAATGAACATTCAACCTATTATTTCACAGCATTCTACAACTGAATATGTTTTGGCCTGCACATTATTTTATTTACTGCATTTATTGCCCATCTTTTCTCCCAGAAGCCCAAGGTGGTATACATGGTTCTCCTCTTCCGCATCCCTGCAACAACCCTGTGAGGTAGGTTAGGCTGAGAGGCTGAGAGGTATGCTTCATGGCTGTGTGAGCATTTGAACCCTGGTCTTCCAGATCCTGGTCCAACATTCTAAAAGTGTAAAGTACATTGGTCCATGTTAAAATGGGAACTAAATCTAATTCCTCCCTCATTCCTACTCATAAGTAGGTCCCAATAAGTTCAGTGGAACCTACTCCCACATTACATGTGCAAACTTGCAGCCTCAGCTATTAATTAAAGCTTAGGTTGCTTTGATATTTGGAACAAACCCTCCTTATTATAGGAAAGAAAGCAAGAAAGAAACCTCTCAGATAATTAGCTCTTCCCCTAAATGCTTTTTGGCTCTCATTACCAACAAAGTACTATGCTAATATACCTTGTGTTGTAAATGTCTCACAATTCCTGTTAATTGAATTAAACTCAATTCTCTGCAAATAAACTCCCCTGCGCACTTAATGGGAAATAAGGAAGAGAGCTCTTCCATCTAAGGATGGGGCCATTACAACAATTGCCTAATTACAAGCATCTTCTTAATGCATAATGTAAAATGCTATCTCATGCCGCCTTCTTCGAATGAAAGCTGTAGCAAAATCAATGATGTGGTTTTGCCCTTGAGAACTGAGAGAGAGGCAAAGCAAGAGACACGTTGGAGAGGGAGTGGGTTAACTATCTACCATATTGTATAACCGGGGCATCAGAAGGTTGTCAAGAACAGACAATCTAGTCCAGGGACGAGGAATCTGCAGGCCTCCAGATGTTTCTTGACTACAACTCCCACCACCCCTGATCATCAGTCATGCTGGCTGGGGCTGATGGGAACTGGAGTCCTCAGACCTGATCTAGCTGAATTAATTGCCAGATGACAGCATCTATGCTAAATGGTGGGTGTACAGCAGGGGTGGAGTACCTACAGTCTTCCATATATTGTCAGACTATAACTTCTATTGTGCTTGACCAGTGCTGTGCTGGTCTAGGGTTGCAGGGGGTCAAAAGCCCATGGCTATTTCTGCAGCAGGGGCCCTGCCGGGTCCTGCCTCCAGTGAACTACAGTCTCCCAATCAGCATGAAAGGGGAACTTTTTAAACACTGTGTGCTCCAGAGCTAAGCGTTTAGGAACACTGAAAGTGCCCTTGAGCTGTGGTAATGCTTCTTGTTTTCCTGATTGGCAGAAGGAGGTATGTGTGATCCTCCCACTTTTGACTCTGGCCACACCCACCGGTGGTGTGTGCCCCTCCCCACAGAAGCAAATGCGGCTCCCAGGTCGAAGAAAGTTCCCTGCCACCAGGGGTTGGACATTGCAAGCGCTTACAATCCTTTAGTCCTAGAAGAAACAGCTGAGTGAAATCATGCACCAGAAAATTCAGTGGGTTGGGATTTCTCCTAAGAATAGAAATGGAATTTACACTTTGAAATATACAAGATTGTGTGCTTTTCTAAATCCTTCCCTCCCACTCCCTAATATAGCATGTGCCGCACACAGCAGTTAATGAAGGATTATTACTTTCCTTCAGTCTAAGTTGCAAGACTATCCAAGGTTAAAGCAGAGGACATCCACCTCAAATTAGTTTGCATGATGCCATCAAACAAGAGCCCAGATGATAGATGGCATATTGCTATTACTGCACCAAGCATTTATCAATATCGGGCCACCAATTATTTTCTGTAGCTTTTTCTTTCCGTATCATATGACAGTACATTTTATTTAAATTTGCTGGATTGAATAAAGAAAAGAAAAAGAAAAAGCCTGGAAACAACAAAAATGCAAAATAATGCCTAATGGCTGAATGATCAAATGCCGGATTGTAATATTGCTTTGTCAGCTGTATAATTTGCTGGAGTTAACACAATCAAAGGTTTACTGCAAATGTTTCTGAGTTGAGAAAGTGGGCAATGCCATATGTTGGTGACACAATATTGCAATAGCATTATCACATAGCAAGATTACAAACTGATGCAGTCTGGAAGACATTAGTTTTTGTAATAGTTGATTGATGGAGGGTTCCCCCCCACCACCATACATATCGTATTTTCGCAAAGCCACATATACAGTGGTACCTCGGGTTACATACGCTTCAGATTACAGACTCTACTAACCCAGAAATAGTGCTTCAAGTTAAGAACTTTGTTTCAGGATAAGAACAGAAATTGTGCTCCGGTGGCGCGGTGGCAGCGGTAGGCCCCATTAACTAAAGTGGTGCTTCAGGTTAAGAACAGTTTCAGATTAAGAACGGACCTCCGGAATGAATTAAGTACTTAACCTGAGGTACCACTGTATACTCATTAGGGCTGTGCACTGGATTCGACCATAGACCAAGCTGAAAGGGGGCCAATTTTCGGCTAAATTGAGCCGAGATAGCCCCAGATCATTCCAGGGTGGGTTGGACCACCTGGAGCAAGGAGAAACAGGCAGCCTCTGAAAAGAACAACATGGAGCTGTTTGCAAGAGGGCTTTACAAAAGACCCACACTTCACTTTGACTGTGCATGCCTGTTCCCAGCAGGATTGAACCCTTTACTCAATAGCCAAAAGTGACTTTCTGAACTTCTTGAAATGGGGGGGGGGGCTGTAATACAGCAAATACAACACTTCCAGATACTGCTACGTAGGAATACCTGAGGCAACAGTCTTCATGCATTTCTATATGAAATGACCTGGTCCTGTACTGCCCTGGCTCCCACCCTAGAAACACACAAGCAGCGACTGTGCCTGGAAAGGAGGAAAGCGATCTTTATTCAGGCAAGTAATGTTACAGAGTCTGCAGCAGCAATAGAGCTCAGGTGTCATAGTTCAGGAGGAAGACAAGAAGTTCAAAACTGAATGAAAGGGACAAATATGTCCCAACAAGTTACCATGCCCTGCCTGCCAAGCTTTTAAAGAAGAGGTGTGGCATGCTCACTTGTGAGGCTCACTTGCACTGTAGGAATTTCGGGATCACATTTGTGAAGGCAGCACCTAGTTCTAGGCAACAAGGTTGCACCCTCTAGCTCAGGCTCAAAGTCATCATCCCCAGTCTCCACTGAGGCTCTCTGCTCTGCAGGAAGGTTGGCGAGAGGAGCTGGCATCTCTATTTCCCCTTCCAAAGCAGTTGAAGTCAGGGTGGAAAGGGGAGATCTCCCTCCTCCAACCCAGGTGTGATGGCCTGGGATTCAGACTCAGAGGCTGAACCTGAGGAATCCCAGCCTGCACAGGATTCCCCGCCTCCAGAACCAGCTGAGCTGGGGCTGGGGCTTGAGCCTGAAGGGTCTTCACCTGTGCTAGATCCTCAGGTGCAGGCACCAGCTGAGTCTGCTCTGGCTCTTGAGGTGATGGAGGACCCATTGCCTGCAGGTGCTCCACTCTCAGCCCCATTAGGGGAGGCTGAGGTTGCCTCTGGGTCCGGTAGCCCTCCAGCCTCTCCTGAGCTGCAGAGGCTCAGGGCAGAGAGGAGGAGGGAACTAAGTTACTGCAGGAGGAGTGCTCACCTCCAGGCCAGAAGAGGCGAGTCACCTGTGGACTGGGGCCGCCCTATGCCTCGGGGCAGATAAAAGCCAGCCCGCCCCAGTCCCAAGTTGCAGGAGCAATGTTGTTGGTAGCCAGTTCCTGCCTGCACCCTATACTGCTGGATCTCCTAACGTCGCCCGACTCCTTGCCTTGGACCCAGCTTCAGCTTTGACGGACGGCCTCAATACTGCTCCCTCGACCTTGGACTGGACTCGGACCATGCCTCACGGAAACCCACGGGACCAGCACACCAGGTTCCCACCATTCAGCCTGCCCCATTTCTTCCTTTTCCTGCATCAAAGTCTGCCAGTCCAGACCCAATCCCAACAGCACTGTGAAGCTCATGACATACATGGATGTGTGAATCAGAACTTATTTATTCACTCACATGTGAAAGTGACAGACTGGAAGGATGGAGTTTCTTGGGGTGAATGCCTGCTCCAGATGTGGTACCCAATTGAGGTTATATGAAATGAAAAATCTGGAAAGAGAGCTAGACTTGGCAAGTGTCAAAGGGCAATAACCAAAGGGTTCTTTAACTGCAGTGCAGAGTCTAGGGTAATTTAAGGTGGGCTGAAAACCTATGTGTCCATCCCTATAACTGTCCCCTTTAGAAGAAAAAGTACATTGGATGTAGCTCAACTAAAACATAAGGCTTCATGTTAAAGCTTGAGAGTTAAACTTTCAGATGAAATTGTAAAGGCCTTTGTATTTGTGCATCTAGGTTCGGCCAGTTGTTGAATTTAAGGAAATGTAACAGTAGCCTGCCATCAAGTAGGCTGGTCTTTATTTTTATTATTATTACATTCACATCGCAATGGAAAGCCTTTCTCATTACCATCTTATAAATTGTAGAAGAATGGAGTTCTGCTAAGTGAATGAAATTCTGTCAAAGACCTCTCCCAATTGCAAACAATCAGTCAGGAGGCTTGACTGCTGATTCCTGCATCAGACCTTGCTCTAATACAATTATGTGAGCTGAGAAAGTCATATTAAGCATCAATATCTATTTACAGTGTGTGTTTGACAGGTACCGGGTTGGGGCATTTGGGGGCAGGCGCTTTCCAATATTCAGTGAAGTACACAGAAGAGCTGAATAGATTTTCCTTGCTTATTCTATCAAAAAATAAACCCGTAATTTGATAACAAGTGTAACTGATTCTGGTCCTAGGAGTGGGTGTATTTACAAACTACGTCACCCTTGCATGTATTCACTCCCAAATCTACCCCATTCTGTTTCCACATTCAGCTACATTTTGGGGGCATGGGGTTGGGAATATTCATGAAAATATATATCTAAACATCTTTTTTTTCCCTTAGGCAACATCTGCACCATACATTTAAAGTACTTTGATTTAACAGTCATGGCTTCCCCCATGGAATCCTGGGAAGTGTAGTTTATTAAGCATGCCGAGTCATTAGGAGACCCATATTCCCCTCACAGAGCTGCAATTCCCAGAGTTCCCTGGGAAGAGGGATTGACTGTTAAATCACTCTGAGAACTGTATCATGTGGGTGTCTGCAGTTTGAAACAAATTCTATCTCGAAATTTGCATTTTAAAATGTATTTTAACATTCTTCTGAGTCAAGAAATGTGTCAGAGCATTCAGATGGTTGGCTAAGTTCCAATCCATGAATTAATTGGGGAGGTATGGATTATGTCAGGCTAGAAATTACAAAGAGGGTATGTCTCAAGCATCTATATATTCAGCCCTTTGGGGATCAAGATTCCTCCATCCCATTCAGATCGGAGAGCTCTCCCCTGGGAGAGAAGAGTCATAGCTCAGTGGTATAGATTCTGTTTTCCATGCAGAAGATTCAGTCTCTGGCATCTCCAGGTGGAGCTGGAATCCTGGAGAGCCACTGCCAGTCAGTGTAGACCATGATGCTACTTGGATTTTGTACGGAATACTAATTTGCACAAAAGAAAAAAAATATATTTTGCTAACACATTTCCCCATGAAATATAATGTTATGTTAAAACGCACACTTTATGAATTTCAGCATGAAATACGTATTTTATATGCATTTTAGGGTTTTGTGGGGGGTGGGGTGTTGAGCCAAGCATTGCATTGCATAATTCAGGGAAGTGAAAAAAACTGAAGAATAATTGTGTTCTGATTTGTGTATTAGTCTGGGAAGTGTGAGTTTGGCTAGTTTGCACACTGAACGAAAACCTTAAGCTTCCGCACCTCAATTCAACTTCAATTTTGTTCAGTGTGCTTTAGACTGTGCCCCAGAACCATCAGTAATTACTTTGGGGGTAAGATCTGTGGCAGGTGTACTGGGGGTTCTTCAGCTTATGAGTCCATATGAAGAATTGTTCCTTGGAGGTAGAAAAATTTAAAAGGAGTGTCCTAGGGAGACACAGCCTGTTCAGATAAATTGCTGAAGATCACAGTATTGGGATGTGTCAGAATTTAGAAACAAAAACCTAGAGATCTAGACTTCAGTAATTTTCAACACATCCACCCCTCTGGTGTTCTGAGCCTTTGCAGATAATCAGCCCATATTAGGTAATCAGAATGTCTTCTGTGTGTGTGTGTGTGTGTGTGTGTGTGTGTGTACACACGCACACACAGACGTGTAGACACTCTTCTCCTGGCAACCGGTCCAGCAGCTTTCTGCACCATCTTGCTCTTCTATCAATTATGTGGCATTTTGTTGCTCTGATAGCAACGCTTTCATTTGGAGGCTGTCAACCCTTCATTTGATTTATTTCCGCCTCTGTCTTCCCAATAACCTGGCTCCCTTGATCTAGATTCTTGCATTCAGCTTGAATAATCTTGTAGCAGAGGGAGAAAGAAGGCCTTCACTTATAATAATGGAAACAAACTGCTCCCAATATTTCTCTAGGGGGAAAACTCACACACACGCACATGCACACACACACTCCTGCTATGCTTAGTATGGATTTCATGAACTAACTTTTTCTTTCACTGTAGCTTATCTGCTATCATCAACCAAACCTATAGCTCATCCAGGTTGGGTGGCAATTTACAATCTCCAATAATGTGATCTTCTTTTAACGGTCTATGGCAGTGGTTTAAAACTTGCTTCATGAGAGAAGTGATACAGCATAGAACACAATAACTCGTGCTTTCTTGGACACCTAGGTATTCTAGGCAATCTTCCACTGTATTCACAGTAAGTTCGCGTGGGGCACTGGTTCATTGGACATCTCAATGCAGCCTATTGTGAAGCAGAGCTGAGCCAAAGTTCTCAGAAGACACTTTCCCCGCCCCAAAATCAGAGGGAGCATGCTGAATAATACCAAATGCTGAGGATCATGAGAGAGAAAGGGGTCTTGCTTGTGGTTTTCTGGCAAAGTTCTGTCCTGCCCTGTCTTGAACCCCAGAAGAGGAGGAGGAAGGGAAGCAGGACCTTCCAAAAGATCGCTATACTGCCAGTGACCCTGAGAAGCAATCAAATCAAGTTGCCTTGGTTCCTGGTAGGCTCTTATCCTCCACACTTCATCTCCCCCAGAGCCACAAGAAGAGAGTAGGTGGCAATCAAGCCAGGAACTTCAGGACAAGGTACTCCACTTGCTTGGGAGTAGAATGAATCATGTGGAAGGAAGAATCCTAACAGTCCCAGGGTGGGTTACAACACTGAAACACAGTATTAAATACAGTTAACACAACTTAAAATCACAGTATTCAGGTCATGTATAAGATCCTAGTCTGAGCTGCTTTATTTGCTGAAGCAACTGCTCTCTCCCATGCTCCCTAGCTGGAGGAAATGGATATTCCAAGGGGCACCCCATTGGCCACTGCGGGGACAGGATGCTGGTCTAGGTAAGTCTTTGGTCTGATCCAGAAGCCAAACTCTTCTTAGGTTATTGCATCCTTATAGCATACCACAGCTTATAGTTAGGCTAAGTTCCATCCTCAGCACCAGTTTGGTCCCAAGATTCCTTGAACTCAAGCAGAAACATTTTAATAGAAAGTGAAAGAGGGAATCACTGGCATCCCATGTCCCCTCTCCAGGCCCCCTGAGCCTGGTTAGACAACCTGACAAATTCACCCAAACTGAAATGCACTTCACCTTCACTGCACTTACTAATAAAAGACACAGTTGTGTAAAAACCTGTAATGAGGGTTTAATTGACTATACCCAGGCAATATGTAAATTGTCCACATCTGTACATTAGTGTTAGAAACAGCTAGATGTCTGAGCAGTGTAGCTGTTAAGATGGGAATTAATTGTACCAGGAAGTAGTCTGATTGCTAAGAAATCCTGGCCTGAAGCAAGGGGAGTTTAATGTTTTTTAAAAATCAGGGCTGGGTGACTTTTTCTCTTGTGTCTTCCTCAACACAGAAATAAACTCTAGATTTCCCCACTTCAGCTCTCCAAGCCTAGAGTATGAAGCTTAGGTCTGAGGGCCAAATGTGGCTCTCTAGACCTCTCCAAGGCCACACCCTCACTGGCCCTGTTACACCTTGCATTGATTTTGCCTGGTTAGAATGTGCCCTTGAACAATGATAATGCTTCTTGCTTGCCTGATGGAAGCTAAGAAGGGGATGGCAAAGAAATGGGCAGTGCTGACAGAAGGGAGGAAGAAGAAAGTCCTGTCATTTTAGTTATAAACTAAAAACATATTGCCCATGGCTTGGAGCTGCAACTATTCCTACTTTCCTGCCTCTGATATTTCTGCAAATTTTTAATGAAATCATGGATTCTGGCAATATAATTTCTATACTTTATCTATTCTCTCATGGCATTTGGTTATAAACATGTATTATTATTATTATTATTATTATTATTATTATTATTATTATTTGCCCTTCACCCTTATGTCTAAGAATGGGCTGCAACAATTTAAAATACAGTTTGAACAATTTAAATACTTATTTTTATAATTAAAAAATACCATTGCAAAAAAAAAAGCTAGGCCCTGAAAATATACATCTCAACTGACAAAGGCTGGGGTAAAGCGGTATTTCTTCAGTATTTGCCAAAACGTATATATTGAAATTGCAAGATGCACCTCAGTGGGGAAAGCGTTGCACAACTTTCACTGGCCAGATGCAACATTCAAGTGGAGGGGCCCTCTTAGTCAGCAGATACCTAGCCTGGGCTATAAAGATCTGCCAGTTGCTCCAGGATACTGCAGAGATAACTTGCATGTTTTGCCTTAGTTCAGAAGGTTGCTGACTGTGGTCTTGAAATTGACATCTAGGTCCCTCTCCAAGGTATCTGGTTTGCCTTGCCTGGAACTACAGACCTCCTTTGGATGATGGGCATCCCTGGTGAACAGTACACATAACATTGCTCCTAAAGCATTCTAGGAAGTTTGGTTAATGGGAAGCTGTGGAAAGAGCCCTGTACTGTTGTGAGTGGTGCATGGGTTCCTTTTTTTTGGGGGGGGGAGAAGAAGAAAAAGCAAGGAAAAATGGAAAACCCATGGCCGCCTCTTTTTGTTACATAAGTAGCAGACCCATCCCCCCAAATCTGATTCCCCCCCATCCCCATCATATTTCGGGAAGGTTTGGTTTTGTCCCTCCTTGTCCATCAAACAGTCCTATATTTATTTTAACATTTTCAGCACAGCTCTGTACAGCACAGAGTACCAGATGGCCTCCATCAGCAACATTTCTCAGAATGAGGAAAATCAACAGCTCTGTGTGCCTTTTATATCTCTCAGTAGCATGAGACTGGCCATTCAGCCTCACTTGACTTCCATGGCCAGGAAGATCATGAGTAACTATGTCAAACTCCTGTCTGGAAATGTCCTGCAGCCCCTCCTTTGAGGAGCAGAGAGTCACTGCCTGATTCATGGGCTGTAGTAGACAGTGTGATAGGGCAGCAGTGCTCACCTGACCTCCCAACAGCTGAGTCAAACAGCTGAGTCACTGCTTCTTATTGGGAAGGAGAGGAGGAAAAGTGAAGCACTGGGGAGGTCAGCATGATGCAAACACACTGGCAGGAGCACTGGATTGGTTTTGCTGTTGTATTTGCACTGCGCCAACTTCCTTGCTGCCTCCCCCTTCCAGTAAGTAGCAGTGACTCTGGTGCCAGGAGGTCAGGTAACTCCGGCCACCCCAGAATGCCATCTGCTACTATCCATCTGCTACTAACCCATCCACTAGCTATTTTTGAAGGTTATTGAAATGTAATCAAAAAGCATGAAGGTGCTATTTATGAATGCCACAGTAACACAAGAAAAGAGAAAAACCACAGAAAGTGGGCTTACAATTCATCTTGCTAAGAACTTGGATTTCAGATTTGTTCTAAGCAAGATCTTAGCCCTTAGGTTTTTGGATATATGCTCGATATTATGTTGGCAATGCCTGAAGAAATCTCAGAAGTTGGCTAAAGCTTTCTAGCAGCCAGAGTTTCAGCTTCAGAGTTTCATCCTATCAATAGCACAAATGATGCAAACAAAATATGAGAACAAAAAGTTATTGAAGGAATGGTGCAAAACTGGATAAATCAAACTGACTTACTTAATTCTCACAATTTATACAGGTTGGGGGGGGGGAGTCTTTTCTTGTCAAAGAATCTGTGTTACCTTGGCACAAACAAAAATGATTTTGTAAAAATAGTATAGTGTACACAGCTCTGGCTTGAACCAAAGACAAGACTATGAATTGTTGCCTGTACAGTGAAATAGCCATCTGCAGGGGCTGTCTTTATTACAATATAAGCACAGGAGGGGAAAACACTATGTGAAAAGCTGGCAGCAAATCACAAGGAGAGATGAGTAGAAAACAATTTGGCACCAAAGCCTGCAGTTATAGGGTGCAGAGCAGGTGGAACAGGTAGACCAATGGGATGCAGCTGGGACCCATTCCAGTCATGCAAGAGGAGCCAATCTAGCCCATAATAGGCATGAAGGCTTTGGGCAGACAGCTGCTTATTTCCCTGCTGGAGATTCCCCTCCCCTGGAATCACTGTTAGTCATTTGGGCTCTGGGCTAGCCAAATCCAAAGCCCATCTGCTTGGATGGCCCTGGTCCACTCAGATGAGGCTGGTCCACTCCTTGAGGCCTTGGAATAGGGAAATATGAGCATTCAAAACCAGCTGAATTTTGACCCATGCTCCCTGTTTCTTTTCCAGAAAACATCTCCTTGGTGACTCAACTGCCACAATATTTGGGAAGAGATTTGACTCAATGGAAAAGGGCCATAGCCCAGCTGTAGTGCATCTGCTTTGCATGCAGATGGTCTCAGTTTCGATCTCCAGGTAGGGCTGGAGCCCGTTCTGAAACACTGGCAGTCAGTGTAGACAATACTGTTTGATACACCAACGATCAGACTCAGTACATAGCAGCTTCCTATCATGACTTCCTAAGGGTACTCCCTACCTGAATCTTTGCACTGAAGAAGTGCACTGGATTGGTTCTGCTGCTGTGGTCTCAAATAGCTCACTAGAGTACATTCCACACTTATAGATTGAGATTTTGAGTTCAAGCCCTGGAATATATTCCATTAAGAAAATAATATTGTTAAAGCAAAAATCCAAAAATAAATAAAACATTGTTGTTGTTGTCTGTGTTCCTCATTACTGGCCTATAGCAGCCATTTCAGGCAGAAAACCATGGGGGGAGGGAGAGAAATTGTACAAATCAGGGAGCAGCAGAGATTGGGCAAATCAATTTTTCCTTTGTTTGACTTTTGCTGATTGGCTGCAGAAGTTTCGAGCAGAAGCCATGAAGGGAGGCAAGGGAAAGAGAACAGGCAAATCAAAGATTATAAATGTCCCTATAGGAAATAATGGAGATCATCAGTTTGTTATGCAAACGCTCACCGAACAAACCACTTCCTGGGAATGCATTGTGTTCAGACAGTGAGACCTGTATGAATCTGCTTTATTAGAGAATATGCATATGGAAAAGGCAAGCACTTAAGAATAGTGGTTAGGAATGGAAATGGGAGCAGAAATTGCTGGGGTTCACTGATTCAACCCCTGTTTGGAACAGGAATCAATCCAGTGAACATGATCAGCATTTATTGTAGTTGTTGCTTGCAGGTCAGAGATGGTATGTAATTGATTACATTTGCCTTGCATTTCCTTTGCACTGAAATGATAATTAATGTTAAGTTATGTAACTTTGCCACAGTAGGCAAATAGCATAGGTGTTTTTGGCACAAGACAAACTGCCATGGAATGGAAATTGTGCTGCATGTGATAAATACAGGGCAGAATGGAAAATGGTGCCTTCTGACAATCTTCTGGTGGTGTTTTAGTATGTGTGTTTCTGTGAGTATTAAAAACAATCACCTCCAGGTTTTGCTCAATTCTGGACATTTTTTGAACAAGTGTATGTTGTCTTGCTGCTGTTTTCTCTCTGCCTCATTCTAATGCCAAATATTCTTTAACTTCAGCATTTCCTTCAGAGTAGCATATCTGATTTTGCTGGACAGATTACTTGGAGGGTGGGAGAGAGGAGGATTCTCACCTTGCCAAACATTTAGGCTGTTTCAATTCAGTTAAGGAACTTTTTGTTCCCCTGGTTTCTGCTTTGTCCTGGCAACATTTTCTCCCTTTCCTTTCTCTCCAGTGACCTTGCCCTCAAATGCCCACTCAGCCTATGTGTGATTCCTGCCAATGACATCACAGCGCTTCAATTGATGCAATTACATTGAACCGCCTGGATCATCACAGCCTGTCAGGTTGAGTGGCAGAGGCAAATCTGCACATTGCAGAGTCAGGGAGCTGTGGGGTTTCAGACATGATCCCCACCCCAAGTATGAACGTAACTTGTTCATTAAAATCTGAGCCCCAAATCCTTCTGAAGGTCTTGTAAGCATGTAGATCCTTTTGCAGCCTACAATACTATTGTTGCTAAGTAAGACACTGAGGTCAAATGGACAGCAAAGGAGGTGTCCTGTTCAACCACCCTCCCTCAATCTTAGACAACGACCTGGATGAGGAGTCTTCATCCACCTTCAGTCCAGGAGACATGTTGTTGTTGTTTAGTCGTTTAGTCGTGTCCGACTCTTTGTGACCCCATGGACCAGAGCACGCCAGGCACTCCTGTCTTCCACTGCCTCCCGCAGTTTGGTCAAACTCATGCTGGTAGCTTCGAGAACACTGTCCAACCATCTCGTCCTCTGTCGTCCCCTTCTCCTTGTGCCCTCCATCTTTCCCTACATCAGGGCCTTTTCCAGGGAGTCTTCTCTTCTCATGAGGTGGCCAAAGTACTGGAGTCTCAGCTTCAGGATCTGTCCTTCCAGTGAGCACTCAGGGCTGATTTCCTTCAGAATGGATAGGTTTGATCTTCTTGCAGTCCATGGGAATCTCAAGAGTCTCCTCCAGCACCATAATTCAAAAGCATCAATTCTTCGGCGATCAGCCTTCTTTATGGTCCATGTTGTCTTTGTCCATGGAGTTTTCTTGGCAGGGATACTGGAGTGGCTTGCCAGTTCCTGCTCCAGGTGGATCACGTTTGGTCAAAACTCTCCACTATGACCGGTCCATCTTGGGTGCCCTGCACATCATAGTTCATAGCTTCTCTGAGTTATTCAAGCCCCTTCACCACGGCAAGGCAGTGATCCATGAAGGGGAGCAACAGGGGCACTGGTCCTCAATTCCACCCTTTAATACTCTCTCTAATTTTAATACTCTCCATGGGACTCTCAAGAGTCTCCTCCAACACCATAATTCAAAAGCATCAATTCTTTGGCAATCAGCCTTCTTTATGGTCCAGCTCTCACTTCCATACATCACTACTGGGGGGGGGGGGAGCTCTAACTATATGGACCTTTGTTGGCAAGGTGATGTCTCTGCTTTTACACAGTTCTGTCAAATTCTTTGGATCTGGATGAGGGGGTCCCAGGGCAGCACCAGTCACCACCACTGTCAACCTCTGCAGAACAAGTCAAGCAAATCAAGCTCCTCTAGCGGCTTAAACATACTGTGTGTTTTAGGCAATAGCATTGTTAGAAGATGAAGAGGCCTGAGTTGCTGGTCGCTTTAAACTGAGTCAGATGACTGGTTGGTCTATCTTAGTAGTGTTCACACGGACTGGCAAAGGCTTTCGAGGGATCAGAGAGGGGACATTCTCAGCTCTATCTGGAATGTGAGGGATTTTTTCTGGGACCTTCTGCATGCAAAGCAGGTGCACCACCGCCAACCTATTGTCCTGCTTAGAATCACAAGAAGCTGCAACATACCCAGTCAGCCCACTGTCTCATCTAGCTCAGCATTGCCTACTGGCAGTGCCTCTCCAAGGTTTCAGGCAGCGTCTCTCTCCTAGGTCTATCTGGGGGTTGAACCAGGGATCTCTAGGCAAGGAAGATGCTCTACTATTGAATTACAGCCCTTCTGGCACAGCTGCAGAAGCCTGAACATATTCCTCGGAGCCCATGTCACTTAGGTTAGTTCTAAGAGAATTGTGGACTGCAAATGCCCTACTGGGATCCATCTGGAACTTGACATGGCAATGAATTTTTAAGCATCCCTTTGAAAAGCGTTCTATCAACTCTGGAACGTCACGCGTTCTCCCCCTAGCCCAGTTCTCCCCGCATGATGTGTGCCAGTACATGCCTGTCATTTTCAACCCTCTGCTTTTGTGTCGCCAAGCGGAACGCTGGGGAGAGGGGGCTCTGTGCCATCATGTTGTATGTTTGGCAAACACAATGCAATCCTGCTTAGCTGAGTCTCCCTCCTGCTGGGATGATTTCAAGCTGCTAGCAAATTGCCTCTGAGATCAGCCCTTGGGAGCTATGGCACTCCTTGCTCTAGCCCAATCCTCAAATCAATCACAGTGCCAGGAGACCCATCAGGACCGGCATAATCAAAGCGGGCTCCCGCTGATACCAGCAGGATGGAGATCATAGCACTTGCAGCCTGGCCCTTGCAGTAGTTAAGCCAGAAACTATTATTTCATTGTGATGATTGAGTTTCTTCATTCATGGAAATGAGGTCTTCTTCACACATAAGCTGACATCTGTGCTACTGAGTACAGCACTCTCTCTGTGTGCGAAACCTCTTTTTTCTAGGGGTATTTCTGCTATCCTACAGAATGGGTGTTCAGGATATTTATCCACCATACTAAATGCCAAATTTTCTCAGCATAGACCTGTATCCTTATTAGCCATTGTGATGTCTCTGCAATTGACTAAACTATGCATAATGTTCCCCATTCATAAGTAGGGGTGGGGTAAAAATTTGATTTAGTCAGCAGTTACATATGAACTTACTGAATCTGCAACTTTTCAAACTGAAACACAGCTATCCTCTGAAATACATCACAATTTTATGATGGGGTTCTCCAGCCAGAAAATGTGAACAAAAATGGCTGTATCAGGGGAAAGGGTATATATGCATACAAATATTAATGTAAGTAACATACAAAAATGGATTACTTTTGGCAAAAATGCTTTGCAAAAATGTGTATATTAGGGGAAATGTCATACAAACATGTATATTGGGAGAAATGCTGATAAATTTTCAAGAGGACTTTAAAAAAATAAATAAAAGAAAATCACAAACTGCTGTGGAAATGAGGAGAACTGAACATAAGATTGGAAAAAATTGAAACAAAAAACTCAAAAAATGACATACTCATAAGCAGAAACGTCCCTTGAAAGATCTGTGCAAAAGACTGCACAACAGCTTACACACCCATTTTCACTGTGGACCCAATAATATTCTTCTCAAAACTACCTACTGTCAGGAAAGATTTCCTCCCAAAGAAGCCCAGGGCTTAAGAACATAAGCTGTCATATATCAAGGCAAACCATTGGTCCATCAAGCTTAGTATTACCTACACTGACTGGCATCATCTCTCAAAGGCAGAAGATTAACAGCTTTGTGATTGCCTAAAACCTACCAGCCTTCACAAGGTTCTGCAACAATGTTGAAATCAACAAACCAATTATTTCAATAATTTACTTCCCACCTTATGCTGTTACATAAATACTTTAAAATGGAACGCACCTGACACAAAAGTGGCATTCTATTCTCCATGCATGCTCATCTGCATTTTCAGCTATATGCAGTTCAAATGTGTCACATTTATTTTTGTGTGAGCGATGGTGATGTTTGGGGGGAGGGGTGGATTCAAATGACTATTACCAGCTACCCATGGAAAGCAACATCTGAATTTGCAAGATGATATGAGTAACACCTGGAGCTTGGTTCTGTGGGCTGTGCTTTCAATTAACAATGTCTAATCAGAGCATTTCACATTTTCAAATATTCAGAAGTCTTGACGGCTTTGAAGCGAGGGAAGGATGAAAGCATTACACAATGAAGTTCCTCAGTAAATAATTTTTTTGGGGGGGGAATCAAATTACAGGGCAAGGTTATGGCATCTCCAGACTCTTTGCAACCTTCATATTTTAATGTCTCTGAAAAAAATATTTTGCTTATCCATGATGAATAGCAAGCAATTTAGTGACAACATCAGTAAGGAGGCTTTAAAAATAAATAAATCAGTTATGACTGAAGATTAAGAGAGCACAGTAGCCCTGTTCTGGCATTCAAAAGATGTTTCAATGCTTTGAGATGGGAACCCCAAGCCAGGGACTAAATGCAGCCTTCCAGGCCTGTCAATCCGGCATTTCGATCTCTCCAGTGGCCACATCTCCATCTCCAGGTCACTTGAGTGTTTTTACTTGACTGGAATGTGTCCTTGAACTTCGTCTCTTGCTTGGCTGGCTGAAGGATAGAGAGGCCTGTGTGAGTGTGTATCAAAACTAGCCTTTTACAAAGGTAAAAAATAAATTTGTTGCTCTCTCCACTTTTGACTCTGGCCCTGGCCCCAACTGGCATGAGGCCCTCGGAAGGTTTGCCCAGAAGTGTTGGAAAACATTTTCCACCTCCTCAGCCCCAAGTTATTGTATCCTTAAATAGCACTCCTTGACATGTAAGACAAGCCTAGACCATGTTTATTCATGGATTTCTTTACATAATTTATATCCGACACCTTCAGCACAAATTTGTGGCCTACAACAACAACAACACTAATAATGTTAAGGCAAACTAAGCTATCACAAACAATTAAAACAACAAACTCAAAACAGCAACACACCATTCAAATAGACAGCAAAATCAAACTCCTCTAAATTAAAAAATAAGAAGAAAGGAAAGGCTTAATTTTGACTCCGTGGGCTGTGCATTTATATTTAAAAAGCTGAAAGCAGTGTGTGCTATTAAGATGCAAACACACAAGCAATACAGTAAGCAACCTAAAGTGGCTGATTAAACCCCCCAAAGTCTTCCTGGCCAGACATACAGAATTACACATTTAAAGCCTTCTCTGCTCTCAAGATTATCAACATTTGAGCAGATGGATGTCCATCCATATTCTAGAATTTTGGAATATCTGACAATGTTCCACAATGCCCCAGCATCTGTAACACTACTATCTTACACCAAGTTAGACCTCTCCCAGTATGAACATACCTGCAATGTTAGATCTTCATCAGACACTATTCTACGGGTCCTTCCTTTGAGAGAGGCTTGCAGGGTGATGACATGGATTTTTCAACTGTGCCTCCCCATCTGTGGAATGTTTTCCCTAGCAAGGTCTGTTGGCACCGTCAATGTTATCTAATAAATACTTATGTTTTGATTGACTAAGGTTATGTTTTCTTGATCCTAGTATGATGGCAAAGTTTCTGGTGACTAGTATAGAGGTTGCTCGGTTCTGTTTTATGGTATAATACTTGTATGTTTTAAATGTATTGTAAGTCATTTGAAGACCTTCAGGTAACAAGCAACTAACAAATTTAAAAGGAGAAGTAGAAGAAATAGTAGTAGTAGTAGAAGAAACAGATCCTTCTCCCACCACACAAATTCTGGAAACTCTCATCTAAGAAATGGTGGATAAATAAGGCTGCAATCCTGGCCCAGTATCCTAAAAGCCATTGAATTTAGTGGATCTTACTCTTGTGTTGACCTGCATGGGGTTATGTAATGGGAATGTTGAGAACCTCTGCTACAACTGTCTCTCAGAGGAGTTACAAGAATGTTATTTTTCTGAAGCTCAGTTCTCTCTAAGCAAAATCAAGGTGTTTTTTGCCCCTCCCACAGGGAAGGAGCAAGGTCTTATACAGGGTGATTTCTGAGTTACATAAGCAATGATTTGTAAGGCCAATAGTTATTATTCCCCGGTTAAATTAGTTCCATACCTTCTTAAAATAAAACTTCCTATTCTTTTTAATGACCATTCAGGTTTCATCTCCCATCAGCTTGTGATGCAATTGGATCAGAACATTTAGAAACGAAGCGATGTGGTGGATGCAATAGGGTTTCTGAAAGGTCCAGCCTTCCTTCTGTCACGCAATTATTTAGAGCTTGTCAGCTGAACAGGCTAAAATTAGAATGTATCTTGGAGGGGTTTCTCAAGGGATTGAGCAAGAAGTTGCAATGCCTGCCATCTAAGGTCACTGGCTAAAATGCCACCCAAGCTTGTGTCGTAAGGCAAACAAACAAGGGAGAAATCTTTGGAGGCAGTGATGGCCACCAACTTGGATGGCTTTAAAAGAGGCTTAGACAGATTCATGAAGGATAAGACTATCAGTGGAAACTATCCATGATGGCTATACTCTGCCTCACGGATGGAGGAACAAATGCTTCTGAATACCAGTTGCTGGAAACCACAGGAGGGGACAGTGTTATTGTGCTTGAATTTGCTTGAGAGGTTTCCACAGGCGTCTGGTTGGCCACTGTGAGAACAGGATGCTGAAGTAGATGGGCCATTGGGCTGATCCAGCAAGCCTCTTCTTTTGTCCTTATCTTCTGAAATCAAAATGTTCCCATCCAACAGCAGGTTCTCCAGGCTAAAGGTTCTTAAACCATAGTCTAAGGATCACTGGTGATCCTCAAGCTTCAGCCACATGCTTCACTGAAAGGTTGGCTAACAGTTTAGAATATCCGTACCTGATTCTTATTATGGAGATTGAGGTCATTTTTTTTTTTTTTACCAGGGCTAGATTACAGAAGGAGCTAACAACATCGTGGCATAGGACCTATGGTTTTTATAATACTGCACTGGTGCAGTCTGCCAATGTTCCCCTTAAAAAGTACCATTTAAAGGGGCCTTTCTGCACAGCCTGGCCTAGGGCTCATGATTTTCATTATATGGTGCCAGTTTTGATGATAATGCCAGCAGTGAAGGGATTTTTTTTTTAACCTTCAACCATCACATCTTAAAGGTAAGATTACAGAAATTAAAATATGAACTATGTTTGTTTTGTAATAAATAAATAAATAAAGTCCTCATAACAATCAGCATTTTAAAGTGAATTTCTCATAAAATATGCATTTCATATGCAATATTGCCTATTATGCACATTTTTGCTCACTGAGCATGTTTCATATGCTTATTAATTTCAATGAACTAAGAGACATGTCTCCAACTGCATTATACATTTTAAAGAGTTTCAGACCACTTTAAATAGTCATGCCTTCCCCCAAATAATACTGAGAACTGTAGGTTGTTAAGGGTGCTGGGAGTTTTTAGGAGACCCCACTATTCCCCTCACAGAGCTATAGTTTTCAGTGTGGTTTAATAGTCAATCTCTCTTCCTAGGGAACTCTGGAAATTGGAGCTCTGCAAGGGGAATTTGGGTCTCCTAACAAACTTAACAGACTATATTTCCCAGAATGCTTTGTGAGAAGCCAAGACTGCGTAAAGTGGTATAATTACTGCTTTAAATGCAGGTGGGGGCCTTATCTGTTAGCCTTGGAGAGATTATGAATTCAGCTCCAATAAATGCAAAGTTTCGAAGAGAGACAGGACTCTTACTGCTCTCCACTCTGGCCTTCTTTATATTCAGCAGACAGGATCCTCATCTCCCTCCCTCCACCCCCCAAAGAGCTATTTAGATTCCCAAAATTATTTTTGATTCTCTTGGCAGCAGAGACTCCAGCTCTGAGTGGGAACAGTCTAATCCCTTCCTTGCCCCTGGGGAAGGACGGCACATGAGTCATGTTGGAGAGGCAGGGCCTTGCTCCTGACTTGCAGGCCAAATGCCTTGGATTGTCTTGCTCTGCATTTCCCCCTGCTTTTTCTTTCTTTGCCCTGACATTCAACTGATGCTTATTTGTATGTATGGCAGCCAGGGACTCTGCCAAGCACATACAGAGGTCACATCCAGTCCTGCAGTGCCATGCTTCTAGGGATGAGATGTGAAATTGTCATAGAAATGGGAGAGAAACAAACTCGTGCAATTAATCTTGCATGATACAAAAGCAAAGCATACTTCAATACCAGACTACTGCAATGGACTCTATGTGGAGCTTGCCTTGCACTTAGTCTGGAAAGTACAGTTAGTTCAGAATGCTAGAGCATGTTTGCATACCCTCCAACATCTGATTCCATCATCATCATCATCATTATTATTATTAATACCCTGCCCACCTGACTGGGTTGCCCCAGCCATTCTGGGTGGCTTCCAACACATATAAAAACATAATAAAACATAAAACATAAAAAACTTCCCTATATAGGGCTTCCTTCTGATGCCTTGTGGGTTGGATAACTCCATACCCTCCAACATTTCTCCAAGGAAAATTGAGACATCCTAAGGAAAAGCAGGACATTCTGGGATCAAATCAGCAACCAGGACAGTTTCTGTAAATCTGGGACTGTCCCTAGAAAATAAGGGCGCTTCAAGGGTCTGTATTTGCTAACAGGGGTGAGATTACATCAGCATATAACACTATTCATATAAAAAGCCTTTAATAGCTTGGAATCAGTTTGCTTGCAGGATCATGATATCCCGTATGTGCCCGTCCACCCGCTTCAATCTGCCTATGCCAAGACCACAAACAGGACTTGAGTGCAACATCACTCCCCGACCTACAATTCACAGCAACTTGTATTCAAAGGCATAATGCTTCTGAGAGTGGAGGTAGAACATAGCTAGCAATTGGCTTCTCTGTGCAGAATTGCCATAGGGATGGAAGGATCCATCAGATTTGATTCTCTTGCAATCTTTCTTGCTTCTTTCTTGCAACCTTAAATTCAGTTCAGTTCTTCGCATTTTGTAGCAATTTGTGGAGTTTTTTTAAATCCTCATGGAAAATTATCAGCATTTTAGTGCAAACTTCTCCTAATAGAAACATATTTGTAGTACACATCTTTGCAAGTAAATTCCTCCATATTAATGCATTTGTGTATGCTATTTTCACTCTTGTTTTCATTTTTTATGCACGCTTTCCCTTATGCATTTCTGTAGACATCGTTGGCTTGGAGAACTGCATCGCAAAATTTGAATAGATGCAGATTTTGAAGGATGGCTGTGTTTCAATTTGCATATTATTTTGGAAATACAAATATGATAGATACAGCTTAAAATGAGAAGTGAATCAAATATCAGGACTTGCAACCGGACCCAGGAGTAAAGAGGTGAGTGGGCTGACATTCTAGTTAACCTACAGCTGCAGAGGAAATGAGAAGAGCAAAAACCTACATAACTAAACGTCAACCTTGGGTGAGCCAAACCCTGCCCATCCCAAGGGACATGACAAGAAAGAGCCCCAAAGCCTTGGCCTCACATTATGGTGAGTGGGGAGGCCTTCCTGCCCCACCCCCTGCTGGGACCACAACTCCAGTGAGGTGCAGCCTGTGAGCCTCAAGAACATTCTGTATGCAGTCTAAGGTCCTCACAACCCTGAGCAGCTGACTCTTGAAAAGCCCTTCAGCTCCAAAGGTGCCTAAGGGTGCTCCCCTGTGACCTAATCTAACCTTAACATTTCACACACCTCCCTGACAGCAACATGACCAAGTTTACCAAGAAACCAAATCAACCTGCTTAACAGCGCTGACCCTAAAACCCCAAGACCCTCTGAATCCACTAATAATAATAATAATTTATTATTTATACTCCGCCCATCTGGCTGGGTACCCCAGCCACTCTTCCAACAGAATATTAAAATACAATAACTTATTAAACATTAAAAGCTTCCTTAAACAGGGCTGCCTTCAGATGTGTTCTAAAAGTCTGGTAGTTGTTGTTCTCTTTGATATTTGGTGGGAGGGCGTTCCACAGGGCAGGTGCCACTACTGAGAAGGCCCTCTGCCTGGTTCCCTGTAACTTGGCTTTTCGCAGTGAGGGAACCGCCAGAAGGCCCTCAGCGCTGGACCTCAGTGTCTGGGCAGAACGATGGGGGTGGAGATGTTCCTTCAGGTATACTGGACCGAGCCCGTTTAGGGCTTTAAAGGTCAGAACCAACACTTTGAATTGTGCTTGGAAACGTACTGGGAGCCAGTGTAAGTCTTTCAAGACCAGTGTTATATGGTCTGGGTGGGAAACCTGCTTTCTCAAATGTACAGGCAGGTGGAAAATATCTACTCATTCCTGAAGCAACTGAGTACAGTGGGTGACAGAAATGAGCCTATGGGGTTGCAGCCAAGGCTTATAAAGCCTATGACCATGCCCCAGGCAATAGCAGCGGCGTGTGTGCATGTGCATGGAAAGCAGCACTGTGCCCCCTCCATCCTTGGCTTCAAAAACGCTCCCAGATGCAGCACTGAACAACTGGCGGGAGCACACAGCCTCACAGGACCGAGCTGTTAATTGAAACAAAACGCATCCCAAACCATTTTGTGGCTGGTGATGTTTAGAGGCGCTTTCTGTCATTCCATGTTGAAAAGAGAAGAGGTGAGCTATTTGTGATCTACACAACCTTGAGTAAAATGCAGTTCAGAGAGCTGTGATTGAAAGTGACTACACCTAGGCTGCCCTTGCACATACCTAGGGTATTATTTATCCTGCCACCCACCTAGCCCTGCTACCAAATGTGCATTGGCTTTGATCAAAACGAGTGTGCGGGATGAATCCACGCTTCTACCTCCAAATGTCTTGCCTTTAGGGAATCCATTAAAGAAACCCTTTTTTTAAAATGGATCTCTTTGAACTATTATGACTGTTTTGACATTAATATCGACTATGGTACTCGGTGCTAATGCTATACCTGAAAGATAATAGAATCGCAAGACATGAAAAGCAGCGTAAGAAAAGGAAGACAAACAGGAGGAGATTGTTTTTGTAACCCAAATGAAATCACTTAAAAAGCCCGTGCATAAATGAGTCGCACTATTGCCACAGACGCAGGCGCATCTCTGTTCAAAAACAATTATTTTGTTCTTCTCTGCCTTCGCCCTGTCAGCTCGGTTTCTCTTGGCACATAATGGTCTTCTTTCCTTTCTCTTTGCCCTTGATAGAGAAAAGGTATTCTGGACTCTCAGCAGCCGTGATAATTTAAAAGCTCCGCAACATGTACCAGCTGGAGCACAGTGGTGTAAATCCATCATTTGTGTGAAATTTCTCAACTGTGTTTCTTTCTCTCTTCATATTAAAAGCAGGATCCTGTCTTTTAATTCTATGGGCCATTTCACACATCGTACAGAGCAAACCCAGATTTTCCTCTGAGGGCATCCTATATAAGGAGCCAGAGTCAATCTTGGCTCTCAAACATAAGAACCTAAGAAGGGAAAAAAGAAAAAGGTAAAGGACCCCTGGATGGTTAGGTGATTATGGGGTTGCAGCACTCATCTTGCTTTCAGGCTGAGGGAGCCGGCGTTTGTCCACAGACAGCTTTCCGGGTCATGTGGCCAGCATGACTAAACTGCTTCTGGTGCAATGGAACATCATGACAGAAGACAGAAGACAGAGCACATGGAAACACCGTTTACCCTTCCCATTGCAGTGGTACCTATTTATGTACTTGCACTGGCATGCTTTGGAATTGCTAGGTTGGCAGGAGCTGAGACAGAGCAACGGGAGCTCACCCCATTGTGGGGATTCGAGCCGCCAACCTTCCACCGGCAAGCCCAAGAGGCTCAGTGGTTTAGACCACAGTGCCACCCGCATCCCAACTAAGAAGAGCCCTGCTATAACAGGCTAGTGACCATGTCTAGTTCAGCATCCTGTTCTCAAAGTGGCCAATCAGATTCCCTAGCGGGAAACCTGCAAGCAGAACCTGAGCAAAAGAGCACTCTTCCTTTCTGTGATTACCAGCAACTGGTATTCAAAAGCATATTATTATTATTATTATTACTTATTCATGTATTTTCCTTACAAAAGCAACTCACAGCAGTTTACTGCAATAATCAAACACACATTAAAACCAACATAAAAATATCATAAAGACAATCATAATTTTAAAAAGCAGGATTTGAACAACTCACTCAAATAAGGTTATTAAAAGCCAAAGGTGTAGCAGGATAGAAATGTTTTTGCCTGGTGCCTAAATATATGTACTGATGGTGCTAGATGAGCCTTCTACCAGTGGGGAGCCACTGCTGAAAAGGCCCATTGTCATCTTATCACCCTCTGGATCTCCCATGGAGGGGCACACAGAGAAGGTCCTCAGATGACAGCTGCAGGGTCTGGGTCATTTCATATGAGGAGAGGCAGTCTTGAGGTATTGGGGTCCTGAGCAGCTTAAGGCTTTATAGGTCAAAACCAGTCAGCTGTGGAAGGGAGAACATAGGCATCCAGGTTAGTAGCCACTTTCCTCTATGAATCTGTCCAGTGGAAACTGTGGACCTCCAGGTGATATTGGACTGGTGCTGATGAGATTTGGAGTCTAACAACATCTGGAGGGCTTTGTGTAGGTATGGATGAATCTGTCCATTTTGGTTTCTCTTGGTTGTTCAGTTTTCCAACCTTAAATTCAGTTTGCTACATTTCCACATCAGTTTATAATAGATTTTTTTGAGTCCTTTCATTTTTTTAGTGTGCATTTCCCTTAATATACTCATTTTTATTTGCAGTTTTGCCTAACTGGCACTCTCCCTAATAGAGTGGTGCATTTTTGTATATTATTTTCATGAATATAGTCATTTTTAGGCACACTTTCTCATTTGGTTGCAGGGTGAAGGTTGGAGAACAACATGAGAGAATTTGGAGAAGTGGACATTTTGAAGCATAACTCTGGTGTAATTTGATCCTTTTTTGGGAAAGTGTGAATTAAGGCACCTTTGCATTAAAATGGAAACTGACGAAAATTTCTTCCCCATCCCCCTTTCTCTGGTGAATATGAAACCCATTATTGCCAACACGCGTTTGTGCATTCACACTTGACATTGGCTGTTCATTTCAGATGAGAGTTTCAATTCGATTTCAACCCAAGAGGAATTCAAAGTGAATGCTGCTGTTATTCTTCTGGAGCAAAACACCCCAGGAGTGCTGACGAAAGGCAAAAACACTTTCAATAAGATCAGAGGAAATTCTCACTGTTGTTTTGCACGCCCCCAGGCTGTCATCAGGGAGTTCCAAAGCAAAATTGGGGACTTCCTCTCATGTAAGGTATCCAAGGGAATTTAAGGGGATGGGGGGGTGATAACACGAATTGCACAAAGGAGATCCACACACTATTTAAGCAAACACCTCTGATATATCCCCCAAAATTGTGTTATACGTGTGTGGCTTTGGGGGGGGGGGGAATCCTTAGCCCTAGAGGTTAATAATTATTTGGGATATGAAGAGGAATACAAGCTGCAGAGGTATTACTGGGCTAGCCTATGCAAAATGACCTAGCCATGCTAGGACCATTAAGGAATAGAGGATTATTTGGCAATGCAAGAGAACTGTCCTTCCTGCCAGCCCTGAGGTGTGAACAGAGTCAGGGGATTTGGAAAGTTGCCAGGGTAACTGGATGATGTCACAGGAATAGTTTGGAGCCATTGGCTTGGAACAGCTAAGAAAAGGGCAGAATGATTTTGGGGTGGCTGGCTGAAGGCAGGCAGGGAGAGATGCCTTGGACTCCAGTGCTGCTGTGGGGAACAACCCCCTCTTGAGATGACCATGATGTTGTTGTTGTTTAGTCGTGTCTGACTCTTTGTGACCCCATAGACCAGAGCACGCCAGGCACTTCTGTCTTCCACTGCCTCCTGCAGTTTGGTCAAACTCATGCTGGTAGCTTCGAGAACACTATCCAACCATCTCGTCTTCTGTCGTCCCCTTCTCCTTGTGCCCTCCATCTTTCCCAACATCAGGGTCTTTTCCAGGGAGTCTTCTCTTCTCATGAGGTGACCAAAGTATTGGAGCCTCAGCTCCACGATCTGTCCTTCCAGTGAGCACTCAGGGCTGATTTCCTTCAGAATGGAGAGGTTTGATCTTCTTGCAGTCCATGGGACTCTCAAGAGTCTCCTCCAGCACCATAATTCAAAAGCATCAATTCTTTGGCCATCAGCCTTCTTTATAGTCCAGCTTTCCCTTCCATACTGTACATATGTGTAATTCAACCATATTTCTAAAGGCACAGCAGTCTTTACCATGTCTTCAGTTCTCCAAAGGAACACAGACTCGTGTTGAGGGCCAAGACCCCTGGAATTTCAGGTTTGATTCAGCAGGGATTGGGATGGCCCAATATAATAAATAGGTGAAGGAATGTCAAGTGCCATCATAGCTGTCAACCTTCCCTTTTTTGCGGGAAATTCCCTTATTCCAGGGCCGTTTCCCACTGCTTCCCGCTGCTATCCCGGATTGTTAGATATCCCATAGACTGTCCCCGGGACAGGTGAGGCTGCTGATCTCTTATTTTCAAATCTGAAAGTTGACAGCTATGAGTCCCATAGATTTCAGGAGGTGTGAAGCAAAGGTGGGGAACTTGCCCTTGTTGGCAATGAAGCTTTTCTTTCAAGGAAAATGTTAGCTATGGGGGTCTCATTTGGATTGGGGCTGTGGTGGGGACAAAGGGTTAAATCCACTCTGCCAACACACTCATCTTCAATGCTAATCAGCCCTCGCCTCCTTCACGGCTGCCATTTAGGGTTGCCACCCATTTTTGTCCTACGCAGAGTAAACCCATTGACATTAATGGACATGACTAACTGGAGTCTGTGGATTTCAGTGGGTCTAATGGAAAAAAAAAGTTAGTTGGATACTGCAGTTAGTCAATAAAAAGAACAACCACAATAACCAGTCAAATCTTTAATGTCAAGCAAGCCCCATCAAACTCATTGGAACTTCATTCCAGAAAGAAAAAAAACTTACACGATCACTTTGTGAATCTCTACCACCATGCATAAATCCTATACACCAGCCTTAATCAGGTTGGCAAAGGCTGCAACACATACTAGCCTGTCCCGTTGAATTCAATGGGGTTTATTTCTGAGTAGATATGTACAGGACTGCACTCCACGTTTCCCTAAAATGTGGCTGAATCATAACAGGGGTGATTACTCAGAGCTCAGCATCACAGACACATATCATGCCAAATTATTTCTAAATTCCCTCCAGAAGTGACATTTTAAAGAAAATGTATTATAATTCTTTCCCCTACCCATCACCTCAAGCAACACACACATATACCATTTTCCATGTTAGAGTGAATGCAAATCACCACCATGTCCACACACTCTCCCTTGTGTGGTCAGCTCAAAATGATTTTACAAATCAAGTCATGCCAGGTTTAATAAATATATCTTCAGGATGAATTTGAACTCTAACAAGGATGGCAGAGAATCTTAATCTCAGGTGTGCAATCCCCGTGATGAGGAACATCACGCGCAGAAGACCTTTCCCCTCAATTTTCTGTAGGCCATACCACCTTGAATAACGATCTCATCAGCTCTTGCAAGGTAGGCAGAGGAAGGACAGGTCACAATGTGTATGAGAGACCTCCAAAATAACTCAGAGATTGCTACAGAAAAGTATACAGGTGCCAAAAATGTTAGCAGAGATGGAGAATGCATATAAAGCAATGCTGATATATATATATATATATATATATATATATATATATATATATATATGCTTTCGTAGATTTTCACGGGTACAGGAATGCAGGTTTTGGTGTCCTCGGGTGTCTTCCCGTGTAAAAGTTGGGGTGTCTAGGCGACGTTTCGACGAGGTCTCACTCGTCATCTTCGTTTCGACGAGTGAGACCTCGTCGAAACGTCGCCTAGACACCCCAACTTTTACACGGGAAGACACCCGAGGACACCAAAACCTGCATATATATATATATATATATATATATATATATATATATATATATATATATATATATATAAGAAAATGATGTGTGATGATAAATTCTGAGTGAGGGTTCCTTCTTCTTTCCATTATGAGTGCCACATGGATCCTAATAAAATCTCTCTACATAGTGGGCCAATGACTTCCTGTGGTGACAAAATGCTGCCATGCTTTTGTGACTGATCTCAGATGGCTGCTCACTTCATATCGAGCCATTAAGCAGAGAACAGAAGCCGCCAAAGAAAACTAGGAACTAGTGACTGGAATATTTGGCGAGTGCCAAATAACCCAGGGTTATCCTGTGGCCTGAAATGGAAAAAAAACACACCAGCTTGGCCTGCCCTTGTTGCTGTGCTAGGGTTCCTGGTTGAGATAATGGGAAGTAACCAGCCCCAAGGCCTTCACTGCAGGTTGGGGGAAAGTCAGAAGGGTAGAATCCCCCCACTCACTTCCATAGTTTACCTACAGTCGGGGGAGGGTGCTCCATTAAGGCGAGTGAGGCACTCACTGCCCCACCAACTCCAGCCTGCCCTCAACCATCTCCCACTTTCCTGCCTGCTTCCTTGCAACCAGCCCAGTGAATGACTCTGCCAGTCATTGGCTCTGCTGCTACCTCCCATTGGTCTTCCTGCCTTCTGTTCCATCAATCCCAATGAGCACAGCCACCACTGCCTTGGATAAGCTACCCAGAGGCATCTGATTGGCTACTGTGAGAACAGGAAGCTGGACTAGATGGGTCACTGGCCTGATCCAGCAGCCAGTACCATCTCCACTGTTGGCCTGATCCAGCAGCGCTCTTCTTACATTATTGTGATTTTATGTTGAAATAAATAAATATAATACCTAGGTAGCCAGTGTTGGGTTAGATTGACTGTCACGTTTTTGTACTTTTGCCCCCTCACAATTCAGTTTTAACTAATCACATATCATTTGGCTTTTAGAACAAAACAGAATCCTTACACAAAGGCTATAATTTAAAACATACTGGAACAAGAGGAATAAGGGGGGTCAAACATCACTTTGGTTCATGTCTGATAACTATCTTTTGTCTGCTCCTAACCCTGATTTTATAAGCGCCCTCTGGTTCTGTTTTCAGCTGTTAGCTAATTTGGTTGGTAAGGGAGGGGAAAACTTCAGCTTGAATGCATTTGTTTCTACCACAGCTCTAAAAAGAAATGAAGTTGACTTTTCAGTAAAGTGCCTGGCGCAGTTTTTGTACCTCTCTCTTATCTCACAGAATTTATGTTTGCCACAAGCAGCAAATATTGTGTCTTATTAAACGATGGTGCTCTGAAATGTGGTTTAATTAAAACTATTTACATTGTTTTGCAAAAATCTTTCTTTCCCTAACATAGCTCATTCTGATGGGTTTATTGTGCCTCTGCTATCAAAGCAAAGCTTAATATAGATTTCTGGGTGTATCCGTGTCCTAAATGATGACATTTTCTTGGAAGAAGAAAAACCTCGCTTTCTTGGCACTTGGGGATTTATTTTCTAAGGTCCTAAATTAAATAAAAGGTGCTTTAAAATAAATTAGAAATGCAATTAGCAACAAAACCGTGTCCAGGGCCATGGCAGGGTGGCATAGTGGGTAGGAATGTGAGGAGGGGCTTCAGGGACCACAGTAAATACCCTTCTCTGAGAGGAGAGAGACAGAGTCATCCACCCTCAGAGAGGGAGATTCAATATTGGATATGTCCTTCACAAGGACATCAAAAGGCCTGTAGTCCGTTCTTCTTCAATTTTGAAGTGGTCAAAGAAGAGTTGTTATAGGAAAGGTTGTGGGCAGTGGTGGCTGGTGATCATTGATAGGGCAGAAGGCAAGGAGGCCAGCAGTAGGAGGAGCCAATGGCTGGAAAAGCCTGTTTATTCTTGCTTTCTCCCCATCCTCCTTCCTCCTGCTGAGTTCTACAAAGGCAACATTGAGACTGAGGAGAAGGAGGAAGTTGAGGGGTGGTACCTTTGAAGGTGACCAGGAAACTACAACTAATCCAGAATGTGGCAGCTAGACTGGTGACTGGGAGCGGCCGCCAAGACCACATAACACCGGTCCTGAAAGACCTACATTGGCTCCCAGTACATTTCTGAGCACAAGTTCAAAGTGTTGGTGCTGGCCTTTAAAGCCCTAAATGGCCTTGGCCCAGTATACCTGAAGGAGAGCCTCCACCCCCATCGTTCAGCCCAGACACTGAGGTCCAGCTCTGAGGGCCTTCTGGTGGTTCCCTCACTGCGAGATGTGAGGTTACAGGAAACCAGGCAGAGAACCTTCTCAGTAGTGGCACCCGCCCTGTGGAAAGCCCTCCCACCAGATGTCAAGGAAATAAACAACTATCTGACTTTTAGAAGACATCTGAAGGCAGCCCTGTTTAGGGAAACTTTTAATATTTGATGAATTATTGTATTTTAATATTTGGTTGGGTGCCGCCCAGAGTGGCTGGGGAAACCCAGCCAGATGGGTGGGGTACAAATAATTTATTATTATTATTATTATTATTATTATTATTATTATTATTATTATTATTCCACCCTCTGGACTCGTTGTAAGGAGGCAGTCAGGTGAGAACCGGCTGAGGAGCAGATTGGGGTTAGTGGTGGAGTGGCCCTTTTATGCAAATAGACCAGCCTCCACTGACAGTGAGTCCAGAGGGTCTATTGCAGTGGTTCTCAACCTGTGGGCCCCCAGATGTTGTTGGACTACAACTTCCATCATCCCTGAGCTCTGGCCTTGCTAGCTAGGGGTGATGGGAGTTGTAGTCCAACAACATCTGGGGATCCACAGGTTGAGAAAGGCTGGTCTATAGTCTTCCCATTCTCCCATCATGCCCCCAGATCACAGGATAAACTATAGTGGCCCAAGAGTGGCTATGGTTTATTTCCCTCTCATTGATTCAACTGGGAGGGGTTTTGGTATTTTTTCTCCCCCCCCCCAAAGAAACCAGAACAAGAGTAGAAAAAACGTACCCTATGCACTTCCACCTTGCTGCAAGTCCAGCAGAGAATTAGGAAATGTAGCTTCTCTGTGTGTATCTTTTGACCACCACATGTGCTTTTTGGATTGTTGTGCCAGGTGCTGTTCTCAACAATACCTCACAGGACTGTTGAGAGAAGATACAAGCTGAACCAACAACATATTCATTTGGTTTCTAGGCTAACAAGGGATTTTAGCAAAGTGGTGCCAGTATTTTGGCATTCTTCTCCTACTGAAATCAGACAAGTACTCATTTACTTCTGATATTTTGTTGCCTGCTGGACAGGTGTTTGTTTTGTGCTTTTATCCTGTATTTTTATCTTGGGAACTGCCCTGAGTTCTTCGGATGAAGGGCAGTTGAACAAACAAGCAAACAAACAAACAAACAAACAAACAAACAAACAAGTCCTCCCACCAGATGTCAAGGAAATAAACAACTATCTGACTTTTAGAAGAAATCTGAAGGCAGTCCTTTTTAGGGAAGTTTTTAATGTTTGATCTTTTATTATGTTTTTAATATCCTGTTGGAAGCCGCCCAGAGTGGCTGGGGAGGCCCAGCCAGATGGGTGGGGTATAAGTAATAAATTACTATTATTATTATTATTATTATTATTATTATTATTATTATTATTATTAGCCTTCAGTAGTGCATTGGATCAGTGCATCTGGCTGTGGGAAAGCTTCCTATTTTGCAGGCGGTTGGACTAGATTACCCTCAGGGTGTTGTAGTTCCAAGGGACGCGGGTGGTGCTGTGGGTTAAACCATAGAGCCTAGGACTTGCCAATCAGAAAGTCAGCGGTTCGAATCCCCGTGATGGGGTGAGTTCCTGTTGCTCGGTCCCTGCTCCTGCCAACCTAGCTGTTCGAAAGCATGTCAAAGTGCAAGTAGATCAATAGGTACCGCTCCGGCGGGAAGGTAAACGGCATTTCCGTGCGCTGCTCTGGTTTGCCAGAAGCAGCTTAGTCATGCTGGCCACATGACCCGGAAGCTGTACGCCAGCTCCCTCAGCCAATAAAGCGAGATGAGCGCCGCAACCCAAGAGTCGACCACGACTGGACCTAATGGTCAGGGGTCCCTTTACCTTTTTAATGTAGTTCCATGGTTCTATGAGAACTGCACTGCAAAATTCCTCTCCTGCCAGATCTGTGGGGTGACAGCGCTGTCAGCATTACCCAAAAAGAAAGGCAACAGCTACTAGCTGTGATCACAATGTTGCTACTATTTTGGAGGCATTATGCCTCTAAATAACACTTGATGGGTTTCACAAGTGTAGATAGTTGCTCTTGCACTCAGGTCCTGCTTGTGGCCACTGTGAGAACAGATGGATCTATGGCCTGGTCCATCAGGCTCTTCTTATGAGATTGAGGAGAGGAGCTAGAGGTTATAAACCTGCTGTGCTGCGTTGAACCTAAATGTATTATCACTAATTGGACTTTGACTTTGACCTTCCAGCTATCTTCCTTGGAAAAGACTTGCATGCCTTATTACATGCCGCTTCCTACCATTACCTGTTAAAACTGTGTCAGCATGCCCCCAATTCCCGTGGAAATTATTTACACTGCTTCACTTCCTGTACTTTGATTTGTAATCAAATATTCCCCAATAAAAAGATTGATTTGTTTATACAGTTTTTAGATCACTCAATATGATACAAGTGGCTAAGGAGTTTGCTTAAAAACAATAAAAAATACAATCATAGTCAATAAAATTTCCTAAAAACTAGATAAAAGAAAAACACAACTCTATATCGCAAATAAGGCTGAGCAGCGCATAAAAACAAACAAAAAGCATTAACAATTAAGAGTCAGAATCTAGGTTTCTAACAGGTATTTAAGGATCATTACTGTATTTGCTTCATAAGTTACCCAGGTGAATGCATTCCAGAAGAAGACCGCTTCTGCACTGTCACCAAGTGACAATTAGTCACAAGGAAGCAAGGGTCTCCTTGGAAGATCTTGAAAATCAGCTGCTTCTGTACGGGAGTGAGATGCTTTGCTAGATATCTCGGTCCCAAGTTGTTTAATTTAAAACAAAAACAAAAACTATTGAACCTGGCTTGGTAGCTGCTGCTGCTGCTGCTTCTTCTTCTTCTTCTTCTTCTTCTTCTTCTTCTTCTTCTTCTTATTATTATTATTATTATTATTATTATTATTATTTATTTATACCCTGCCCATCTGGCTGGGCTTCCCCAGCCACTCTGGGCAACTTCCAACAAAATATTAAAATACAGTAATGCATCAAACATTAAAAGCTTCCCTAAACAGAGCTGCCTTCGGATGTCTTCTAAAAGTCTGGTAGTTGTTTTTCTCTTTTACATCTGGTGGGAGGGCGTTCCACAGGGTGGGTGCCACTACCGAGAAGGCCCTCTGCCTGGTTCCTTGTAACTTGTCTTCTCGCAGTGAGGGAACCGCCAGAAGGCCCTTGGTGCTGGACCTCAGTGTCCGGGTAGAACGATTGAGGTGGAGATGCTCCTTCAGATATGCTGGACCGAGGCCGTTTAGGGCTTTAAAGGTCAGCACCAACACTTTGAATTGTGCTTGGAAACGTCAGTGATGTTAACTGATCCCTTTCAAAGGAAAGGAAGGGGCAGTTGCTTAATGTGTGATCTATCGAGATTGGGAGCTTATACCCACAGTCCATGTTTGTTTAGGACAGACTTCCCCAGGCCTAGTGCCCTCTTGATGTTTTGGACTACAACATCCATCAGCCCTAGCAGACATGGTCAATGGTCAGTCATGATGAGAGTTGTAGTCCAAAATATCAGTGCACGTGTTTGGCAAAGTCTGCTTATGGATATGCACTCAATACATGAGTACCACCAGAATTTTTCTTTCAAGGTTGTGTGTGTGTGTGTGTGTGTGTGTGTTGTCTCTGTGTTTGAATGAATGAAAACCTGCCAGAATATTTCTAATCGACAACAAAGGAGTGCATCTTTACCACAAATCTAAGAGCTGCTTGCAAGAGAAAACATTAAGCTCAGAGTCTGGCGAAGTCCCAGAGTGTTTACTCATCTCTCCTACAGCTACAAGGCAACAGTCGAAAAACAGAGCAGTGACAGCCACAGTAACAAACAAATACCACAGGAGAAATAGACTTGTACATTGGCAGAGCACACAGCAGCCTTCAGGAGCCTCAAGGCTGAGCATCAGTGAAATTATTTGTGTCTAGTCTGCCCGTCTTCACCCCAGTGCTTTAATCAGATTGCTTGATCTTCCTTCTAGTGAGCTTCAGAGTGATTCTACCTGCAGGTGCTCCCCCCTCCACATTTCCCAGTTGTACCACTGAACAATTTCCAAATAATTTGGGCTGTTTCCTGTGAAACAAAACATGAGTTGATGAGGATCATCACTCTCTTTATGAACAGTGCTGGAGATCGCTGAATGCATTAGGAAGTCACAACCATAATGAACTGTGACATCAAAGATGCCCATTTTGAGAAAATCTGAGTTTTAAGTGAAGCAATGGTAACGTGGAAATGGTGATGTATACCCAACAACAGGCCTGAAAATGTGTGCATTAGTCATGTCTTATAGTATGCAAAGGACTGCACCAAAAAGGTATCCCGTCTTGTCACTTCTGTTACCATTTCCCATCAGTTAATAAGAAATGAAACTGTATTCAAACACAGTCAAAGGGGAGAGAGAGAAAATGGTGAAACTCTCATGGGTGAAGTGGAAGGTTTATGTCCTGCTTAACTTACTTTTGACATGGCCAAGAGGTGCTTCTTTCATTCTGGAAATAATCTCACAAGTTGTCTGCACTCTGCAACCTCCCTGGGTGCCCATGCTTGAATCAAAGCCCAGATGAACGCATTGTGATGTGACTCCTCCCATGAGCAGGAGTCAAGAAGTGCCAGCAACCAAGGAGACTGCTAAGCACTGAAGAAACATGCACATAGCACCATTGGACACCTTGCAATGAAAAGGTAAGCGCAAAAGCCCGTATTCACAAAAATTCTCAAGTGTGCTAGAATGAAGGAGAAAAAAAAATGGAACCAGCTTTTGCACGGAAAGAAAAGTTAGAAGAAATTGGAGGACAGATTCCAGCACAGGCACAGCACAGGAAAGGAAGTGGAGCCATCCAGATGTTCTTGGACTACAAATCGCAACAGCCATTACCAGCATGGCCAGTGGTATTTTCTTTCATCCTATAGAAACTATTTCATCATTGGGCTGTGCTCTGCAATTTTCTTCAGTTAAAACCCAGGGGAGGACATCATGGTGCAATGCCTTTCATTTGTTTTTATCCCCTTCAAGGCAGCTGGGGAGGCTGCAGACTTCTAGGGAAATGTTTACTTTAGAGAAATATATACCCACCATCTTTGGCCACCTTGCCATGTTGTGATAAGCTAAAAAGTCTTTACGCACCAGAATTCTAAAGAAGTCCTTAAGTGTCCTGAGAATTGGACAGGGAAATGAAACCCTCATGAAATCTGAGGACAGATTTTGGCACACCATTATTGGAGAGAGGAACCCTTTTTCTTGTTGGATTGCAAAACTGAGGCATGGATCACACCCTTTATGGCTTTAATTTGATTTGATAGTTCATACATTTCATAAGCCTGTAAATAATCTTCATCACCATTGCCATCAATGACATCTAGTTACCTGGCATTGGCATAGAATAATAGAATCACAGAATTGTAGAGTTGGAAGGTATCCCAAGGGTCATCTAGTCCAACCCCCTGTAGTGCAGGAATCACAACTGGTCACAGTAGCTTGATAGTGAACTCTTATGATAGTTCTGTACACCAAACCAAACACTTACCACCAGCCTGTCCTAATAATTCTCAGCACCCTTAACAAACTACAGCTCCCACAATTCTTTGCTGGAAGCCATGACTGTTCAAAGTGGCATCAAACTGCTTTAAATGCACGTGGCCCTCCTCCCTTCCAAATTAGCAAACTGGGACCCCCCCCCCAGTTTGGGACCCCCACCACTAGTTTTCTGTGGATCCTAAGTAAGAATATGAGTGCCCCACAGCCCTCTAGGAAATCTATTAGTCTTGTCAAAACGCCTTTTGGTTTTCCTTCTAACTTGATTAAGGACCCCCAAAATTCAGCAGCAACTTATGTAGAAAGGAACGGTTTACTTCATTCATCTCATTTTGTAGTCTCCTGTGGTAGAAAACACCACGGTTTTCTCCTTCGGACATTAAGAGCCTTAGATTTATCAAGAAGAACAAGACATCGGAAGAAGTTCCTCGTTTCTCTCCCCCCCCCCACCCCTCCGCCTTTGTAGTAATTTTAAAAAGTCCTTGACTCGAACACAAAGTAATTCCACAAGGGCTTTCATCTCCAGTGGAGACTGTTTAACCACTAAAACACAATGGAGAAAATCACCAGAGAAGGCCAGGTGATAAAACTGAAACTGTGAAATACTCAGTAATTTTATGCCTCCGTGTTGGTTAGTTCTGAACTGGCTACAAATAAGAATCGGAGGATGATTTAATGGTGCCCTCAGCCCATCATGGCCACGGTTTAAAGAAAAGTAAACACATCCATCTTTTGATGGAATATCTAACGGGTAGGAAAGTCTTTAAATGCTAAGATAAATACTGCAGTAGAAACAAATATAACGATAGCGAAACAAAAAAAGGAGGGGGGAAATAATGTCTTAGTCCACGTGTGGCTGAAATCCCATCCAACAGCAGTGACCAAAATAATGTATTAGATATGGAATAATGAGCTGGATGGGTGGTACTTTTCACAAAGCCAGGGGTGGATGATCTGTAGTCCTCAGGTATTGTTAGACTCCAACTCCCATCAGTCCCAGTCAGCATAGCCATTGGCCAGGGTGTGTTGGAAGTTATGGTGCAGCAACATCCAGAGGGTCTGTGACCCCTGCACCGAGCTAATTTTTAAACAGACTTGACTCTATGAAATGTATCAGGGGGTTTTCAGGGGTTAGGACTGCTAACACAAGGTTTGTATACACCAGTAATGCCCCTTAAGGAACCCATCTATCTGTCTGTCTGTGCATGTGATGCAGAATATTGCAGTATAGTTGCAGGCGGGATAAGACCCTGGGACAACACCTCTGCTCAGAGATCTGCACTGGTTGACAATTTGTCAGCAAGCCAAGTTCAAGGTGTCACCATTGGTATATAAAGTCCTTAATGGTTCTCAACCATAGAACCATAGAACCATAGAACCATAGAACTGTAGAGTTGGAAGGGACCCTGAGGATCATCTAGTCCAACCCCCTGCAATGCAGGAATATGCCAGTCTGTTTGCAGGACCGCCTTGCCCTTATGTCTCCACCTGACCGCTTTAACTTGGAGAGCTAGCACGCTTTACAGGTGCCAAATAATTCCTATTTGGCACTTGTAAGAAATTTATCTTCTAGTGCAGCGGCACCTACACTTTGGAACTCCTTGCCTGTTGACATCAGGCAAGTGCTTTCACTGTACCCTTTTCAGTGCCTGCTTAAAACATTTTTGTTCAGACAAGCCATTACAGACACATAGATGCTGGTGTGTTTTAATCTCTTGAACGTTCATTTTAATTATTTTCAAGTATTTTTTTAAAAAATATACTAATTTTATTGACAATGTTAATATTTCTTGTGAACCACCGAGAGGTTTTACTACGATCAAGTGGCATGTAAATTTTGCTAAATAAAATAAAATAAAATAAAATAAAATAAAGGCAGACAAGTAGACAAGTAACAAGTGTGCGGTGCTCTCGTTCAAGATTCCAGCCACCCATTCCACTCTGTCACCCAGTTTTCTCTCCCCTCCCCCGCAGCCCCAAATGAACACACTCAGTCCTCACTGAGGTCATTCTCCCTCCCTCCACCCACACACTCAAGCACCTTTCTGAGGAACACCCCCCCCCCCATTTACCTTTGCACTTCGGAAAACCTTGGTATTTCCCCAACCCCAGATGGTAGTTTCTTCTTTCACACCGGCAGTCGTGTTTTAGGTATGTAAGGGTTGACACTCACAGCCTGAGCATCAGAAACAGACAGAATTATGATAGAGAGAGTATTAAAATTAGAGAGAGTATTAAAGGGTGGAATTGAGGACCAGTGCCCCTGTTGCTCCCCTTCATGGATCACTGCCTTGCCGTGGTGAAGGGGCTTGAATAACTCAGAGAAGCTATGAACTATGATGTGCAGGGCACCCAAGATGGACAGGTCATAGTGGAGAGTTTTGACCAAACATGATCCACCTGGAGCAGGAACTGGCAAGCCACTCCAGTATCCCTGCCAAGAAAACTCCATGGACAAAGACAACATGGACCATAAAGAAGGCTGATCGCCGAAGAATTGATGCTTTTGAATTATGGTGCTGGAGGAGACTCTTGAGATTCCCATGGACTGCAAGAAGATCAAACCTATCCATTCTTTAGGAAATCAGCCCTGAGTGCTCACTGGAAGGACAGATCCTGAAGCTGAGACTCCAATATTTTGGCCACCTCATGAGAAGAGAAGACTCCCTGGAAAAGACCCTGATATTGGGAAAGATGGGGGCACAAGGAGAAGGGGACGACAGAGAACGAGATGGTTGGATAGTGTTCTCAAAGCTACCGGCATGAGTTTGACCAAACTGCGGGAGGCAATGGAAGACAGGAGTGCCTGGTGTGCTATGGTCCATGGAGTCATGAAGAGTTGGACATGACTAAATGACTAAACAACAACAACAACAACAAAGCCCCTGTTGCTGGAGCTTGGTCTATCTATCTGCAGTGGAGTGCAGAAATAAACAGTCTGGTAAGACTGCTGGTTGAGCGAATAAAGAAACTTCAGGTTTACTACTCATGGCACACAAAGTCATTCTAAGTACTAGCTTACAGACAATCAACGTAGAGTTAGTAGGTTAACAAAAGGACAAACAGTAACTGATTGAAGAGCTAGAAAGAGAGAAGTAAAGGTTGAGGGGGGGGGAATCTGCAGATAGGTACTCAAGAGGGAATCAGGGAGGCAAACACAGATCCTTTCTGTCTATTCTCTCAACACCTTTAACATACATACAGGAATTTAATGTATATCCCTCTTTACCTGGCCTTTCACAGTTAAGGTGTTTTGGGGAAGCCACTTCTGTTTTCTTTATTCTGTGTTGCTTTTGCTTGGGGGGGCGGTGTGTGCACGCCTTATGGTGAAAGATGGGTCAGAAATCTTACAAATTAAATAGCATAAATAATCCACAGCCCCCTGCAAGATTGTAGCCTCTGTTTTTAAGAGTGAATAACCATTCTGTGGAACAAACATAAACCCCACCTGCAACTACTATAACAGTTTTTTAAATAAAAAAAGGGGGGGTCATGAGAAAATGCCTGTAAAATTCTATGATCAGTAGTGTCTCCCCCCCCCCACCACACACACAAAAATCTAGTAAAAATCCTCCACCACCAAAACAAAATCCAATAAAAATTTTCTCAGTGGCCACCCAGATGCCTGTGGGAAACCCTCATGCAGAACTCAAGCACAAGAATACACTCCCCTCCTGCAGTTTCTGGAAACTGGTATTCAGAAGGATTACTACCTCTGACCATGGATTACTGCCACACTTGTGGATGGCAGAGTCTGGACTGAAAAGAGAACATTGAGGGTGATTGCAAACAATTCTAAATTCACACTTCTTTGTGTTCTAAATGGATGAGTATGCATGCAGCCTAGATTCCAGTGTCAAAGGGGATTTTCTACCGTGCTGCCTCCAATGTCCATTCTGATCACTTTCCCTCTCTCTCTGCTATCTTGACAAGGACGGCTGGTGTAGGGGGACAGACCCGAGCAGCAAGCCAAGCAAAATGCACTTGATCTCTGACCGGAAAGGAGGACATTTCCAGTTCAATGAACAACAACTGTATGAATTCTACTCAGGTTAATGGAAGTTTGTGTGTTAGGCAGCCTCTCTTGGAATTGTGTGCTGCAATCTGCCTCAAGTAATTCACTGCTGCTGTTATGTTTTGATCAGGAGGAAACATCTGATAAATCTGCTGCCACCCTTTCTGCTTTTGACAGGGAGGAACATAAGAAGAGTCCTGTTGGATCAGGCCAAAGAACTGTCCTGTTTTTGCAGTGGCTAACCAGATGCACATGAGGCTCTCTTCCTACTTCTGCCTTTAAGTATACAATGCAGGGAGAACGCAGCTAGCAACTGAATTTGTCTAATTGTTTATTGCATCTGAATATGCCTAAAACTACCCAGCCAAGGTGGTGAACCTGTGTCTCTCCAAATGTTGCTAAACTACAGTTCCCATCAATCCTGGGAGCTAGCCGGGGCTGATAGGAATTAGAGTCCATCAATATCTGGAACAAATCTGGAAGGCTTTTTTAAAAAAAACAAATACGTGTACAAAAATGCATTTATTAATTTTTTTTTACAAAAAAATGCATACCATTTAAATGCAGGCTTTTTGTCTGTTTTTTTTTAAAAAAATGCACAAATTGAGTTGCAACAGACTAATAACTGAGCAGCCAGTAAAACTGAAAGGGGGCAGAAGTGGCTCAGTCCACCCCTGCTTTCTGGCTATGAAGGCCAGTGCAAATCCACTCTGGACAGAACTAATCATGATCATGAGAGCTAGAATGTAGGAGCTAATAATGAGGGAGAGAGAATCCTATAAGCTATGTTCACTGGGCATAAAATGAGTAGCAAATGAAGCCAATCTGGAGGGCCAGAAGGCCAGTTGCAGTTTACAAACAAATGTCAAGGAAGTCTCCTTAGCATCCTGAATCCACATCTCTTTCCAACTGTTCAGTGTGTTTATTCTGGAAACACATTTCTCCAGTTTCCATTTCATCAGGGGAGGAGGGGGCACAGATGAAGCGAGAGCGACATCTTATAAGAACCATTAAAAATCTGTCAGCCAAGTTGCCAGTAATGGCAAAAATATTTTTCAGTGCCTGTCAATTCCTCCACCCCCCCCCCCAAAAAAAATATCCATCAGCGCTGCTGGGCACAACAAGGATGCCCTCACTTGGGGGGTGTCAGTTCTTATTATTAAGATGAGAATGAAAACACCTGCTAAATGTGTATGCTTAGGGAAGTGAAACGCTTGCAAAGAAATGATGAACACAGGTTTTCCACTAAATAAATAAAAAAGAAGAAGGGGGAGAAGGAAGCAGTGGATCTATTGATTACAAACCAACCAAGGTCTTTGGAAAGAACTAGCAGTAGAAAGCAATAAGAAATGATTGCACATCAAGAAGGGAGAAAAACCACAATATAGACACATCCCAAGCTGGAGGCAACAAAATATTGCAGGCAACTAAGATACAAACAAACAAAGGTTTGTATAGCTCAGTGGTAGAGCTTCTGCTTTGCATGCAGAAAGCAGGTCCTCGTCTGAAACCCCAGAGAGCTACTGTGATTCACTACAAACAATACTGAGCTTGATGGACCAATCGCCTGACTTGGTGCAAAGCAGCTGCTTATGTACCTAGATGCTGGTGAAATTTTCTAGAGGCAGGCTTAGAATCTTGATGAAGCCCTGTCAATGTTACCCCAGAGCGAGAGATGAACTCTACAAGCCCCACATTTCTTTCTGAGTTTGAAATCCAGACCAGATGTGATTGCCTGATCTCCTCCCCACTAATCTGGCTCTACTTCCTCCTCCACCACCATCATTGCCATTAGATAATTAATTGCTTTCCACACCACAATCTCAATTTACACACAAGATAATTAAAAACAGTTAAAACACAAAAAATAACAGATACATTTAAAACAAGACTAAAAACCCTGACTGGTGGACACTCATGGTGATGACCCATTTGTCAAGAAGGGAGACTCTCTCATAGACTGCAGCTATCTATTGGGTGTATAAGGAATAAGGCTCTCAGAGTAGAAAACAGGTTGCCTAACCCTGATCTAAGGCTACCCAGAGGTGGATTTATTCGCACTTGAGGAAGCAATCATTTACCCATTTCCTGGGAGTAAACCCTATTAAAGAACAATAAAGGGACCCACTATTTTAAATCCTAAATCCACACTTCTCTCAGTTTTGGAATGCAGTTCTCCAGTCAGTACTGCATACCCCCCAAAAAATCACATACTGGGGGGGGGGTGAGGGCTTGGGGTGGGAGGGAGAAACATGCATAATATGCATATATTCATGAAAATAGTGTGCAAAAATTCACTATATAAGGGAGATTGCTTTGCAAAAATGAGGCAAAATCCCTTTTAAAAAAAAATCTATATTTTAGGAGAAATTTGCAAGTGCTGATGAATTTTCACAAGGAACCTGCCCCAGTCTGTGAATGGATTCAAGTTCCCATAATGGAAAGATGCGAAATTTCACCGGCTCCAGTAACAACAATTCACACAAGCGATCTTCTGGGTTCTATTGCATGAGTCCCTCCCCTAATGATAGCTCCGCATATTGACGCATGAAAAATTTACTCACACACTGTTAGTAATCACAGAAAAAAGAATTGGGTTCCCCACAAGGTTGTTTTCCAGCTGTTTTAATGCAGGCAATTTTATCCGGAAAACACAAAACCAGAGGGGGACGGCGGCGAGAGAATGGTGGATTGGAAAAAAGGGAAGGGGGAAAGTCTCGAAAATCTGCATAATTTGAATGTAAATGAGATAGATCAGCCTAATTTTATTTCAGTGCCTTTTAATTGCATTTATAATTAGTAAAAGGCATTAATGCACTGCACGGAGGGGTCAGGAGTTTTTTTGGTAAAGGAATCTAATTAAAATGGCTCTGTGATCTTTATGTCAGACATGTGCTTCATAACCTTGAGGCTTTCCTGGTAGAACCATAGGCATGGAAGGGAGGAGATCTCTGTTTGTCTAATACTAGCAAAATGCCTGTTGCTATGATGGGTTGTGTGCTTGTGTAGAGGGAGGGCCTGTAATCTAGAGAAGCAAAAGTTATCTGCATTATCTGTGCAGAGCACGTGTGGGGAACAAACATAGACCCTCTGGCTTTGGCTCTTGGGTTTCTCCCCAAGTGTCCCAATTGTCCAGGGACAGTCCTGGAATTACGAAAGCCATCCTGGCTTCTGATTTGATCCCAAAATGTTCCTATTTCCATCACCAGTGCCAAGCTCATGGAGGAGAATAAACTGGTGCTTGTCCCAAGTGATGGCTGCAACATCTGTGAGGGAGCATCCCATTGCCTCTCCATGGCTTCTCCATGGCCGCCACACCATGGCCTCCTCTCTTGGGCCACTCATGGCAGCTGTTGGAGATGCACCAGCTCTGAGGGGCAGGCAGACGGCAGGGCCACCCTGGGTGTGAAGAAAGAGGGAGTGAAGTGGAGCTCAATGGGAGATAAAAATGGGTGGGTGCATGCGTGGGTGTCAAGGAGGGCCAGTTGAGGGAGAGTGAGAAGTGTCCCTATTTTCATCTGAGGAATATTCTCACCCCTCACCAGCCGTGCTTCACACCCCCACTGCCATGATGGAGGCTACTCCCTGCATTCACACAACCAACATGCAATATATAGGTCATTCTTTCCTCAATTTTACAGACTGAAGCATGGAAACAGACTGGAGGCTGAGTAATATAATCCCCACCCCCCAAAAGGCAACACGGTGTGCTTATAGGGCCGAGACCACAATGAAGCTGGCACAATATAATCAACTCACAAGAAATAACAGGGAGAAATAAAATAGAATAGAATAGAATGACAGAAGTATCACATTTGGCCTCATTTCCCTAATGATCCTGAATCTTATTATTATCGGTGTCATTCTCGCAGTTCTAATCTAGATGTCAATTTCTCATTATGCACTGACTGCAGGTCAAAGTTACAAGTAATAGAGACTGGCTGCCCCAAAGACTTAGTATATCTTTATACTTAAGTCTAGTAAAATTGAAATGGTCTATTAATTTTGTTAATAAATTTAGATATGGTTTTCCCCAGTGCAATCTGTCCTTGATTAGCTAACAAAGTGTGTGTGAAATCTTGCCAAGCTAGTTTTGTTGGAATGATACAGGGGAAATCATAGCTTATGTGATAAAGTATTACTCTTAAATGAGCTCAAAGTGGGATTTCAGTTCAAGCTTCCAAAATGGCCCATGGTGTACAGAGTTCCACTAAGGCCACATCAGCACCATACATTTAAATGACTCTTATACCAGTTTTAACAGTCATGGCTTCCCCAAAGCATATTGGGAACTGTAGTTTGTTAAGGGTGCTGAGTGATGTTAGGAGACCCATGTTCTCTTCTCAGAGCTATGATTCCCAAAGTTCATTGAGAAGAGGGATTGACTGCGAAACCACACTGGGACTCAGAGCTCTGTGAGGGGAATAGGAGACCCTAACGTCTCTCAGGGCCTTTTACAAACTACAGTTCCCAGGATTCTTGGTGGGGGGGACTATGACTGTGAAAGTGCTATAAGAGTGTTTTAAATGCAGTTGGGGTCAAGGATGTGTGGATCAGGCAAAAGGCCCATGCTAGGCCCCTTCTGTGCCTTCCATTCAATGCAGTATCAGACGACTTTAAACAGGCTTCCTCCAAATAGTCTTGAGAACTGTAGTTTCTGAAGGGTATTAGTTGTTACATGACCCCTATTCCTCTCATGGAACTGCAATTACAACTTGATAGTGCTGAATGTATGAACTGGCCTCCTTGCTTGCATTTTGATCATCTTCTCCCTGCTACTCACTGGTGGGTGGTCCATTAGGGCAAATGAGGCACTGCAACACCAACCTCCTTTTTCTTTCAGCCAGCCCTACCTGCCAGCCGTATACTTGCATCCAGCCCAGGCTGTGTCATTTTTTGTTGGATTCCTCCTCCTTAGTCTCACTCTAACCTTTGGCTAACTCAGTACGGAGGAAGATGGGGACAAAACCAGAAATAGCTGGCTCTGCCTACCACTGGCTCTGGTGCCACCCACTGTTGGTCTCTCTGCCTTCCACCTTAACAGGCCATTGGGCACCAGTCACCACTGCTTCTGCCACCACCACCCCCATTCTATGGGTGCATGAGGGTCCTTGAGTCATAATTAATTCGTACTTGGGGCTCTTAGGATCATGAAACATAAGAGAACAGCAGTGCAGAGACAAAATTCTCTCATTCACCAGCTGTCATGTTTTTAATTAGAGACTCTGATGAATCCTCCCTTTGCTTAGAAGCGCTTTTGTATTTCACGAGGGGGGGGGGGAAGACTCCTGTGCAAAAGACTCAAGGACTCTTGCTTCTTTTTGCTTAGGACTGATAACTGGACTGCCTCGCAAATGTTAGACCTTGCATTGAACCATGAGGATGAAGGAACATAAGAAGAGCCTGATGGATCGTGCCAGTCTAAGTGACCAAGCAGATATCTGATGAAAGCTAGCAAGCAGGACCTGAGCACAAGAGCACTCTTTCCTCATGTGGTTTCCAGCAACTAGTATTCAGAAGCATACTACCTCTGACAGAGGAGGCATGTTGTTGTTGTTTAGTCGTTTAGTCATGTCTGACTCTTCATGACCCCAAGGACCAGAGCATGCCAGGCACTCCTGTCTTCCCCTGCCTCCCGCAGTTTGGTCAAACTCATGTTGGTAGCTTCGAGAACTGCTGGAGGAGACTCTTGAGAGTTCCATGGACTGCAAGAAGATCTAACCTATCCATTCTTTAGGAAATCAGCCCTGAGTGCTCACTGGAAGGGCAGATCCTGAATCTGAGGCTCTAATACTTTGGCCACCTCATGAGAAGAGAAGAGAAGACTCCCTGGAAAAGACCCTGATGTTGGGAAAGATTGATGGCTCAAGGAGAAGGGGACGACAGAGGACGAGATGGTTGGACAGTGTTCTTGAAGCTACAAACATGAGTCTGACCAAACTGCGGGAGGCAGTGGAAGACAGGAGTGCCTGGCGTGCTCTGGTCCATGGGGTCACGAAGAGTCAGACACGAATAAACGAGTATACAACAACAAGAAGAAGCTTCGAGACTCTCAAGAGGAGGCATAACAAAGCTATTATGGTTAGTAGCCACTGACAGCCAAATCCTCCATGAATTTATCTCGTCCTTGTTTACAGCCATCCAAGTTGGTGGCTTTAATTGGCCCTGCTGGCTGATGCTGGTGGGAATGAACTCCAATGACATTAGGAGGATGCCACAGTGGGCCCCATGGCTAAAGAAATTTTCAGAAGAGCTGATTTCAATGAGTAATTTTCTAGCATATTTAATCTCCCACAGTTCTAATAATAGTAACAAAATAATAATTTTTTTGAGGGAATGACATGGTGTTTTTGATACCAGCATGAGCCTGATAGGGGGTGGGGGGATAAAATTCCAAAAAGCCACTATATCAGTGCTGAAAACTGCACAAGGTTTAATAGAGGATATTTGTGCTTGCAAGAGATGCCGTATGATAAAATATTTGTCTACATATGAAAGAAGGAACAGCTAATGCTGATTCTTCATATATATATATATATATATATATATATATATGCAGGTTTTGGTGTCCTCGGGTGTCTTCCCGTGTAAAAGTTGGGGTGTCTAGGCGACGTTTCGACGAGGTCTCACTCGTCATCTTCAGGCTGGTGCTTTCGGCTTCTTGTTACTGGAACAGAGCAGGATCTCAGTGTTTGAGTTCCTATAAATACTGTAGATCTGGCTGACACAAGCCACAAAACCACAGCTCGCCCCTATACACGAAGCCAAGCCAGAGCACAACTAAGTACAGTACAGCCATCTTCTCAGGAAAACTCTTCACAAAGTTCAAGAGGTCAAGACACAAAGACTTTAGCAACTAATCCACACCTAATGACCCACCTAAGTGGTACTCAGGATATCACTCAAGAAATCACTCAAGATATCTCTCAAGTAATTAAGGAACAAAAGAAGAAAAGGCACACTAGCCTGGGAACTTCCTCTCTGCCCAGAACATTGGAGGCTATACACCACACCCCCTCTACAGTATTTATAGGAACTCAAACACTGAGATCCTGCTCTGTTCCAGTAACAAGAAGCCGAAAGCACCAGCCTGAAGATGACGAGTGAGACCTCGTCGAAACGTCGCCTAGACACCCCAACTTTTACACGGGAAGACACCCGAGGACACCAAAACCTGCATTCCTGTACCCGTGAAAATCTACGAAAGCAAATATATATATATATATATATATATATATATATATATATATATATATATATATTCCCCATTCTCAGCATGTAAACCAAATAGCCATTTTAGTGATTTTCTTTTTGAAAGCTCCAATTTTACTTAAGCTTTGCAAATTGCAAACCATTTCTTCATGCAATCAGAACTAAGGCTGGCTCCCTGATATCTTTCTAAGGAAGGGTCGGAAAGGACCACAGATAACAATATATATCTGTGTGGAACTATTTTACCACTCCCCCACCAATCCCAGTTAATACTTTATCTTCAAATACCAGGGGCATGCAATCTTCATAGAATGGCTCTTCCGAAGACCCCATTGAAATGATTAGGAGCTGTACTGAAGCATGACAATACTCTAGGGTAATGTCTATTCATTGAAACGGAGTGGAGCAACCCATCCTCAAAGGATCTGAGGTCCCTTAGGGAGAAGTCTGGGATCCTGACCTATCATGTTCTGAAACCAGAGGTTTCCTTGCAATTCTTTCTTTAAATGCTAGCAGAAGACTTGTGGTAGGGGTGTGGAACCTCAGGCCTATGGGCCAGATGCAGCCCTCTAAGCCTCTCCAATTGGTCTTCTGGATTCTCCCCATACCACACCTTCTTTCCCCAGGTCACATCCTCTTACCAACTCAGCTTTGCCACCTTCTTTGAGTGTTTTCGCCTGGCTAGAATGAGTCTTTGAACTCTGAGGGGGCCTCTTTGCACCATCGACTTTTGCCTTTGCATACCCTCCACCATTTCTCCAATGAAAATAGGGACGTCCCATTCCATAATGATAATTTTACTATTTATACTCCACACATCTTACTGGGTTGCCCAAGCCACTCTGGGCAGCTTCAAACATACATAAAAACACAATAAAACATTAAACATTATAAAAAAAACAACGCTTCCCTATACAGGATTGCCTTCAGACAATTGCCTTCAGGGGATCAAATAATTTCATACCCTCCAACATTTCTCAAATGAAAATAGGGACATCCGAAGGAAAAGTGGGGCATTATGGGATCAAATCAGAAACCGGGGTGGCTTCTCTAAATCAGGGACACCCCTGGAAAATAGGGACACTTGGAGGGTCTGCCTTTGATCCCACCCACCATTGGCATGTGGCCCTCAGAAAGGTTCATCTCACTGAAGGTCAACTTTGGCTTAAGAAACTTCCTGACCCCTGCTGAAAAAACTTGGGGCACAGGCCCGCATTTGCCCATTGACATGTATATAGTACATGCAAATTTAGGTGACCTTGGAGAGGGAGAACTGTCCTAGAAGGACCTGGGAAGATGAACGAGGTCAGCAGCTCTGGCCCCTTCACCCTCTCCTGACAATACCTCATCCTTAAAAACACTGTGTTTTTTAGCACAGACAGAAGCTTGATTTGCTTGCCAGCTTAACACAGGCAAGCTCTGTGATTTAACCATAGCTTGGTGGTAGAGCACCTGCTTTGCATGCAGAAGGTTCCAGGTTCAGTCCTTGGGATCTCCAGGTAGGTATGGGAATGTCTCCTGCCTGAAACATTGGACAGCCATGGCTAGTCATTGTAGGGAATACTGAGCTTAGAGGGACCCATGCATCTAACTTGGTAGATTCTGATGTTTAAACCAGCCAGGCATCCAACTCAATTTTCAGCTTCCATTGAAAATGCTGCTGCTTCCTAAATGCTCCCTGGCACATCTAAGTGTCCTTGGGGGACAAGGGGTGGGTGGGAGACTCCCTGGTCCTGAATGGAGTAACTGTGCCCCTGAAAGACTAGGTGTTCAGCCTGAGAGTCACTTTGGACTCACAGCTGTCCATGGAGGCACAGGTCAATTCTGTTTGCCAGCTCCATCAGGAATGCAGACTGTCTGCAGAGTGGTGCATGCTCTAGTTATCTGCCGCTTGGACTACTGCAATGTGCTCTACGTGGGGCTACCTTGGAAACTACAACTAATCCACTACAACTAATCCAGAATGTGGCAGCTAGGAGTGTTCCGGTTTGCAAACTTTTCCAGAAGCCGAACGTGCTCTGTTTTGAGTGCCACACTTCTGTTTTGAGTGTTATGCTGATGTCTTTCTGTTTTTGCTATTTATTTTGCATTTTTGTTTTTGCAACTGTGTGGAATCCAGTTCAGCTAATGATGGATTGATTGTGTGATTGCAGTACATTCTTTACTCCTTTCATTCTATGGATGAGTGATCTCGTTAGATAGTAAAATCCATGTTAAATTGCTGTTTTAGGGGTTGTTTTTAAAAGTCTGGAACGGATTAATCCATTTTGCATTACTTTCTATTTGGAAAGCATGCCTTGGTTTTGGAACACTTTGGGTTTGGAATGGACTTCCAGAATGGATTAAGTTTGAGAACCAAGGTACCACTGTACTTGACACATAGTTATGCTATGGGATTCACTCTTGCAAAGATAAGGATGGTTACCAACCTGCATTACTTTCAAAAAGAGGATTAGCTAAATTAATAGTGGCTGAGGCTCTCAGCAATGATGACTATGTCCTACCTCCACTTTTGGAGGTGACATGATGCTGAATGCCAGTTACTTGAAACTACAGAAGGGGAGAGTTCCCTTTTGCTTCCCAGAGGGATCTGGTTGGCCACTGTGAGAACAAGATCCTGGACTAGATGGGCCATTGGTCTGATCCAGCAGGCTCGTTTTATGTTCCTATATTCACTCTGACTATTCTTTGCTGGAACCAATAAAATAAACTTTCTTATGCATATATTTAGTACCAGGATGTGTGTGTGTTTAGAAACACATTATATAGTTTTTCCCATTTCC